>NC_080162.1:152972750-153298053 GCF_950295315.1 Erinaceus europaeus
GCAACCATGTCATGTTTCACCTTGGACTGTGTCCAGAGATGCTAGGCATGGCATGCTAACCCTTCAGCTCCAATACTCTGGTGAGAAATTTCCTAGCTCATAGGGCTCCTTAGTTCCATTTTGGATGGCACACCTCCTAACAGAATTAAAGAAGCTAGATAAAGATCAGAGCCCATGAGATAGAGTACATATGGATATATATACATAAGTTAGAGAAAATAAACAATTTTAAAGTAAAAGTGACTTCAGTGACTCAATAAATCCAACAAGCAAGTAGAAAGACCTAAAAAAGACACCATAAAGTACATAATCAAATAGTTTCTATTTACACCTAGATACCCTCCTCACCTACTTCCTACTTCACTTCCCTCAACTATTCTGTCTAACCTTGTCAGAACTACAAAAGCTGGATAAGGGCAAGAGACAAGCATATTTTAATGATGGCCCTTTTTGTCACTACCAGGCCCCCCCATCATTTGGGGCCCTAGTCAGGGAATCCTGGGATTCTCATCAGATATGATAGGCCTAGACCTTTAACAGCTCCCTCTCTCCATCATTACTGGTCATCTCCATCAGGAACATCATCATAAAATCTCTTGTGGGCCTCTCCAGGACCTTGCCCTCACAACAATATTAGAACAACAATATTAGGGACTGCCCCATTCTCTGAAGGGAGGCTGGGCAACACACTCTGCCACTCGAGGAAGACGGGTCCTGAAATGAGTACAGCCTAGAATGTTCCTACCTGTGATGATAGGGTTTACAATTAACAGTATTTATATATCTTACCCATATTTGGGAACTACCTTTTGCCCTGACCCAGCTTTCTAGTCCTATTCTGAGCTCTTACACCATCTTGCCAGACAATACTTTCAGCCCACCTGCATGCTAGCTGTCGGGCTCAGGCAAAAATTAGTAAAGTGATGGGCCTCTTGGAATATACCTAAAATAGACTTCCTAGCTTCTTCCAACATGAAGACCCCAAATCTCATCTGCTCTATTCTTACCTTTATGTTCCTGATTATTAAACAGATTGTTTTGCTTTGTATTTTGATGCTTGTCAGTCACCAAATTGCAGATGCTACCATGATGCCAACTTGACTTATCTGGGCAGATGACATCACCATTGAGTCCTGGAACCCCACCTCTTCAGAGCCCTGCCCCACTAGGGAAAGATAAAAGCAGGCTGGTGATCTGGATCAACCTGCCCATACCCAGGTCCAGTGGAGTATCAATAATAGAAGCCAGACCTCCTATCTTCTGCTCCCATAGAGATCTTTGGTCTATACTCCTAAAGGGGTAAATAATAGGGAACCTTCCAATGGAGGGGATGGGATACGGAATTCTGGTGGTGGGAATTGTGTGGAATTGTACCTTTCTTATCCCACAATCTGTGGATTATTATTAAATAGCTAATAAATTTTTTAAAAGAAAAGTATTAAACTTTGTTTTACTCTTCATATTTGATGTATAACTCATAGAAAGTTGAGGATTAAAAGTGTTGTAAATTTTGTTGGGTTATTTGCTTTAAAAACATCATAGTTTGACATGTAAGTATACATAAGAAAATTACATTAATATAAGTGAAAGGCTACAAAAAAATCATTAGCATAGTAATTTCACTTACCTAAGAGCTGAATTATGCCAGTAAAGATTCAGGTATTTTCTTGGCATGGAAAAGAGATTGTGGTATCAACATAGCAGTGAGGAAATATATAAATTAATGAGTTTTAATTCTGTATAAAGAAATATTCTGCCATTCTTCTTGTAGTCTCACACAAATCTGTGACATATTCTAGTTAGAGCATACTTCCTTTTGAATGAAAATTAAGAATATTTATAGTCTGAGATAATTTATAAAATATTGCAAAAAAAGTTTTAATAAGAAGTTTAAGGTTTTTTTTTTGTAAATTAGGGAATATTTTTCCATAGCCTCTTCTCATTTTGAAGTTCTGCTTAGATGAATACACTGACAAGATGATCCTCTCAAGGTCCTGTGTGAGTTATGTTTTCCTTACCCTAAGAGTTTTTCAAAAATATTTTCAGATTAAAAAAATAGATTTTAGTGTTCCTTTTGGTCATATTGTAAAATTATTCCTCTGTCCACAAACATGTATTTCTAAGAGCCAGGTTTTGGGGAACAGGAGGCATTTTCACTAGATCAATAGTCAGCATTTATTTGGTTTATTAAAATTTTTGTTATTTTGTCAGATGGGTATTACTTTAGACATAATTATGAACCTAGCTAGAAACATTGCTTGGGCCAGCAAAAGAGATCACTCAGATAGTGTTCAGGACCCAGATATCTTTTTATTGAGGAGGGGAGAATCAATCATTCATAGTACAGTTGTTGGCATGTAGATAACAACCTCTCATCTCGCCATAACAGGGTGTCTACAAGATAATCTCTCCTCTAATTTAGGTCCTTTTTCACCATCATACACCAGGGTCCCAGAGCTTCTCTATCCCTTCCCCTTCCACTTTTCCCTAATCTTTTGCTTTGGTGAAATACCCCAAACCCATTTCACATATCACTTTCTGTTTTCTCTTACTGCCCTTGCTTGTTAGGCTCCACCTATGGGTGAGATCATCTGGTATTTGTCCTTTTCTTTTTGATTTATCTCACTCAACATGATGCCTTCAAGTTCTGTCCAAGATATGACAAAGGAGATGTCTTCGTGAGATTTCGGTTTTATTATTGAAATGTTCAGACCAATATATTTAGGTGTTATTAGATTTTTCATGTTTTGTGATTTAGGTTTCCTGGACAACTATACTTCACCAGGCTTTATTAGTGTTTATGTTACCATAATCATGTGAAAGATTTCAACATAGGTAATTGGGGGCCAGGCAGTGGCACTACATGTTTAGTCTATATATCACTATGTGCAAGAACCTGGGTTTAAGCCCCCACTACTATTACGCAGAAGGGAAACTTCATAAGTGATGAAGCAGGTATGTAGGTGTTTCTCTTTCTGTCTTTTTCTTTATTTCTTTATTATTTAATTTCTTTATTTGGGAATTAATGCTTTACATTCAACAGTAAATATAACAGTTTTTACACACATTAACATTTCCCAGTTTTCCATAGAACAATACAACCCCCACTAGGTGCTCTGTCATCCTTTTTGGATCTGTATTCTCCCCACCCACCCACCCACCCCAAACTTTTACTTTGGTGCAATACACCAATTTCAGTTCAGGTTCTACTTATGTTTTCTCTTCTGATCTTGTTTTTCAACTTCTGCCTGAGAGTGAGATCCTCCCATAATCATCTTTCTGTTTCTGACTTATTTCAACTAACATGAATATTTCAAGGTCCATCCTAGATTGGCTGAACATAGTGAAGTCACCATTTTTTACAGCTGAGTAGTATTCCATTGTATATATATAGCACAACTTGCTCAGCCACTCATCTGTTGTTGGACACCTGGGTTGCTTCCAGGTTTTGGCTATTACAAATTGTGCTGCTAAGGATATATGTGTACAGAGATGTTTTTGGATGGATGTGTTGCATTCCTTAGGTTGTATCCCCAGGAGAGGAATTGCAGGATCATAGGGTAGGTCCATTTCTAGCCTTTTGAGAGTTCTCCACAAAAGTTGGACCAATTAACATTCCCACCAGCAGTGCAGGAGGGTTCCTTTGAACCCACAAACTCTCCAGCATTTGTACCTTTTCTGATGTATGACATTCTCACAGGAGTGAAGTGGTATCACATTGTTATCTTTATTTGCATTTCTCTGACAATCAAAGACTTGGAGCATTTTTTCATGTGTTTCTCTGCCTTTTGGATCTTCTGTGGTTTCTGTGGTGAATATTCTGTCCATGTCCTCTCCCCATTTTTGGATAGAGTTATTTGTTTTCTTGTTGTTGAGTTTGGCAAGCTCTTTATTTATTTTGATTATTAGCCTCTTGTCTGATGCATGACATGTAAAGATCTTCTCCCATTCTGTGAGGGGTCTCTTGGTTTGGGTAGTGGTTTCTTTTGCTGTGCAGAAGCCTTTTAATTTGATGCAGTCTCATCGGTTTATACTTGCCTTAGTCTTCTTTGTTATTGGATTAATTTCATTCAAGATGTCTTTAAAATTTTTAGAACCCTACTATGACTAAAATTTTAAGTCCCCTACTATGACTGTGTTGCTGTTAATATATTTATGTAGCTCTTTCAGTAGATGTTTGATGTATTTAGATGGCTTCTCGTTGCATGCATAGATGTTAATAATTGTTTTCTTGATTGACTGATCCACTGAGCATTAAGTTGTGTCCATCCCTATCTTTTTAAATTTTATTTATTTTAAAGTATATCATGTCAGATAAGAGAATAGCTGTTCCTACCCTTTTTTGTGGGCCATTGGCTTGTATGATCATTTTCCATCCTTTCACTTTGAGTCTGTGTTTGTCTTGTTGAGTTAGGTGGGTTTCCTGTAGACAGCATATTGTTCGGTTTTGTTCTCTGATCCATCTTCCTACTCTGTGCCTTTTAATAGGTGAATTCAGGCCATTGAATTTATTGATATCAAAGACTGAAGATATTTTAAAGCCATTCTTGTAGATTTTTAGAGTGTTCTGCTATTTTTATAGTGGTCTGAGTGTTTATAGGAGATCTTTCAGAACTTCTTTCAGGGCAGGCTTGGTGATAGTTGATTCTTTCAACTGTGGCTTGTCTGAGAAGGTTTTTATGCCTCCATCTAGTCTGAATGACAGTCTAGCAAGATATAGTAGTCTTGGCTGAAGCCCTATCTCATTGAGCACTCGATAAATACCTTGCCATTCTCTTCTGGCCTCTAGTGTTTGTGTGGAGAACTCTGCTGCTAATCTTATGGGTTTTCCTTTGTAGGTGACTCTTTGTTTTTCTCTTGCAGCCTTCAGGGTCCTTTCTTTATCCTTATTCCTTTCATTCTACATATGATGTGTCTTGGTGTCTTTATGTCTGGGTTAATTTTGTTTGGGACCCTTTGGGCTTCTTGAACCTTTATGTCTTTTATGTTGTCTAGACTAGAGAAGTTCTCAGCTGTTATGTCCTGAAGCATGCTTTCTTTCCCTCCCTCTCTTTCTTCCTCTGGTAAGCCAATAAGGTGTATGTTATGTTCTTTGAAGTCATCCCATAGGTCTCTGTTGTTGTTTTCAGTATTTCTTAATCTCTTTTTTAGATCTGTTACTTCTTTTTTAGTTGTCTCTAATTCATGCTTGATCTTGCTAATTCTGTCTTCAGCCTCATTTATTCTATTCTCTCTCTCTTCTACTGTTTTTTGGAGTTTATCAATTTTGTTACCCTGTTCTGATACTGTTTTAGCTTGTTCAGCTAGTTGTGTTCTTAGCTTAGCTATTTCAGCTTTCAGGTCTCTAATAATCTTGAGATAATTGGTGTTTTCTTCCAGAGTCTCATTTGATGGTTCTGCACTTCTGATGACAATTCTTTCAAACTCTTTACTCACTCCTGTGGTTATTTCATTAACTAGTATTTGGATTTGACCTCATTATTTTGTGCTTCAACCTTGGGGGACTTTTAGCTAGACTCTTGTCCTGGTTCATTTCTCCAATATTTCTTCTTGTTGGTTTAACCATTTTATAAAGTATGTCATGATGTCCCTCTCTCAGTACTTTTCAAATTACTGATCACTCTTGCCTGGATTGATTTGTATCAAAGGAAGGTAATTAAAGGGTTCACAGTTGTGGAAATTGACACTTGTTTCAATAGTAGTTTAATCCCTGAGTTGGAGCTCAGTGGCTTAAACACCTCTTTTGTTCTTTTCCTTCCCTGTAGGCTATGGGAGCCTGAGGACTTTTAAACAATAAGTAGGCTTCCTCGCTTAATCACTGACTCCTGACCAAGAGACAAAGCAGGGTGGGGCAGAGATAATCCAGTGGTTATCCAAAAAGACTCTCACAGCCCCACTGGTAGGCCACCAAGGTACAGATCTTCTCCTAAGTTTCCTCATTAGTTCTCTGTCTCCTCGTGTTAGCACAGGGCCTCCCTGCTGCTGCTCCAGATTCTGAGGGAAGTAGCAATGGAGACTCACAGTTGCATTTGGTGAGTCTCAGGGGAGTCCTCTCCTCCCTTCAGAAATCCCCTATTGGTGAAACAGACTGGAGATTCTATCTCAACTGGTAGACTGCTGGACTGTTACCAGCTGCTCAGTCTCTTCTTATGCTCCTCTCTGTTCATGAGCCACATGTGTTTGCACTCTCGGGTGATTTGGTGGGTTCCTGAAATTGTTCTAGTCCTGTCTTGTTGTGGTCCCAGGCGGTCTCCTTTGGTATTCCTAGATGACCTGGGAGAGGAGAGGAGAGAAACACAGCTGCTGTTGCTCCATAGCCCCACCTCCTGAAGTCATCTTTTTCTTTATTTCCCCCTCCCCTATAAATTTCTTCCTGTCCTTTCAAATAAAATAGAGAGAAAAAAAATCATCACCTACTTGACAATATTTCCATTTTATAAATAAAATTTAAAAAATGATACTCCATGTCTTCAGAGACTAAATCATAAAGCACCATGTACTTCTTTTTCTCTTGAGATGAGTATGTGAGTGAGCAAGCATTAGAGGGTCCTTCTTGTTCTCCACATTTATAGTCCATACATTTCTCAATTCTTTTTGCCTTTTTCCTTGTCTCCTCACATTAAGGGATGTTGGAAAATTATGAGGAGCCTCACAAAGCACCCTGCATTTTCTGCCTCCAGCAGCCTGGCATTCCTTAAAACATTAAGCCAGCTCCCCCTGCTCCATCCTGCATTCCTGATACTATGACCTATCTACATAATCATTGTTTTGTCTCAAAGATCCCCACCCATTCTATTCCTTTGATCTATCTTATTTCTACTCTCAAGACCCTCCCTGGTGGCAGGGTGTTATTTATCCTACCAGTTAAAACCCTCGCAATAGTTGCTAAGGAAGTTCTTACCTTTCCAGCCCCTTTTGCCTTTATCCACCCCTTTCCTAGCCATTTCCATTTCCAACTTGCCACTTCTGGGTCTGTCCTCTAAAATCCTTGGCTCTCTGATCAATAAAGAATTGCATTGCCTCGCCACCATGAGCTTGGTTCCTGGGTTATCCTCCTACGTCGCTAAGTGAGTAGCAACCCAGGCTGGCTCGGGTCGGGTTCTCTCCACCCCAGAAAGTACATCCCCAGGAAGAGGCACCCCCATGCTAGCCCGGCAAAGGGATGCTAAATGAGGAGTCTGTCACACAGACCTCCAATGAAAGGTCAACTAGGATTATGTTATACAGGCCTCCAGGAAAAACTACTACTTAATGACATTACTTCAATTTTTTTACAAGAGACAGACCATCAGATCCCAGTGATTGACACCAGCTGGCTGGGTGGTGGAGTGATAGGACTTTGCTCCCTTCCTGACTCACTACCTTTTGTAAAACCAAAACCCAAACATGAGAGAAATCATGCTTCTTTGAGACATGAATCTACCAATTTATCAGGTTGCCAGTATCTGAATAAATTGGCTTTTCTTGTAACAATCATTGTTTCTCAATTAATTGGCTCTTAGGAGGAAGCAGAAATATTAACAAAACCTGTGATCTGGTCGTTCCAATGGGATATTTTGTGTAATTAGCATATGGGTGATGAATGTAATTAGCATTGTTGGATCATGTATGCTGATCATTATTAAATCAATAAAAAAAAAATCAGTGGATTTTTCTTCTCTTCCCCCTCCTCCTTTTTCTCTCTCTTCTTCCTCCTCCTCATCTTTCTTCTCCTCTTTCCTCTTCTTTCTCCTCTTCCTCCTTTCTTTTCCTCCTCCCCTTTCTTCCTCTTCCTCCTCCTCTTCTTATTTCAAATTATTTTATCATGGGAGGGGGTTAATCATTTACAGTGCAGTTATTAGAACATGGGTACAAATTCTTTTTTTTTTTTAATTTTTTATTTAAGAAAGGATTAGTGAACAAAAGCATAAGGTAGGAGGGGTACAACTCCACACAATTCCCAACACCCAATCCCCATAACCCACCCCCTCCCATGGTAGCTTTCCCATTCTCTATCCCTCTGGGAGCATGGACCCAAGGTCGTTGAGGGTTGCAGAAGGTAGAAGGTCTGGCTTCTGTAATTGCTTCCCCGCTGAACATGGGCGTTGACTGGTCGGTCCATACCCCCAGTCTGCCTCTCTCTTTCCCTAGTAGGGTGTGACTCTGGGGAAGCTGAGCTCCAGGACACATTGGTGGGGTCTTCAATCCAGGGAAGCCTAGCCAGCATCCTGGTGGCATCTGGAACCTGGTGATTGAAAAGAGAGTTAACATATGAAGCCAAACAATTTGTTGAGCAATCATGGATCCCAAACTTGGAATAGTGGAGAGGAAGTGTTAGGGAGGTACTCACTGCAAACTCTAGTGTAGTCCTGCTTTCAGGTATATATTTTGCAGTAGTTTATGGATACGTGTGCACATAAGCTCTCTCTCACAGAAACTGGTGTATATCTAGGTTATGGGACTTTGTTGGAAAGTGAACTACCTGAGATGAAATTAGAGTGTACTATTAAAGGAAAGGTCTCACCCGAGTAATGAAGCTGAAGGGTTGTCATTCCACACGTGAAGTCTCTGGATACATTCTGAGGTGAAGCATGTTGAGGTAGCAATCGTTGCTTTGGTTAGGTTGTGATCGGCAGATGCAATGTTATTTGGTTTGGATTGGGAGATGCATACGGGAAAGTGGGCCCTATCCAAGGGTTCCAGGACTGGGGGAAGTAGGGGTTCTATAGTGAAGATGTGAGGTTCCTGCTGTCTTAGGGTTCAAAAAGACAATCAATAGTTAATATTATCATCACATTATTTGTTAATTGGGTTAACTTTGAAAAGTCCCTTTGTTACGGTTTGCTGGACAGTACCCAGTATCTTGTATATAGCTGTACTATTGGAAGCTTCTAATCTACTTGGTCTAGGCTTTTGAGAGAGTCCACATATCAAATACATAGCCTATATATTAAAAAGATTCAGTTTGTCTTTTGAGAAACTTTGAGACATACAATTGATTTCCCCCTCTCATATTAATTAGCTCCTGATTTATATGTCTACATTTTGCTAGGAGTGTACATAAACACCATTCCCACCACCAAAGGACTGTGACCCATCCCTCCCGCCCACTCCCACCCCCCACTGGCCCAGGAAGCTACATGCCTACCCCTCACCACTGGGTTTTTACTTTGGTGCCCTACTTACAGTTTGATCACGTCCTGCTTTTAGTTTCCCTTTCAGATCTTCTTAGTCAGCTTCTGTTGATGAGTGGGATCATCCCATACTCATCTTTATCTTTCTGACTTAGTTCGCTTAACATAATTCCTTCTAGCTCTGTCCAAGATGGGTCAAAGAAGGTGGGTTCATTGTTCTTGATAGCTGCATAGTATTCCATTGTGTATATATACCACAGCTTTCTCAGCCACTCATCTGGTGTTGGGCACCTGGGTTGTTTCCAGGTTTTAGCTATTATGAATTGTGCTGCTATGAACATAGGAGTACACACCTCTTTTTGGTTGGGTGTTATGGAGTCCTTGGGGTATAACCCCAGGAGAGGAATTACTGGGTCATATGGAAGGTCCATGTCTAGCCTTCTGAGAGTTTTCCAGACTGCTCTCCACAGAGGTTGTACCAATTTACATTCCCACCAGCAATGTAAAAGGGTTCCTCTGTCCCCACATCCTCTCCAGCATTTGTTGCTGCTGTCCTATTTGATGTATGCCATTCTTACAGGAGTGAGGTGGTATCTTAGTGTTGTCTTGATTTGCATTTCTCTGATAATCAGTGACCTAGAGCAGTTTTTCATATGTTTGTTAGCCTTTTGGATCTCCTCTGTGGTGAATGTTTTGTTCCTTTCCTCTGCCCATTTTTGGATGGGGTCATTTGCTTTTTTGGTGCTAAGTTTGCTGAGCTCTTTATATATTTTGGTGATTAGTTTCTTGTCTGATGTCTGGCATGTGAAGATCTTCTCCCATTCTGTGAGGGGTCTCTCTGTTTGTTTAATAGTTTCTTTGGATGTGCAGAAGCTTTTCAATTTGATGTAGTCCCATTGGTTTGTTTCTGCTTTGGTCTTCCTTGCAATTGGGTTTGATTCATCAAAGATGTCCTTGAGGTGTATGTGGGAAAGTGTTTTACCAATGTTTTCCTCTAAGTATTTGATTGTTTCTGGTCTGACATCTAGGTCTTTGATCCATTTGGAGTTGATTTTTGTTTCTGGTGAGATAAAGTGGTTCAATTTCATTCTTCTGCATGTTTCAACCCAGTTTTCCCAGCACCATTTATTAAAGAGAGCTTCCTTTTTCTATTTAATCCTTTGGGCCCCCTTATCAAAGATTAGATGCCCATCGGTGTTGGGATTTACTTCTGGGCTTTCAATTCTGTTCCACTGGTCTGTATGCCTATTTTTGTTCCAGTACCATGCTGTTTTGATGATGATGGCTTTATAATATAGTTTAAGGTCTGGGAGTGTGATGCCTCCATTTCTGTTTCTTTAGCTTAAGATGGTTTTGGCAATTCTAGGTGTTTTCAGGTTCCAGATAAATGATTGTAGTGTTTGTTCTATTCTCTTAAAGAAGCCTGGTGGAACTTTGATGGGTATTGCATTAAATTTGTATATGGCTCTGGGGAGAATATTCATTTTGATGATATTTATTCTTCCAATCCATGAGCATGGGATATCTTTCCATTTCTTGGTATCAGTTTCTATCTCCTTGAGTAGCGACTCATAGTTTTCAGTATACAAGTCTTTCACTTCTTTGGTCAGCTTTATTCCTAGGTATTTGATTGATTTTGCTGAAACAGTAAATGGGAGTGATTTCTGGATGTCTTCTTCTTCAGATTTAGTGTTTGCATAAAGAAATGCCACTGATTTTTGTACATTGATTTTGTAGCCTGATACCTTGCTATATTGCCTAACAACTTCCAGTAATTTTCTACTGGATTCTTTAGGTCTTTCTATGTATACTATCATATCATCTGCAAATAGTGAGAGCTTGACTTCTTCCCTTCCAATCTGTATCCCTTTGATTTCTTTCTCTTGCCTGATTGCTATGGCAAGAACTTCCAATACTATGTTGAAGAGTAACGGTGACAGTGGACAGCCCTGTCTAGTCCCCGATCTGAGGGGGAATGCTTTCAGCTTCTCTCCATTGAGTATTATGTTGGCTGTAGGTTTGCTATATATAGACTCCACTATCTTGAGGAATTTCCCATCTATTCCCATTTTCTGTAGAGTTTTGAGCATGAATGGGTGTTGGATTTTGTCAAAGGCTTTCTCTGCATCTATTGAGATAATCATGTGGTTTTTGGCTTTGCTTTTATTGATGTGATGAATGACATTGATTGATTTACGGATGTTGAACCAGCCTTGCATTCCTGGGATGAATCCCACTTGGTCATGATGAACAATCTTTTTGATGTGTTGCTGTATCCGGTTGGCCAAGATCTTGTTTAATATTTTGGCATCTATGTTCATCAGAGATATTGGTCTGTAGTTTTCCTTTTTTGTTCTGTCCCTATCAGCTTTTGGTATCAGGGTGATGTTGGCTTCATAAAAGGTGGAAGGGAGTATTCCTGTTTCTTCAATCTTATGGAATAGCTTAAGAAGTATGGGTATTAACTGTTTCCTGAAAGTTTTGTAGAATTCATTTGTGTAGCCATCTGGTCCAGGGCTTTTGTTGTTGGGGAGATTCTTAATATCGGTTTCAATTTCTTTGTCTGTGATTGGTGCATTTAGATTTTGTAGTTCTTCTTGGTTCAGTTTTGGAAGTGCATAGGTTTCTAGGAATTGTTCCATTTCTTCCAGATTCTCTAGCTTGGTGGAGTATAGTTCTTTATAGAAGTTTCGCAGAATTCTCTGGATTTCTGTGGTGTCAGTTGTGATATCTCCTGCATCGTTTACAATTCTATTAATTTGAGTCTTCTCTCTTTTTTGTTTGGTGAGTCTGGCTAGGGGTTTGTCAATTTTGTTTAATCTTTCAAAGAACCAACATTTGGCTTCATTGATCTTTTGTATGGCTCTTTTATTTTCAATGTTGTTTATTTCTGCTCTAACTTTAGTGATTTCTGTCCTTCTGGTTGCTTTAGGGTTCCTTTGTTCCTCTTCCTCTAAGTCCTTGAGGTGTGTACTAATGTCGTTCATTTGGGCTTCTTCTTGGTGTTTAATTTTTATTATTATTATTTTTTTATCTTGTCATACACTTCTTTCTTCTTTGCCTTTCTGAATTTGTGAATTACTTTGGGGAAGAAATCTGACCCAGAGTGGACTCTCCATGTGTGTATATCTGCTCTAGTTCCCTTTACACTCTTGTTACCCCTAGAATATACACTGGATAGTAGATTTGCATAACTGTCTATTCTTGCTATCCTCTCTTTCTTTTCTCTTTCTTCACTGGGATTTGGTTACTATTTTTTCACGGACTGGAGAATTTTTTTGGCTAACTGGTAACGATTAAACTCCTTCAATACTTACTTCAGTTGCTACTGTAATTCCGGAGGTTGGTGAGTGCAATTGTCATAAAGGTATTTAGTACAGTGTTACTTGTGCTCAAATCACAACAACTGAGGAACAACAGAGCATTAAAAAAAAAAGAAAGAAACACATAAATAAAAAAAATGGGTAGATTAAAAACAAATAAAACTGCTACCCCAATGAATGAAGACAAGAGCCCAGAAGAAACCACAAATCAGTCAGAAGTAACCATAGATAAGAAAAGTATGCAAGCAATAATAAACTTATTAATCACAGAAATGAAAACAACATTGGAGGAAAGGAATGGCAGTATTAGGGAAACAACAGTTGAGACAGAATTAGTCAGACAGAGGATGAGTTAGAGAAAACGAAGAAACAGGTGAAAGAGCTTAAAAAGAGATTGAGAGACACTGAAAACAACAACAGAGACATATGGGATGATCTCAAAAGAAGTAACATTCGTATAATTGGCCTGCCAGAGGAAGAAAGAGAGGAAGGGGAAGCAAACATTCTAGAGGAAATTATAGAAGAAAACTTCCCAGACCTGAATAACAGAAAGGACATCAAGATTCAAGAGGCCCAGAGAGTACAAAACAGAATCAACCCAGACATGAAGACACCAAGACACATCACAGTCACAATGAGAAGAAGTAAGAATAAAGAAAGGATCCTAAAGGCTTCAAGAGAGAAACAAAAAGTCACATACAAGGGAAAACCCATAAGATTATCTGCAGACTTCTCCACTCAAACTCTAAAAGCTAGAAGAGAATGGCAAGATATCTATCGAGCCTTGAATGAAAAAGGGTTTCAACCAAGGATAATATATCCTGCTAGACTTTCATTCAAACTAGATGGAGGGATCAAAACCTTCTTAGACAAAAAACAGTTAAAGGAGGCAACCATCACCAAAACAGCCCTGAAAGAGGTTCTAAAAGACCTCTTATAAACAAGAACATCACTATAATACTGGCAATATATCAGAGCAAACAAAAAAAAATTATTTTTTTTGAACAATGGCACTACAATACATTAAATCCATAATATCAATAAATGTCAGTGGCTTAAACTCACTCATCAAAAGGCCCAGAGTGGGCGGATGGATCATAAAACATAACCCAACCATATGCTGCTTGCAAGAATCCCATCTGTCACAACAAGATAAACACAGACTTAAAGTGAAAGGATGGAAAACTATCATACAGGCTAACAGACGACAAAAAAGGGCAGGAATATCCATTCTCATCTCAGACAGGATAAATTTTAAATTAAATAAAGTAATAAAAGATAGGCAAGGACACTACATAATTATTAGAGGATCAATCAGCCAAGAAGACTTAACAATCATTAACATCTATGCACCCAATGAGGGACCATCTAAATACGTCAAGCATTTACTGAAAGAATTTCAAAAATACATCAATAGCAATACAATAATAGTGGGAGACTTCAATACCCCACTCTCACACTTAGACAGATCAACAAAGCAGAGAACCAACAAAGATACAAGAGAATTGAATGAAGAGAATGACAGACTAGACGTCTTGAACATTTTCAGAGTCCTTCACCCAAAAAACTGGAATACACCTTCTTTTCAAATCCACATAAAACATACTCAAGATAGACCACATGTTAGGCCATAAAGACAGCATCAATAAATTCATGAACATTGAAATCATCCCAAGTATCTTGTCACACCACAGTGGAGTAAAACTAACATTTAACAACAAACAGACAATTATTAAAAGTCACAGAATTTGGAAACTAAACAAAATACTCCTTAAGAACCACTGGGTCAGAGATTCACTCAAGCAGGAAATTCAAATGTTCCTGGAAACAAATGAAAATGAAGACACAACCTATCAAAATATTTGGGACACAGCTAAAGCAGTACTGAGAGGGAAACTTCTTCTTCTTCTAGCGTTTGCCAGAGGGAAACTTATAGCCATACAATCACATATTAAACTCCAAGAAGAAGCTCAAATGAACGACCTTACTACACACCTCAAGGACTTAGAGGAAGAGGAACAAAGGAACCCTAAAGCATCCAGAAGGACAGAAATCACTAAAGTTAGAGCAGAAATAAACAACATTGAAAATAAAAGAACCATACAAAAGATCAATGAAGCCAAATGTTGGTTCTTTGAAAGATTAAACAAAATTGACAATCCCCTAGCCAGATTCACAAAACAAAGTAGAGAGAAGACGCAAATAAATAGAATTGTAAACGATGGAGGAGATATCACAACTGACACCACAGAAATCCAGAGAATAATGTGAAACTTCTATGAAGAACTATACTCCACCAAGCTAGAGAATCTGGAAGAAATGGAACAATTCCTAGAAGCATATGCACTTCCAAAACTGAACCAAGAAGAACTACAAAATCTAAATGCACCAATCACAGACAAAGAAATTGAAACCGTTATTAAAAACCTCCCCAACAACAAAAGTCCTGGACCAGATGGCTTCACAAATGAATTCTACAAAACTTTCAGGAAACAGTTAGTACCCATACTTCTTAAGCTTTTCCATAAGATTGAAGAAACAAGAATACTCCCTTCCACCTTCTATGAAGCCAACATCACCCTGATACCAAAAGCTGATAGGGACAGAACAAAAAAGGAAAACTACAGACCAATATCTCTGATGAACATAGATGCCAAAATATTAAACAAGATCTTGGCCAACCGGATACAGCAACATATCAAAAAGATTGTTCATCACGACCAAGTGGGATTCATCCCAGGAATGCAAGGTTGGTTCAACATCTGTAAATCAATCAATTTCATTCACCACATCAATAAAAGCCAAACCAAAAACCACATGATTATCTCAATAGATGCAGAGAAAGCCTTTGACAAAATCCAACACCCATTCATGCTCAAAACTCTACAAAAAATGGGAATAGATGAGAAATTCTTCAAGATAGTGGAGTCTATATATAGCAAACCTACAGCCAACATCATACTCAATGGACAGAAGCTGAAAGCATTCCCCCTCAGATCGGGGACTAGACAGGGCTGTCCACTATCACCACTACTCTTCAACATAGTATTGGAAGTTCTTGCCATAGCAATCAGGCAAGAGAAAGAAATCAAAGGAATACAGATTGGAAGGGAAGAAGTCATGCTCTCACTATTTGCAGATGATATGATAGTATACATAGAAAAACCTAAATAATCCAGCATAAAACTACTGGAAGTTATTAGGCAATATAGCAAGGTATCAGGGTACAAAATCAATGTACAAAAATCAGTGGCATTTCTTTATGCAAACACTAAATCTGAAGAAGAAGACATCCAGAAATCACTCCCATTTACTGTTTCAGCAAAATCAATCAAATACCTAGGAATAAAGTTGACCAAAGAAGTGAAAGACTATTATGCTGAAAACTATGAGTCACTACTCAAGGAAATAGAAACTGATACCAAGAAATAGAAAGATATCCCATGCTCATGGACTGGAAGAATAAATATCATCAAAATGAATATTCTCCCCAGAGCCATATACAAATTTAATGCAATACCCATCAAAGTTCCACCAGGCTTATTTAAGAGAATAGAACAAACACTACAATCATTTATCTGGAACCTGAAAACACCTAGAATTGCCAAGACCATCTTAAGGAAAAGAAACAGAAATGGAGGCATCACACTCCCAGATCTCAAACTATATTATAAAGCCATCATCATCAAAACAGCATGGTACTGGAACAAAAATAGGCACACAAACCTGTGGAACAGAATGGAAAGCCCAGAAATAAATAACCTATGGACATCTAATCTTTGATAAGGGGGCCCAAAGGATTAAATAGAAAAAGGAGGCTCTCTTTAATAAATGGTGCTGGGAAAACTGGGTTGAAACATGCAGAAGAATGAAATTGAACCACTTTATCTCACCAGAAACAAAAATCAACTCCAAATGGATCAAAGACCTAGATGTCAGACAAGAAACAATCAAATACTTAGAGGAAAACATTAGTAAAACACTTTCCCACCTACACCTGAAGGACATCTTTGATTAATCAAACCCAATTGCAAGGAAGACTAAAGCAGAAAGAAGCCAATGGGACTACATCAAATTGAAAAGCTTCTGCACATCCAAAGAAACTATTAAACAAAGAAAGAGACCCCTCACAGAATGGGAGAAGATCGTCAAATGCCATACATCAGACAAGAAGCTAATAACCAAAATATACAAAGAGCTCAGCAAACTTAGCACCAAAAAAGCAAATGGCCCCATCCAAAAATGGGCAGAGGATGTGAACAAAACTTTCACTACAGAGGAGATCCAAAAGGCTAACAAACATATGAAAAACTGCTCTAGGTCACTGATTGTCAGAGAAATGCAAATTAAGACAACACTAAGATACCACCTCACTCCTGTAAGAATGGCATACATCAAAAAGGACAGCAGCAACAAATGCTGGAGAGGTTGTGGGGACAGAGGAACCCTTTTACATTGCTGGTGGGAATGTAAATTGGTACAGCTTCTGTGGAAGCAGTCTGGAAAACTCTCAGAAGGCTAGACATGGACCTTCCATATGACCCAGTAATTCCTCTCCTGGACTCCATAACACCCAACCAAAAAGATGTGTGTACTCCTATGTTCATAGCAGCACAATTCATAATAGCTAAAACCTGGAAGCAACCCAGGTGCCCAACACCAGATGAGTGGCTGAGAAAGCTGTGGTATATATACACAATGGAATACTATGCAGCTATCAAGAATAATGAACCCACCTTCTCTGACCCATCTTGGACAGAGCTAGAAGGTATTATGTTAAGTGAACTAAGTCAGAAAGATAAAGATGAGTATGGGATGATCCCACTCATCAACAGAAGTTGACTAAGAAGATCTGAAAGGGAAACTAAAAGCAGGACCTGACCAAATTGGAAGTAGGGCACCAAAGTAAAAACCCTGTGGTGAGGAATAGACATGCAGCCTCTGGGACAGTGGCGGGTGGGAGTGGGTGGGAGGGATGGGTCACAGTCTTTCGGTGGTGGGAATGGTGTTTATGTACACTCCTAGTAAAATGTAGTCATATAAATCACTAGTTAATTAATACGAGAGGGGGAAAATTAATTGTATGTCTCAAAGTTTTTCAAAACACAAACTGAATCTTTTCAATATATAGGCTGTGTTATTGATATGCAGACTCTCTCAAAATCCTAGACCAAGTAGATCAGAAACAACCAATAGCACAGCTTTATACAAGATACTGGGTACTGTATAGCAAACCCTAACAATAGGACTTTTCAAAGTTAACCCAATTACCAAATAATGTGATGAAAACATTAACTATCTATTATCTTTTTGAACCCTAGGATAGCAGGAACCTCACATCTCCACTACAGAGCCTCAGTCCTGGAACCCTTGGATAGGGCCCACTTTCTCGTATGCCTCTCCAATCCATATCAAATAATATTGCATCAGCTGATCAACAACCTAACCAACACAATGATTGCCACCTCAACATGCTTCACTTCAGACTGTGTCCAGAGACTTCACATGTGGAATGACAACCTTTCAGCTTCATTACTCGGGTGAGACCTTTCCTTTCATAGTATACTCTAATTTCATCTCAGGTGGTTCACTTTCTAACAAAGTCCCAAAACCTAGATATATACCAGTTTCTGTGAGAGAGAGCATATGTTCACACGTATCTATATATTACTGCAAAATATATGCCTGAAAGCAGAAGTGCACTAGAGTTTGCAGTGAGTACCCCCCTAACATTTCCTCTCCACTATTCCAAACTTTGGGTCCATGATTGCTTAACAATTTGTTTGGCTTTGTATGTTAACTCTCTTTTCAATCACCAGGTTCCAGATGTCATCAGGATGCCGGCCAGGCTTCCCTAGACTGAAGACCCCACCAATGTGTCCTGGAGCTTCGCTTCCTCAGAGACCCACCCTACTAGGGAAAGAGAGAGGCAGACTGGGAGTATGGACCGACCAGTCAACGCCCATGTTCAGCGGGGAAACAATTACAGAAGCCAGACCTTCTACCTTCTGCAACCCTCAATGACCCTGGGTCCATGCTCCCAGAGGGATAGAGAATGGGAAAGCTATCAGGGGAGGGCATGGGCAATGGAGATTGGGTGGTGGGAATTGTGTGGAATTGCATCCCTCCTACCCTATGGTTTTGTTAATTAATCCTTTCGTAAACAAAAAATAAGAAAAAGAAAGATAAAAAAAAATAAGGGCTTTCATATCGCACCAAAGTAAAAGACTCTGGGGTGAGTGGGTGGAGAGAATACAGGTCCAAGAAGGATGACAGAGAACCTGGTGGGGGTTGCATTGTTATATGGGAAACTGGGGAATGTTATGCATGTACCAACCACTGTATTTACTGTTGAATGTAAAACATTAATTCCCCAACAAAGAAATAAATAAAAGGGCTTTCATTAAAAAAAAAAAAGAAATTAGGGGTCATCTTGTGGGAAGAAACTAGGAAGTCTGTTGTAGGTAAGATTCTAGAATCCCATGACTTGATTTTTTACTGTAATTTTGCCTGAACTTGATAGCTAACATGTAGGTGAACTAAAACTGTCATTGGTATCAGAGTTGAAAATATGCTTAGAAAAATGGATCAGAGCAGAGAGTAGTCCCCAAACATGGGGAAAGTATATAAATACCAGTAATTGTTTATCCCATCGATCTGACTTAAGCCCATTTATATTCATGTTTAGCACAGAGGCCTGTATAACCTCTGAGTTTCCATAAGTCCAAGCTTGCAATCCATGATTTTTCTCTCATAAAATAGAGGAAATATGCCGATCCCAACCTATTCAATGAACTACTACCACCTCAGCATGCTTCACTTCAGACTGTGTCCAGAGTCTTCAGGTGTGGAATGACAGCCCTTCAGCTTCATTACTCTGGTGAGACCTTTCCTTTCATAGTATTCTCTAAATTCGATTCCAGGCGGTTCACTTCCTAACAAAGTCCCAAAGCCTAGATATAGACTGGTCCAGTGAGATAAAGCATATATTCACATGTACCCATAAACTAGGGCAAAATATATACATGAAAGCAAAAGTATACAATAGTCTGCAGTGAGTACCCCCAACACTTCATCTGCACTATTCTAGCCTTAAGGTCCATGATTAGCCAACAGTTTGTTTGGCTTTGTATGTTAACTCTCTTTTCAGCCACCTGGTCCAGATGCTAGCATGATGACGACCAGACTTCCCTGGACAGATGACATCACCAATGTGTCCTGGAGCTCTGCTTCCCTAGATCCCCACCCTACTAGGGAAATAGAGAGGCAGATTGGGAGTATGGATCAACCAGTGAATGTCCATGTTTAGCAGGGAAGCAATTACAGAAGCCAGACCTTCCACCTTCTGCATCTTACAATGACCTTGGGTCCATACTCCCAGAGGGATAAGGAATAGGAAGGCTATCAGGGGAGGGGGATGGGATGCAAAGACCTGGTAGTGGGAATTGTGTGGAGTTGTACCCCTCTTGTCCTATGGTTTTGTTAATGTCTTCTTTTTTAGATAAATAAATAAATAATAGAGAAAATTATTTCTTTGGTAACAGAATCAGCTTCTTGTGAGGCAGACAGTATACCATTGCTTAGAAAATACTGAGAATTAGATCTTTTGTGACTATACTAAATTTTACAGTCGCTTGCTTCTCAAATTGTTTATTTTCATGAAAGAATATTTTAATCATTTTTATTAGGAAGTATAATGGTTTACAGTGCAATCATTGACACATGGGTATGCTTTCTCATCTCCCTGTGAAAGTTGTCTGCAGAATATTATTTCCTACAACCTAGGTTCCTTTACATCATGACACGCCAGGACCTCAAGGTTCTCTTCAGTTCCTCCCTACCCCTCCTTCCCCAGAGTCCTTTTCTTTGATGTACTACATCATGCCCAGTCCAAGGTTTAAGTTGTGTTCTCCTTCCCTGTTTCTATTTATCAAATCTTGTCTGTAAATGAGATCATTCAGTATTTTTACTTCTCTTGGCTTATCTCACTTAACATGATGCCTTCACATTCCATCCAGGATGACACAAAGGGGATAACTTCATCATTTTAAATAGAATATATATATGATTATATATATATTACATTTTTTATCATTCATCTGTTGTTGGACCTCTGGTTTGTTTCCATGTTTGGAATATTACAAATAGTGCTGCTATGAACATAGGTGAACATAGATCTCTTCTGACAGATGTTTTTGTTTCCACTGGGTACATCTCCAAAAGATAACTTGCTGGATCATAAGGTAGGTCAATTTCTGGTATTCTGAGAAATCTCCAGACTGTTTTCCACTCCCACCAACAACACAAGACTGTCCACTTTTTCCCACATTCTCCCCAATACTCATTGTTACTGCCCTTTCTAGTGTATGGCGTTCTCAGGGGTAAAAAGTGGTACCTCATTGTTGTCTATACTTGCATTTCTCTGATAATCAGTGACTTAGAGAACTCTCCAGAGAGAAAATTTAATTAAAATATGAGAAAGCATGAAATTTGCTTAAGTGTTTCTATATGAAATTAGCTATTTAGATTGCCTGGTTTCTTTACTTCTGTGCCGAGTCATTTGCTCAAAATATAGAATAATAGAGTAAAATATAAAAAGATGTATGAGGGTTATACAACTGCACTGAACTTAATCAAAATTTCATGTAGTCTATGGCCATACTTTAAGAAATCAAGGAGAAATTGCTTGTTTCCAAACAATTTCATAGTCTTGCATTCATTGTACCAAATGAGTGAGAGACACAGCATGATTTCATTGTATTTCAGGAAACTTCCTATTTCTCATCTCATGTAAAGAGTTTGGTAGTAAGCATTCCCATTCCCAGAACATGAAAAAGAAAAACTGAAAGTGAATCACTCTTTTTAGGTTTATCAGAGAACTCAGGTCACAAAGCAAACTGCTAGTCAGGAAGCTGGAAGAAGAGAGGCAAATAGAGAACCAGGACTGGAATCAGAAGCTGCAGCTGGTAGGAATAATTATAAAGTAATTGACTAATTCTTGCATACTGGGTATGGGCTGACTCAAGGGAAAATAAAAACTCCTGCAGGCCCAATCTTAGGAGTGCTTTCATAATTTTATGAATTTTATCACCAGGAACACCTTTGCCTCCCAAGTTATCAAGATGAAAATCAGAGAATAAAATGCATGCTTCAGCACTGTGTAATACACCTAAATTTTGTTTTCATTCAAAAGATCTAGTCTCAAAAGGAACTATTTAAGCAGTATCTAACCAAGCTGGCATTTACCAAGTTCTAACAAGCAAGAGGAAAAGAAACACCAAGTTACATTTCCTTTCTATTTCAGAAGATGGAAAAAAAAAAAAGTTGAAGTTGTTGTCTTGTCAAAGATAATGGGTAGTCCCCTCTGTTCTCTTTGTGTGTGTGTGTGTTCAAAATAAGCAAAGGTATATTCTGTAAGAATCACTTATTCCCAGGAGTGTTCACAAGATGAATCATATCAGCATCATTAATTCCCTGGAGTGTCCTTGGTGAATAATTAATGGGATTAAGCAAGAAAAATTTGTATAGTGAAATTGATGCTTATCTGTGTGATATACCATATGTAGTCCAAGCTTCACCTTATGTTTTCCATTATTATATCTGCTTCTTAATTTCCATTTATGAGTGAGACTAGTTGGTATTTGTCATTCTCTTTCTGTTTTATTTCCCCAAACATGATACTGTCACAGGATTGGTTTCTTTCTTTTTTAAAAAAAATTTATTTATAAAATAGAAACACCGACAAAGTCATAGGACATAAGAGGTACATTTTCACACAATGCCCACCATCAGAACTCCATACCCCACCCCCTCCGCCAGATAGCGTTCCTATTCTTTATCCCTCTGGGAGTATGGACCCAGGGTCATTATGGAAGGTCTGGCTTCTGTAATTGCTTCCCTACTGAACATGGGCATTGGCAGGTTGATCAATACTCCCAGCCTGTCTCTCTCTTTCCCTAGTGGGGCAGAGCTCTGGGAAAGCAAGGCTCCAGGGCACATTGGTGAGGTAATCTGCCCTGGGAAGTCCGGTTACCATGATGTTAGCATCTGGCACCTGGTGGCTGAAAAAGAGTTACGCTATAAGCAGAACAAATTGTTGACTAATCATGAACCTAAAGGCTGGAATATTGCAGATGATTTGGGGTCTCCATTTTGGAAAAAGCTAGTAGTCTCCCTAGTTTGTAGATGGTTATCCTTCCCTATGTTTTCATGTGACCATCTTATGTGTCTGTATGTTAATCTCCTCTACTTCTATGGAAACAGTCATTTTATATCGGGAAACACTATGTAGATCTCATTTTAGCTTACTTCTTTAAATGTTGCTTCTCTAAATACAGTCACATTCTGAGGTATAGGACGTTAAGACTTCAACAGAACTTTTGAGGTATATATTTCAACTCATAGCACATACTTTAATTTCTTTTCACTCACAATTTGCAAATTAAAATTTATCACACATTCAGTATAGGTAGGTTTAATAGGAATATAGTGGAAAAAGTACAAAAATAACTTTTAGAAACTCATATTTCTTAAGTCAGGACTCACAGGCACCCAATATGACAACTGACAATTTTTTAGTCAGAGCTATAACACCATTTACTCCAAAACCATCTTCTCTGGAGTAACTGAAACACCCTTTCTTTCAGAGTGACAAAATTTCTGTTATCACAAGAACCAATGCATCCAGAAAAATACGCCTGGGCCCTTCTAACTGCCACCCCTCCCCATCAATTACACCACAGAAAATCTGAAAAATAAAAGGGAGAAATAAAAAATAATCAGACTTCTTCACAGAATAAAATATTGGTGATTATTGTTTACACTTAATTTTATTGTGAAAATCAAGATCAAGATATGCTACTATTTAATATCACTGCTTAAGCTCTTGTTCCCAATTTAAAATTACTTTATATTATTGTTAAGGAGTTTTTAACATATGTATAGAAACTACAGAGTTTTATACCTCTGTCAAAGATACTCAACTGATTTCAAAGAGTACATGTTAAACTCTGAGAAAATTTAAATTTTACATAAGACTGTAGCTGGTCTCAAAGAAGCTGGAATTGGGGTTTGGAAGTTGGAAGGGGTTTAAATAGAGGGAGTCGAACATACTCCCAAATGTTTTCAAGAAATGAAAGTTTATTAAGTATCAGAGGGATAAATTAAAAAAGTACCACAGGTAAAATAAAGTACTTCCTATCAGAGCAGTAAATAAAGTCAAGATAGCCACAACTATTTTTCTTTTCTTTTTTAAAAAAAAATATATTTTTTTATTATTTTTTATTTAAGAAAGGATAAATTAACAAAACCATAGGGTAGGAGGGGTACAATTCTACACAATTCCCACCACCCAATCTCCATTTCCCACCCCCTCCCCTGATAGCTTTCCCATTCTCTATCCCTCTGGGAGCATGGACCCAGGGTCATTGTGGGTTGCAGAAGGCAGAAGGTCTGGCTTCTGTAATTGCTTCCCCACTGAACATGGGCGTTGACTGGTCGGTCCATACTCCCAGTCTGCCTCTCTCTTTCTCTAGTAGGGTGGGTCTCTGGGGAAGCGGAGTTCCAGGACACATTGGTGGGGTCTTCAGTCTAGGGAAACCTGGCCGGCATCCTGATGACATCTGGAACCTGGTGACTGAATAGAGAGTTAACATACGAAGCCAAACAAATTGTTGAGCAATCATGGACCCAAAGCTTGGAATAGTGGAAAGGAAGTGCTAGGGGGGTACTCACTGCAAACTCTAGTGCACTTCTGCTTTCAGGCATATATTTTGCAGTAGTTTATGGATACATGTGAACATATGTTCTTTCTCACAGAAACTGGTGTATATCTAGGTTTTGGGACTTTGTTAGAAAGTGAACCACCTGAGATGAAATTAGAGTATACTATGAAAGGAAAGGGATGACCCCTAATTTCATTTGCTCTATTCCTACCTTTCAGATCCTGTTTATTAAACATTTTGTTATGCTTTATATCTTACCACCTTTCAGCCACCAGGTTGCAGAAACTACCGTAACAGTATCCTGACTTCCCTGGGAAGACAACCTCACCATGTGTCCTGAAGTCTTACCTCTCCAAAGCCTTAACCCACTAGGGAAAGATAGAAACAGGCTGGCAGTATGGATCAACCTGCCAACATCCATGTCCAGTGCAGAAGCAATTACAGAAATTAGAACTCCCATCTTCTATACCTCAAAAAGAATTTTGATCCCAGAAAGATAAAGACTTGGGAAGTTTCCAGTGGAGGGAATGGGGACACAGAACTCTGTTGATGGGAACTATATGACATTATACTCCTGTTATCTTACAATCTTGTCAGTAATTATTAAAGCACTAATAATTTTTCATTAAAAAAGACAAACTTAGTTTCAGCTCTACTAAATGGGTCATATTTAAAATAACTCAAGGTAGTTTGGTCATCTATATTGAGCAAGAAGATGAAATAAATATTTTCCATATAACATTTGACATTTTCATCATTGTTACCAAAAAGCTATCAAGTTGTTTGTACAAAAAGATAAATATTATTTACTACATAACTAACTACCTTACACTGTGGTTATATACTGGCAGGTAATATATGTGGGCATGTGTTAATACTTGTCTAGGGTTAAAATACAACAGTTACTTTACTTCATTTTCAATATTATAGACATTTAGTTTATGTAATAACATGCTAAAAACCTTCAGTGTTTGTGGATTAAATCTAAATACCGAAACTATAATTATAATCACTATTGAGAACTACTTTTCAGGATTAAGCTCTCCTTCTAGGATATTTGGAGCTGTCATAGACAATATCAGCAGCCACCATTTATTAGACATTTCTTTTTTATTTTTTTAAGACTTTATTTATTTATGAGAAAGATAGGAGAAGAGAGAAAGAACCAGACATCACTCTGGCACATGTGCTACAGGGGATAGAACTCGGGACCTCATGCTTGAGAGTCCAAAGTTTTACCAATGCACCACCTCCCAGACCACCATTTATTAGACATTTCTATATGCCAGCTATGTCTATGAACTTGTTGTGTTATCAACTATGTGACTGTCTAAGTAACCCAACTGTGTAGGCAATATTACTATTATCATTTTGTATGTCATCCATATGTTCTGCATTTTTCCTTGATGGTCTTCATTTGAATTTTTTATTTGTCAATTTATTAGAGACAGAGAGAGAGGGGAGGGAAAAGAGAGGGAGAGGGATAGAGACTTACAGCACTGTAGCTTCTCCCCTGCAGGTTAGGAGTGCGAGCTTGAACCTGTGTCCTTGCACATTGTAACATACACCACCACCCAGCCCTACATATGAAATTTTAGATTAGTGTGTCTTGGGAAGTGGAAAAGTGGATAAAGTGTGGGAATCTTAAGCATGGGATTCTGATTTCAATCTCTGGCATTGCATCTCTCTCTCTCTCTCTCTCTCCTCCCCTTTAGCTTCTCTTCTCTACCATTAGTAAATATTTTTAAATTTCATGCCAATAGGTTCAGATAAGATGATCACATTTTTGTGACTACACTTGAACCAAAAGAGAAAAAAAAAAAGTGCAATCAAAACCACTCAAGCTGAGTAAATTGTGGTATATATACAATGGACTACTACTCAGCTATTAAAATTAGAGAATTTACCTTATTCACCTCATCTTGGATGTAGTTTGAAGGAATCGTTTAAAGTGAGATAATACAGAAAAACAAGGATGAATATAGGATGACCCCACCCATAGATAGAAGTTGAAAAATCAGAATAGAAGAAAAAACACAAAGCAAAATTTGGATGGGAGTTGGTGCATTGCACCAAAATAAAGGACTCTGGGGCAGGGAGGAGGTGTATTCAGGTCCTGCAACATGATGGCAAAGAAGGACCCAGATGGGAGGGTTAAAGTGTTATGTGGGAAACTCAGAAATACTATACATATACCAACTACTATATTTTACAGTCAACTGTAACCATTAATCCAACCAATAAAGTAAAAACAAAACAAAAGAAAAGAAAAACACCACTCATACTCTCTACTTGGCTGTCTGCTGTTCTCCCTTTATGCTGTTATTTCTCTAAATTTCTCACTCCCTAGGATTCGACTCTATCTCTTAAGGATCCAGAATTAGTACCTACTGTTAAGTTAAATTAATTCCCATTTTACTGCTCAGTAAAGTCTTCCCAAAAGCATATTATAGGTTAGAGGTTAAAAGTTAGAGGTATTAGAGGTCATTTTTGAAGGGTTACAACTAAAACAATTAAAACTGTGTAGCAGAGAACTAAAATAATTGTGACCAAGATATGACTCTTAATTTTTCCTTTTTTGCTTTTTTTGCATCAACAAGTATTGGTTGTATAAATGGATGCATATGTAAACTAGAAAACGCATAACACTGTGTCAGCAAAAGATCTGAACCATGTATAAATTGTACATTGTTAGGTAAGTCATGTTTTTCTCACCTACAAATGGAAATAATAAGTACCTCTCAAGATGACTATAAAGATATGATGAGATGATTCATATTGAAATGATATGTAAATAACCAAATTTTATGCAAAGATTAGTTGTTATCAACCTGTTAAATAATCAGCAGGGTTGGGTTTATAATCAAGATACCTTCCTGAATGCCAAAATAAAGACTATACTCTGCTGGGAAATTGTGCAGATGTAGTCACATCTGCCATGTTGTCCTCTCAGGCTATTGTTAGTTCCTGTGAGAGTTGGTACATTCTCGGAGCACCTGTTTCACCATGTTGTGCCCTCAGGGCATTGTCTATTCCCTGCAATAGTTGCAGTGCTCTGGTTATTCCTCCCCCTTCCCATTCTCACAAGTGTTATTATCCTACCCTGGAGTGCTATGGTTACTCCTCCCCCTTCCCATTCTCGTGAGAGCTACTCCCATAAAAGCCCTTCTTCTTCCGCACCTCGCTCTCTTGCCAGCTCTTCACTTCGGTGTTTAGACGCAGGGAAGGTTACTGCATGAGGCAGCCATTTTTGCTACCTCCACGTGGCCCAACCTGCTTCTCTCTCACCCAACTCTAAGGTGCCAGCACAAATAAAGATTTGTGTTTCCTCTTCGCTCCGGATCTACTCTCTGTCTTCTCCGCGGCACAGCACGACAATACTCTCTTTGTTTTACAGCAAATCAGAGGGTCTGTCTAGGACCAATTGTTACCTTTTTGGAAGGAAATTATACTTAAACTAAAGTCTGTGTGACCTAAGTGAAGAAGTTCAAAACTTATAACCTCACAATATTGAGTCTTGCTTAGTTAGATCTGTATATCAGATACACTTGACAAATGTGAAGTCAAAATCCAGGCAGATTTCCTGGGCTTGAATTCAAAGGATTTTTGATAAGTCCAAGGTTCTCATTCTTGAACACAAATCATTTTCTTAATAACATCATCTGTGAAAGAGCAATCTTCTATTTCTGAGTAAATCTTTCTTTGGAGAAACCTTCTATTCATTGCTCAAGGCCCAAGTTCACTAAATGATTTGAAGGATTATCTGCTGAGTGATTTTCTAAGCTATTTCCTTTAAAATGTGCATTCATGTATTGGAGAGCCCTTCATCTAAGGTTATTTTACCCCAGAACCATTTTATCAGGGGGTAAATCACTATATTAAAAAAATGGTTGGTTTAGTCATTGCCAACACATCATGACAGTTTTAGGCTTCTGCTACTCAATTAAACTTCATTCTCATTTAAGCTCCACAAACATGAAGTCTTAAGCATAGTACATACAGAAGCTGTTGCATACTGAAATCCTTGGTGGTAACTATAACGCTTTATAATGTACATGGTTAGAATAGCATGTGAACATGAGATCAAGATTATTATTGGACTTCTAGAAAATCAAGAACAGGAAACCCAAACCCAAAGGCATTCAAATTTATATCTATACCCTGTTATAAGGTACTGGTTTTGTTGTTCTTGTTTTTCTTTTCATGGATTTCCATGACCCTGACTTTCCCACCTTCACAGACTGATAAATTCACCTGAATTTGTAAGACGCAGACTGTTTTGCAGAGACTCTGAGAGAAAGAACATCCTTCATAGAATTCTTTGTTATTTTATTCTACAGTACTCATTATGTTTGCCAACTCTATTTTCTCACAGGAGCACAGTGCAGTGTTTTGCACCTATGGTGACAAATTTGCCTTGCTTTGACCTTGTTTGTCCTCGAAGCCTTTATGCACTTCCTTTCACCTTAAACATTCTGGAAAATACAGTGTTCAGTCACTACCTCCTTTTTTTTTTTTTAAGTATTCAGTTTCTAATTCCACACAACCCATTTTCTGCACTGGAGCTCTGATTTTGTTAAGAATTTTACAGGAGGAAGGGACTGAAGAGCTGCTCTTTAAATCCTTTTATCTCCAAAGAGGAAAGTAAAAGCCTGAGTGATAGGGCTATCTTCCATCATGGTCAGTGGGCATATGTAACTATTACCTGGGCATGCTCAGTGGGGGCTTCTTCTGCATTCTGGATGGTCTATCTACTGTGTGGCTGCTCTATTAATCCCTTCATTTTTTCTTTAATTTTATTTCTTTTTTATTTGCCAGGACAGAGAGAAATTGAGAGGGACAGGGGAGATGGAAAGTGACAGAGTGACACCTGCACCATGGCTTCACCATTCATAAATCTTCTTTCCTACAATGGGGACTTGGGGCTTGAACCATGTCCTTGCATATGGTAACACCTTTTTGATTTTTACTGCTCTTGAGCTGATGACACTTGAACTTCTCAAGTCCCTGATTTTGCTTTACTTTAATATTCATCTTGCCTCTGTACTATGTCTCTTCCTTTCAGGTATGCTACTCTGTCTCATCTCTTCCTCATTTTCCCTTTCTTCTCTTTCTCTCTCTCTCACTCTGTCTCTGTCTCTCTCTCCCTCTCTCTTTCTCCTTCTGCCTCCCCCTCCCCTCCCCCTCCCCCTCCTCCTCTCCCTCTCCCTTTCCCTTTCCCTCCCCCTCCCTCCCCCTCTCCCTCTCCCTCTTTCTCTCTTTCTCTCAATGTCCTCTCTTTAGATAAATCCCAAAACTTCACTGAGTGATTTGGTTTGATCTTTACTTTTCAGTTTCAAACCTTAATCTCTGACATAGTTTCTTCCTCTTTCCTCATCCTTTCTCTCTCATCCAGTTCCTATTTCTGTTGTAGTTACCATAATTATTCCACTGACTAAAGCTTCATCTCTTTGTGGCAGCTTTCACAGGGGCTGTTGCTTCTCTGTAGCTATATTAGCCTTTTCTTTATTATGTAGATTTTAAGTCCTCTCTAGTTTTCACCTCCTGGTTCAAGTTTTCATTTACTTCACACTTTAGATCTTTTCTATAATACAACCTCTGCCAATCAGCCCCCATGCCATTCATATACACTCCAAAATTTGTAGTCACTGTCAAACTAATCTCACCAGTTTATTTTATTAACGGATAACCCTTTAGGAGATTTCTAACCCTTCTGAGTGGTTATTTATTGTGAAGCATACATACACTAATCTGCACAAAAACTCTGTAATTAGTTCCTGTTATTTTTTTCTTTAATAGATAGATTAATGATTTACTGTCAATAGTAAAATACAGTAGTCAGTACATGTGTAACATTCCTCATCTTCCACATAACAATCAACCTTCCCTCCAAGACCTCCCTGTCATCATGTTCCAGGACCTGAGTACTCCTCCCTGCCCCAGGGTCATTTACTTTGGTGCAATACACCAAAACCCAGTCTAAGTTCTGCTTTGTGTTTTCCCTTCTGTTCTTATTCCTCAACTTCTGTCTATGAGTGGGATCGTATTGTATTTATCCTCCTCTTTCTGGCTGATCTCACTTAATATGATTCATTCAACTCTATCCAAGATGAGGTGAAGAAGATGAATTCACCATTTTTAATAGTTGAGTAGTATTCCATTGTTTATGTATACCATAACTTCTCAGCCACTCATCTGTCATTGAACACCTAAGTTGCTTCCAGGTTTTGGCTATTACAAATTCTGCTGCTATGAACATAGGTATACATCGATCATTTTGGATGTCTGTGTTTGTTTCCTTAGGATATATCCCCCGAAGATGAATTGCAGTGTCACAGGGTAGGTCCACTTCTAGCCTCCTGAGAGTTTTCCAGACTGCTTTCCACAGGATGGGGTCATTTGTGTTTTGGTTTGTTTGTTTTTGCTGAGTTTGGTGGGCTCTTTATATATTTTGGCTATTAGTGTTTTGCCTGACATGTGGCATGTAAAGATATTCTCCCATTCTTTAAAAAGTTTCTTTGAAAAAATATTAATAAAAAATGCAAATTCAAAAAAAAAGTTTCTTTGTTTGGGTGGTGGTTTCTTTTGCTTTGCAGAAAAATTTTAACTTGATGTAATACCATTGGTTTATTTTTGTTTTAGTCTTCTTTGCAATTAGATTTGAATCATGGAAGCTGTCTATAAAAGTTATATGAAAAAGAGTTCTGCCAATATTTTCCTCTAAGTATTTGGTAGTTTCTGGTCTAACATCCAAGTCCTAGATTCACTGGAATTTACTCTTGTGTTTGGTGAAATGCAGTGCTTCAGTTTCATTGTTCTCTAGATTTAAACTCAATTTTTTCAACACCATTTGTTGAAGAGACTCTCTTTTCCTCATTTAATAGTCTGTGCACCTCTGTAAAAGATCAGATATACATAGGTGTGGGGCTTATTTCTGGGATTTAAATTGTTTTCTACTGGTCAGTGTGTCTGTTCATGTTCCAGTACCAAGCAGTTTTGATTACAATAGTCCTATAATATAGTTTGAGATCTGGGAATGTGATGCCACCAGTTCTGTTCTTTATTCTCAAGATTATTTTGGCAATTCTAGGTATTTTCTCACTCTAGATAAATGTTTGTAGCTTTTGTTGAACTCTCCTAAAAAACATTTGAGTAAGATCTTGATGGGGATTGCATTAAATTTTTATATTGCTCTAAGCAGAATATTCATTTTGATGATGTTAATTCTTCCAGCCCATGAACATGAAATATCTTTCCGCTTCTTTGTATCTTTTTCTAGCTCCTTGAATAGTGACTGATAATTTTATGTATACAAGGTTTTCACTTATTTTGTTAAGTTTATTTATAGATATTTTATTGTTTTTGTTTCTGTAGTAAAATGAGCTTGAGTTCTGGATTTCTTCTTTCCAGGAGCTTCCTGCTGGATTCTTTAGGTTTTCCTATGTATACTATCATATCATCTGCAAATAGTGAGAGTTTGATTGCTGTCTTTCCATCTGTATCCTTTTAATTCATTGTTATTTCCTGACTGCTATGTCAAGAATTTCCAACACTGTGCTGCATAGTAATGGTGATGGGCAGCCATGATCTAACAGCTGATGCTTCCAGGTTCTCACCAATGATTATTATGGTGGCTGTAGATTTGCAGTATAAGAACCACACTATATAAGGAATTTTACATCTATTCCCATTTTTGCAGTTTTTGATCATGAATTGATGTTGTATTTTGTCAAAGGCTTTATATGCCTGTTGAGATAATCATTTGGTTTTTGATTTTGCTTTTATTGATGTGGTGGATCATTAATTTATTTATGTATGTTGAACCAGCTCTTGTTTCCCCCCACCAACTGTTATTACTGGGGCTCAGTGCCTGCACCATAAAGCCACTATTCCTAGAGGGCATTTTTTTCCCCATTTTTTTGTATAAGACAGAAATTGAGAGGGGAGGGGAAGAGAGAAAGAGGGAGGGAGGAAATGAAAAAGAGAAAGAGAGAGAGAGATCAGCAAACCTGCTTCACCATTTGTGAAGTGACACCCCCCCCCCCGCTGTAGGTGGGGAGTGGGGTGTTCACATTGGGATCCTTATATGGGTCCTTGAGCTTCATATTATGTACACTTAACCTGGTATGCCTCAGTCCAGTCTCCTACTGAATCAGCTTTGCATCCATGGACTAAATCCCACTTGTTCATGATGTTCAATCTTATTAATATACTGTTGTATCCAGCTGGCTAGAATTTTGTTTGTATTGCAGCACCTATTTTCATCAGAGATAATAGTCTGTAGTGTGTGTGTGTGTGTGTGTGTGTGTGTGTGTGTGTGTGTGTGTGTGTGTGTCTGCTTTTGGTATAAGGGTGATGTTGGCTTCATAGAAAGTGGGAGTATTCCTGTGTTTTCAATATTTTGAAAGAGAATTTATTTATTTGTTTGTTTATTTATTTATTGCCTCCAGGGTTATTGCTGGGGCTCAGTACCAGCACTCAGTCCACTGCTCCTGGAGGCTATTTTTCCCATTTTGTTGTGGTTGTTATTGTTATTGTTGTTGTTGAACAGGACAGAGAAAAATTGAGAGAGAGGAGGGAAAGACAGAGGGGGGGAGAGAAAGATAGACACCTGCAGACCTGCTTCACTGCTTTTGAAGATATCTCCCTGCAGGTGGGGAGCCGGGAGGTTTGAACCTGGATCCTTTTGCCCTTGCACTTTGTGCCATGTGAGCTTAAACCACTGTGCTACCACCATTTATTGAAGAGAGCCTCCTTTTTCCATTTAATCCTTTGGGCCCCCTTATCAAAGATTAGATGTCCATAGGTGTGGGGATTTATTTCTGGGCTTTCAATTCTGTTCCACTGGTCTGTGTGCCTATTTTTGTTCCAGTACCATGCTGTTTTGATGATGATGGCTTTATAATATTGTTTAAGGTCTGGGAGTGTGATGCCTCCATTTCTGTTTCTTTTCCTTAAGATGGTTTTGGCAATTCTAGGTGTTTTCAGGTTCCAGATAAATGATTGTAGTGTTTGTTCTATTCTCTTAAAGAAGCTTGGTGGAACTTTGATGGGTATTGCATTAAATTTGTATATGGCTCTGGGGAGAATATTCATTTTGATGATATTTATTCTTCCAATCCATGAGCATGGGATATCTTTCCATTTCTTGGTATCAGTTTCTATCTCCTTGAGTAGCGACTCATAGTTTTCTGAGGTAGTGTTTTCTTTCAGGGTCTCATTTGTTCTTCCCTCATTTCAACAGTTTTCCTCATTCCTGTGATTAGTGCATCGATTAGTGTTTGGATGTTATTATGCGCTTCTAACTTGTTGGGACTTTTTCCCCCCTGGGATTCTGTCTTTGTTTATTTCTTCAATGTTTCCTTTTGTTTTGACCATTATATTTATTGTCTTTTAAAATTCGTGTCCTGGGTGTTGCTGTTTTTATATGGTGTGAGGTGGTTTCTGGTTGATTAGTTCTAGTTCCTGGATGCCTGAAGTTGGTTGCATTTGATGTGTTTCAGAATGGTTAGAGCTCTTAATCTAATGATGACACAGCTGCTTGTGGAAGATCAGAGGTAGGGTTTCCTGTGTTCAAACTGAGGAGAAAAGTGGATGACTGGAACAGCAAGACAGCACCTTCTTATGATGAGTACAGCTTCTACAGTTTTGAATGGTCCCTCCCTCATTAGTTTTTTTTTTAATTTTTATTTATAAAAAGGAAATACAGACAAAAACCATAGGATACGAGGGGTGCATCTCCACACAGTCCCCACCACTAGAACTCCGTATCCCATACCCTCCTCTGATAGCTTTCCTATTCTTTAATCCTTTGGGAGTATAGACCCAGGGTCATTAAGGGATGCAGAAGGTGAAAGGCTTCTGTAATTGCTTCCCTGCTGAACATGGGCATTGGCAGGTCATTCCATACTCCCAGCCTGTCTCTCTTTCCCTAGTGGGGTGGGCCTCTGTGGAAGCAGGGCTCCAAGACACATGGTGGGGTTGTCTACCCAGGGAAGTCCAATTGGCATCATGTTAGCATCTGGAACTTGGTGGCTGAAAAAAGAGTTAATATATAAAGCCAAACAAATTGTTGACTAATCATGAACCTAAAGACTGGAATAGTTCAGATGAAGAGTTGGGGGCTCTCCATTTTGTAGATAGTTAGTAGGCCTATTTTAGTTATATTGCAAAGGGCCCATGACTATACTAGTTCTTTTTTTTTTCCCTGAGCCTAAAATCTGATATGCAGGTGGACCCAAGTTATTGCCTGGGGAGATGATTTCATGGTTGGAAAAAGGACCAGAAATCTGGATCAGGGAAGAAAGTAGCTCCCTCATATGGGAAAGGGGTATAAATATTGTTGACTGTAAACCCCATCAATTTGATGTGATCTGGGGCCCATATTAATCTTAGGAGCCTATGTGACCTCCGCATCCCTGTAGATCTGAGCTCACATTCTGTGGTCATGAGTAGAGAGATCTAAAAAGACACCATAAAGTTCCTAATGAAATAGTGTCTACTTAGACTTAGATACCCTCCTCACCTACTTCCTATTATTCAGTCACTCTAAAGCTAACCTGTTGTTAAAATTTTCTGAGGCTCTTGCCGGGCTGGCTTGCTTCACTGGTGGGTAACAGAGACGCGGAGACAACGGCTGGGCAGGGAAGCTGTATTTCTTTATTCAGGAACAATGATTCATAAACTAAGACAAACTAATCACCAAACAGAACTCTGCTGTCTCTTTGCGGCGGTGCAAGCACTCTTTCTTTTACTCTGGAACTCAGGAACCCTCTCTTACTCTGTCACTCTGGAACTCTCGAACTCAGGAACTCAGGAACTCTCGAACTCAGGAACCCTCTCTCGGGGTTCCTTGGGGCGGGGCCAAGCAGGCCCGCGAAATTAATAGGACTGATCCAATTCTCTTGGCGGGGGAGGGCTAGAACAAACCAATGTAAAGCATACGACAATTCCCCCTTTTCTTTTTAATTAAATGACTATAGTATCAAGGGTGTGGGATGAACAGAAACATATATAACAAAAACCAGCATGTTGCCAAGGGAAGGCCTGAGGGGGCCATATCTGAAAAAAAAACATTTCTTGCCTCTGGGGGGCTACTTGCCTCGACGGGCAATTGCATGGGGGGCGGGGAACGGCCTAGAGTCCCACAGGCAGCTGGCTGCAACTTACTTACTATGAAACAAAACTTGTTATTAGCATATCTACTGCACGATCCAACGTTTTTAATAGAGAAGGAATTTGAGACTTTTACATATCAACAACGTCTTTTAACCTTTTGTTACACCCATTCAAGATGGAGACACACCTTAGGTGTGGGCCGGAGAGGAAACCTCAGGCATGAGAATAATTAGCATAGCCATTGTGCGATCTACCATTTCTAATAGAGAAGGTAGTGTTTTACATATCAACAAGTCTATTTAACCTTTTGTTTAGACCAACTTAGTTAAAATATATTGATTGTTAACTAATTTTTACCTCAGACTTTAAATGTAAGTTAATTTTTATCTTTATGAGAATTACGTTGAAAACCTTTTTCATTTAACTTTGACTAGTAAGAATTTAGCCTTAAAGCTACTGTTTACCAAACTTTAAACATACACATAAACATGGTCATTAATACACAAGGAGAGAAACCTTTGTTACGAAGACATGTCATTTTAAACACGAATTTAAATCTGTACTGTCTTAGTTGTTGGGGGGGGGGTTCACCATCCGGAGGTGGCTTCCCGTGCAGCTCCATTCCCGTGCAGCTTCACTTTTAGGAATTGCAGGTTGCGATCTCTGCACAAATCTCTGCATACTCCGGCTTGTCTGTCTTCAGACCGGACCAGCAACTGGAGATCTCGTGTGCCCAGTTTCGGCAGGGAGCCCGGGGGTCCGGGAGGCCCGGGAGGCCCGGGATGGTTCCAGAATTCATAGAAAGAGGGCAGGCAGGCCATCTTTGTAGAAGGCGTGGGCCTAGGTGCCCAGGGGTGGCAGCCATGATAGGCCGCCGCGGCCCTGCCCCGTGGCCCTGCCATGTCTGCTGCCCTGTTCGCAGTGGCCGAGCAGCATGGAGGGATCACGCGTCCAGTGCCCTGCGCCACGCGGTGGAGAGCCAGCTCCTGTGAGCTGGCCTCGGGCTCCTGCGTGTTGGCATCGGGCTCCAGCGTGTTGGCATCGGGCTCCTGCGTGCTGGCATCGGGCTCCTGTGTGCTGGCATCGGGCTCCTGCGTGGTGGAATCGGGCTCCAGCGTGTTGGCATTGGGCTCCTGCATGCTGTTGTCAGCCTCCTGTGGGCTGCGGGGCTCTTGGGGCTCCTGCGTGCTGGCGTCAGCCTCCTGCAGGCTGCGGGGCTGCAGGGCTGCGGGCGTGGTGCGTGGGGTTGTCTGGGCGCAGCCGGCTGGCTGGCTGTTTAACCAGGTGGAAACAGCAGCTCTGTGCCTCGCCTCCCGCCTGCTGGCTCTTCCCGCTGGCTGTTCTGAGTTTGCCCGAGCGAGTGGAAACCACAGAGTGGTCCAGACATAAATGTTCCAGAAACAGCAAAACAGTCTCCTGAAGAAAGAGCAGAGGCCTTTGGAGATCTCTTCACAAGCAGAAGAGAAGGCCATAGTGCATAGGTAGCCAAATTGTCTTTACTTATCTGAGAGATGCGGAGGTCAGGTCCACGTGGGCGTCATTTGTTGTTAAAATTTCGGAGGGCTCTTGCCGGCCGAGTTAGCTTCGCAGTGGTGAACAGAGACGTGGAGACAAAGGCTGGGCAGGGAAGCTGTATTTCTTTATTCAGGAACAACGATTCATAAACTAAGACAAACTAATCACCAAACAGAACTCTGCTGTCTCTTTGCGGCGGCGCAAGCACTCTTTCTTTTACTCTGGAACTCAGGAACCCTCTCTTACTCTGTCACTCTGGAACTCTCGAACTCAGGAACTCAGGAACTCTCGAACTCAGGAACCCTCTCTCGGGGTTCCTTGGGGCGGGGCCAAGCAGGCCGGCGAAATTAATAGGACTGATCCAATTCTCTTGGCGGGGGAGGGCTAGAACAAACCAATGTAAAGCATACAACACTAACCTTATCAAGGTAAGGACGGCAAAAACTGAATAAGGGTAAGAGACTGGCATACTTTAATGATGACTCATTAGTCACTATCAGGCCACCCCATCAGCAGGGGAGTCCTGAGATTCCCAAACAGAAACGATGGGCCTAGACCTCTAACAAATCCTTCTCTCCGTTGTTACTGGTCATCTCTATCAGAAACAACACAATAGACCCCTTTGTTGGCCCCCATAGGACCTTGACCTCAATCTGGATCAACAACAGTAGAGAATGTTCCATCCTCTGATGGGAAGCTGAACAACATACTCTATCTTCCACCTGAGGAAGATGGGTCCTGAAAATGAGACAGCTCAGACGGTTCCTCGCTGCTTTTTAATCCACTGATGACTCTTGCCTGTTCAACTTGTGTCAAAGTAAATTAACTGAGTTCACATTTGTAAATTTTAAGTTGTTTTTCTTTGACTTCAATCCCTGAGGTGAAGCACATTGGCTGTTTATCCCTTGTTATGCCAATGGCGATTTGTCTGTGATTTATTTTTCCTGTGGGTTATTGGAGCTCAACCTGACGCTGTTGACTGGCTACGGAAGAAGGGCAAACGCAAGAAGAAGAATTGGAGCTCAAGTCAATCAGAGGGTTTTTTATCCATAAGTAGATTTTTTAGCTTAATGAGTACATTTGTGATTAAGAGATAAAACAGGGCAGAGAGTAGATAGTATAATGGTTATGCAAAGAGACTCTCATGCCTGAAATTCCAAAATCCCAGCCTCAGTTCCCAGAACCACCTCCAATCAGAGCTGAGCAGTGCTCTGGAAAAAAAAAAGAGAGAGACAGAGATAAAACAGAGATAAAGGAAGAAAGAGAAGTTAAGAGCAATAATATAAGAGAGATAATAGAGATAAGAAAAGAAAGAAGGGGAGTTGGGTGGTAGCGCAGGGGATTATGGGCAGGTGATGTAAAGCGCAAGGACCAGTGTAAAGATCCTGGTTCGAGCCCCCAGCTCCCTACCTGCAGGGGAGTCACTTCATAGGTGGTGAAGCAGGTCTGCAGGTGTCTATCTTTCTCTCCCCCTCTCTGTCTTCCCTTCCTCTCTCCATTTCTCTGTCCTAACCAACAACAACGACATCAATAAGAACTACAACAATAAAAAACAACAAGGGCAACAAAAGGGAATAAATAAAATAAATATAAATTTAAAAGAAAACAGGCTAAGAAAGGGAAATATTTTGGTCACAAAAATTGGCAATAGACCCCAAATTCTCTCCCTTATAAACTTAGATTCTGCCAAGCACTGGATTGATAGACACTTGTGTGGGAGAGGTGAGTTCCAGTGAGGAACTAGAATGCTATCCTTTGTTTCTTTCCACCTCTGGTAAAGTGTTCAGCTATTTTACTTCCATTTTGAAGCCAGCCTTCACCAAACATAGCTTTGGGAGTTCCAAGGATCTTTTCCTCAACTCTTTCCCACCCAATGGCCACAGTCTGTACTCACCTGTAGTTTATTGAGTTTCTAAAGAATGCCTGGTTGTATTTTGTTGATTTTTTAATTATTTTTTCCTTATTTATCAGGAGAGCAATGTGAAAAGGCTACTATTCCATAGCCATGTCTCTGGGTACATTTTATCCTAAATTATCATGACTTGGCCAATTCTGTAAACTTGATGTCAATATAGGGCCTCCCTGCTGCTGTTCCAGCCTCTTCGGGTCAACAGACTTGATAAGTTACAGTTGTAAATTTGTAAATATTTAGGTGATTTTTTTTTCTTTTGAACAGTCTTTTTGTTGGTAAAACTTAGACGCAGAAGTGGTGTGTCTCAGCTGTCAAGCTAATTTGGTTCTTGCCATCTCTGAGCACCAGTTTTTAGTCCTGGGAATTACTCACTCACCCCCTTTCCATCCACACGTCACATGCATCTGTAGTCATCTGTGGCTTGGTGAGTTTTTAAAGAGATCCTGGTCATATTTTGCTGCGTTTTAGGTGATTTTTGTTGTGTTTCCTAGCTGACCGGGAAGAGCAAAATGCAGCTTCTGCTATTCCATAGCTATGCTTCCAGAAGTTGACCTAGTTCTTATTATTTTGACTTCTATCTTAATGGTATAAAATTAAGAATCTTTGGATGTTCACCTACTTGAACATTTTTATATAAATATATATGACAAATCTGGGACTCAAAACTAGTCATTGGCCTATGAAACACTTTTGCATGTCTCTAAGAAGGAATCTCCCATAGCCTCAAATCTGGCACCCACTACCTCACTGCTTTTCTTTGTAATCAGAGGGACCTCTAACTTGCCTGTTCTTGCTGGTCTAGCTCCTGTAGTTATGCAAGTTACAGATTTCCGAACATTGGCCCTCTGACTGGAACCTTGTCAATCTGTTTAATTTACATTACTTCCATCATCTCTTTTACACACACACACACACACACACACACACACACACACACACACACACACACTTCTAAGTACTGCTACTTAGTTGCAATTAGATCTCAATATTATTTCCTCCCTGAGGTTCCTGTTCCCACATTCAGAGTCATAAATATAAATAATAATCTGGGTAGGGCCCATAAGGTAGCTCACCTAAAGTGCCTTCCTTCTTTGTTATGCACTCAGCCCGGGTTTAATGACTTCTATCATCTGAGGGAGCTTCAATGCCATCCTAACTTTTCCTCTGTCTCATTGTTTTTTTATTTTAAAAATTTGTAAAAACAGATTCTAAAAGTGAAGCCCCAGTGACAAGTGTGTGAAGTGTGTGTGTGTGTGTGTGTGTATGTGTGTGTATGTGTGTGTGTGTGTGTGTATGTGTGTGTATGTGTGTGTGTGTGTGTGTAGCCTTTGGTATATTGCAAATTCTTATTACACAAATGCTCTGAAAGACCTTTTAACTCTCCAAATCTGCTTTGTCATTTCTACTACTATCCTCACTAGTAGCTAAAATCTAGTTGATTATGACATTCTTTTCTTTTCTAGTCCTATCTTAAAGTCCAAATGATCTCCTACATCTTCATTATCAGTCAAACCAACTAAGCCTGATTTCCTTGGTAGACTGAAACAGCTTTTGTTTCTCCTCTTTTTCATTCCCCAGCTCTTCCAGGGGTGTTCCAAAATCTTTACAACTCTCTACACTTTTATTTTTCAAATCATTTTATTGTAGGAAATAATGATTTATAAGACAGTCATTGACACAAGGGTACAGTTTCTTCTCTCTCTGTAATAGGTGTTTAATCACCCTCTCAATGTTCATGTGCACAATAGCTGTGCATTGTTTTCACCACTTGGATATAACCTTCCCAGGTTTAAAGAGGTACATTACATCAGTGGTTTTCAAGCTCAATTGTGTATCTAACCATCCAAGAAATATCCAAAATAAGATTTTGGCAACCTTGTGCTAAAATCCTACTCATTTCAGAACCACTGACAGAGGCTTTTTAGAACCCCTGATGCTTATGTGTAATAAATAGTTATTTTGGGGAGTCCTCATTTTCTATCTTAATTCTTCAGTGAATTCATAAATCACAAAGAATAAATAAACCACAAGTCCCATGAACATCTTAGTAGGTATTCAGCAAATGCTAATTATTTATCCTGCCCTTTGTTATATTTGACACAAATTTTATAGCCTTTGCTTATATAAATCAATATTTTTAAAGGATTGTTTTGCATTTACTTCTTTCTGTACTGTTTCTGGATTTTTAAGTTAAATGGCCTCTGATTTACTGATGACCTTCAGACTTATCCTTTTCAGACTCTTTCTTTGACATTTTGGTATTGAACTCATTTCTCAGTCTGCATATTTCTCAAACATCTATACAGTTATATATTCTGCTACCTCTTTTTCTATTTTTAGCCTTAATCTTTGCTTCTTTATTTCATTTTATTTATTTATTTTGCTCTATTTTCTCCTAGCAGGTAGTGAAGTAGACCTTGAAATTTCAGAATCACTGATTTGGTGTGCCTGTACATTTCTTAAATTGTTTCAATTTCCTCTGTTGAACATTATTGGAAGATCTGGAATTTTTTTTAATTTAAGTTTTCTGTCTGGAACTGTCTGCAAGGATGGAAAATAAATGATATCAAAGTAAAAGAGAGCTGAGAGGGTCAGGACAGTAATACAGTGGGTTAAGCACTCACAGCACAAAGCGCAAGGACTGGAGTGAAGAACAAACAGCATTAGAGGCCCCAGCTCCCCACCTGCAGGGGGGTGTCGTTTCACAGACAGTGAAGCAGGTCTGCAGGTGTCTGTCTTTATCTCTTTCTTTCTCTGTCTTCCCCTCCTCTCTCAATTTCTTTCTGTCCTATCCAACAACAACAACAGCAATGACAACAATAATAATAAATACAACAACAAGAGACTCAACAAGGGCAACAAAATGGGAAAAATGACCTCCAGGAGCAGTGGATTCATAGTGCAGACACCGAGCCCAAGCAATAAGCCTGATTCATTTAATACATAAACATATTAGGCAGATAAATTGATGAAAGTTATTGTTTGTAGTTTGGGTATGAAACAGATCGGTTTCAATTTCCTGACTCAGTTGTCATATTCATCTTGTGATGCTGCCTTTTAATCTTAAGCTATGTGTGACCCTAAAATGTGTTTCCAGACCATAAATTTTGGTATTACCTCTAAGAGAGATAGATCTAATGTGTGTGTGTGTGTGTGTGTGTGTGTATGTGTGTGTGTGTGTATGTATGTGTGTGTATGTGTGTGTATGTGTTGTGGGAGTGGTGTTCTGCTCAGAAATCTTTGCTAAATTATCATTCAAAAAAACAGAAATTTACATATAGATTTTCATGTTTTTAATTTCTTTATTGGGGGATTAATAGTTTACAGTCGACAATAAAATACAATAGTTTGTAAATGCATAACATTTCCCAGTTTTCCACATAACAATACAATCCCCGCTAGGTCCTTACATATAGACTTTCTTATTCTCAACTCAGTGCTTCTTGTACAACAAGAACTCTTTCGTGTTTTATTTTGAAAGTTTCTTAAAAATTTAGGTTTTGTAGCTTTTAGAAATGTCATAGGTGTTGGATAGTATATTCTGCTTATCACCTGAGGAAGATGGGTCCTGAAATTGTTGCAGCCTGGAATGTTCCTAGCTGTGACCACAGAGTGTAAGCTCAGATCTGCAGGGATGCAGAGGTTACATAGGCTCCTGTGCTGAATATGAGCCCCAGATCAAATCAATGGGGCATACAGTCAACAATATTTATATACTTTCCCCAGATTTGAGAGTTACTTTCTTCCATGATCCAGCTTTCTGGTCCTTTTTCCAAATATGACACCATCCCGCCAGACAATAACTTAGGTCACCTGCATATTAGATGTCAGATGAAGGCAAAAAATAGTAGGGTAATGGGCCCCTTGGAATATACCTAAAATAGACCTACTAGCTATTTCCAAAAGGGATATCCCAAATCTTCATCTGCAATATTCTAGCCTTTAGGTTCATGATTAGTCAACAATTTGTTCTGCTTTATATCTTAACTCTGTTTCAGCTACCAGGTGCCAAATGCTACCATGATGTCAACCTGACTTCCCTGGGCAGACGACCCCACCAATGTGTCCTGGAGTTCCGCTTCCTCAGAGCCCTGCACCACTAGGGAAAGAGAGACACAAGCTGGGAGTACGGATTGACATGTCTATGCCCACGTTCAGCTGGGAAGCAGTTACAGAAGACAGACCTTCACCTTCGGCACTCCATAATGACACTGGGTCCATACTGACAGAGGGTTAAAGAATAGGAAAGATATCGGGGGAGGAAATGGGATATGTATTCCTGGTAGTGGGAATTGTGTGAAATTGTACCTTTCTTATCCTATGGTCTTGTCAGCACTTCAATTTTATAAATAAAAGTTAAAAAAAAATAAATGTGATAGGTGGAAAAATTTTCTATTAAGATAGAATAATATGCAATAACACATATTCTTGGAGAAAATTAAATATTATATTAGATGAATGATTCAAGAAAATCTTCCTGGGAAAAATAAAGTGAATTTGCAAACTAAATATTTATCATTTTTGGGCCTAGACCTTGAATAAATCCCTCTCTCCATTGTTACCAGTCATCTATATCAGGTACAACAAAGTAGACCCCTTTGTGGACCCCCATAGGACCTTGCCCTCAATTTGGATCAACAATGGTAGAGAATGTTCCATCCTCTGAAGGGAGGCTGGAAAACATACTCTATGCTACACCTGAGGAAGATGGGTCCTGATATTGGGGCAGCTTGGAATGTTCCTACCGATGACCACAGAATGTGAGCTCAGATCTACAGGGATGCAGAGGTCACATAGGCTCCTAAGCTAAATATAGGCCCCAGATCACATCAAATCAATGAGGTTTTCAGTCGACAATATTTATACAACTTTCCCATATTTGGGAGCTACTCTCTTCCCTGATCCAGCTTTCTGGTCCTCTTTTCAGCCATGACATCATCTCCTCAGACAATAACTAACATCCACCTGCATATCAGATTTCAGGCTCAGGGGGGGAAAAAAAAAAACTAGTATAGCCATAGGCCCTTTGTAATATAACTAAAATATGCCTACTAAGTATCTTCTAAATGGAGACACACACACACACACACAAACACACACATCTCACACACACACACCCAACTCTTCATCTGCACTACTCCAGCCTTTAGGTTCATGATTAGTCAACAACTTATTTGGCTTTATATGTTAACTCCCTTTTCAGCCACCAGGTTCCAGATGCTAGCATGATGCCAACCAGACTTCCCTGGACAGACAACCCCATCAATGTGTCCTGGAGCTCTGATTCCCCAGAGCCCTTCCCTACTAGGGAAAGAGAGAGACAGGTTGGGAGTATGGATCGACCTGTCAGCGCCCCATGTTCAGTGGGGAAGCAATTACAGAAGCCAGACCTTCAACCTTCTGTATCCCAAAATGACCTGGGGTCCATACTCCCAGAGGGTTAAAGAATAGGAAAGCCAGGGGTCTGATGGTGGCGCAGTGAGTTAAGCGCACGTGTCGCAAAGCGCAGGGACCAGCGTAAGGATCCCGGTTTGAGCCCCCGGCTCCCCACCTGCAGGGGAGTCGCTTCACAGGCGGTGAAGCAGGTCTGCAGGTGTCTTTCTCTCCCCCACTCTGTCTTCCCCTCCTCTCTCCATTTCTCTCTGTCCTATCCAACAACGAACAACATCAACAATGGCAATAATAATAACCACAACGAGGCTACAACAACAAGGGCAACAAAAAGGGGAAAAAATGGCCTCCAGGAGCTGTGGATTCATGATGCAGGCACCTATCCCAGCAATAACCCTGGAGGGGAAAAAAAAAAAAACAATAGGAAAGCTGTCGAGGGAGGGGATGAGATACAGAGTTCTGGTGGCAGGAATTGTGTGGAGTTGTACCCTCTTATCCTATGGTTTTGTAAGTGTTTCCTTTTTATAAATAAATAATAAAAAACGTGAAAAATATTTGTCATTTTAATATAAATGATTCCTCTAATATAATCCTGAATAAGTGAAGAAAATTGGAATTTAAAAAATCTTTTTTGCAGGAATTTAAAGATTCTTTAAAACACATTAATTTGACTGTTAAAAGTCAATGTGTAATCAAATTAGTTCTAAATAAACTGGATAGCTGAATCAATTATTTAATATTTCCTTTTTACTCAGCCATAATTGACAAATATGTTCTATTAGGTTAATAATAATTTTCCAAATAACTAGATGAGCAAGGAAAATAGTCTATTAGTTTAAATAAATTAGTTTCAATTTAGAAAAGACATATACATTAGTCTAATAATTGTGTCACTAGCTTTCAATTTTTCCTCTATTTTAAGTATGAGGAGTTACACTTTCATTACAGGGAAATCTTGGTATTCTAGTATGAAGGTTTAGCTATAGAAACTTATCTGAGAAATTTATTTATATATCTCTTAGTAGTATCATTTCTCACAATTATAGTAAATCTAATATTACACCAAACATTTGTCTACATCTCCCTTACTTTTTCTGCTAGGGCAGCTAATTAACATGTGGAATGTGCCAAGATCATCAGAACTCATACTTATGAACAGTTCATTGATACCAGTGAGTCCTTTTCATCCTTTAATGGTAAATACCACTGCTATTCTCTTTGGTTTTTTTTTTTCCAGTTAAAGTAGAAGCATAGTTTATTCTTGCTCCATTCATTATAAGAAAATTTAAAAAAATGTATGTTACATTTGTTAGAGATGCTTTATACTTTATACTTTTATACTTTATAAATGTAGAGTGGAATTGCTTGGTTGCTGTCAAGTGCTGCAAATGGTACTTAATATAACATTCAACATATTTGCAAATTCAGTCTATAGACAGGTAAAGATTCAGAAAGTCCCATACTTGGGAATTACCTTCCTTGCTACATGTACCACAGTGAAACCAGTGCCATAGAAGACTAAAGAATGAGTCTTAGCTAGTATAACTCTGAGCTCTTGACTAGAGCCTTTGACTCAGGTATGGATGTACAAGCCACCATCCATGTCCAGCATAGAAGCAATTATAGAAACCAGAACTCCTTCCTTATTCTCACCATACTCCCAGAATAAAGAGATGTTAGGGGCACATGACCAGAAGGTCTCTGCACCCTAGTTCTGCCAAGACACAGAATGTCACCAGGAATCTTTGTTTTTATACCATCCCTAAAAGATAACAGAATCTGGAAAACATGAGAGAAGATCAAGCACTATTTCTCTTATCCCAGAGGACAGAGGAAAAAGGAAGGACACTCAGAAGTTGTAATAGGAGTAGGTTTGACTTAGAAAGGAGGTGAAGGCAAGGTGATAGAAGTAAATAAAAATGGGTACATATATATCCAACCCATATCTATGACACTGGAATAAGTGTAGCAGCTTCTACTAGAGATAGTTCAAGGCACAGAACTCTGGTGGTGGTTATGGTGTGGAATTATACCCTTATTATTTTATAATTTGTAAATCATTATTAAATCACTAATACAACAATTAAAAAATAAATTCATGAATCTCCATACCTTGCTAGAACTCTGCAACATGAGGACCATAGTATTGTCAGAAATTGCTAGCTTGAAATTCTAACATCTAAGTCTGTTCCATAATATCATATTTAGGGGGGCCGGGTGGTGGTGCACCTGGTTGAGTGCACATGTTACAATGTGCAAGGACCCAGGTTCAAGTCCCTGGTCCCCACCTGCAGGGGGAAAGCTTTGCAAGTTGTGAAGTAGGGCTGCAGGTGTCTCTCTGTCTCTCTATCTCCTCCTCCCCCCTCAATTTCTGGCTGTCTCTATCTAATAAATAAATAAAGGTAATAAAAAAAATTTTTAAATAACATATTTAGGAGCAGACAAGATAGCTCACCTGGGGTGCACCTTCTAAGTTCAAGTACAATGCCTCCTATGCTGGAGGAAGTTTCAATAATATGGTATCTTTCCCTCTCACCTCCTCTCTCTGTTTCTTATATCTGCTAAAGTTGATCTGGTGTGCCAAAGCCTCAACGAAAACAAGTATTTAAAAATATCCAGAGAAATTATGGAAATTAATATGAAAGACAAACTGTAACTTTTGAGATCATACATTTATGTGTAATGCTATTAGAACTTGCATCCTAGCACAAATAGTCATTTTGCAAAATTCCTTTCTGGAATTCCAATTTTAATATTAGCCAAATTAGGTAAATATAGTTACATCTTAAAACATACTTTAATAAAAATTCATCATTTGCCTTGGGTGTTAAAGAAACCCTGTTGCAAATCTGAGCTTTTATAAACTACACATTGTACTCATTTTTAATTAACAAAGTATTCAAAAGAAAGTTATCCATTGGGACCCAGTAGTGGCGCATGTTACAATGTGCAAGGGGCTGATCTCAAGCCCTCAGTACTTTCCTGAATGGGAGAAGCTTTGCAGATGGTGAAGCAGTACTGCAAATGTCTGTTTCTCTCCCCCTCTCTATCTCTGCCTTCCCTCTCAATTTCTCTATGTCTCTATCCAAAATAAATTTTAAAAAAATAAAGATGCCTATGATTACTAGGCTTCATATGATCTGAGTTTTTGTCTCCACCACTTATTTTACCAATTAAGGTAAATACAGTCTATTTTATATAAAGCTAACATATTTCCAGATTACTTAGGAAACCTAATGCTACCAATATCTTAAGGTTCTTCTTGTTGTCCTCCAGCTAATAAATTATAGTACAGAGCCATATTCTCAAAGTGTCCAAGAAATCATGTTATATTACGTAAGGGAATGTGACGCTTCCCTGAAGTCACCTACTAACATTCTTCGCTTTCCTGTATAGCTATTTTATTTTCTTCATTTAGACTTCAGGGTCAAATAACTGGTAGTATAAACACACTTTAAAAACATTAGAGAGATGTGGCCAGAAGATAGCTCATACAATAGGATACACACTTTCCTATGCAAAGGGCAGGAGTTTGAGTCCAAGCACCATATTGGAAACACCACAGTCACTGAGAAAACTGGGGGGCTGTGGTTTTTCTCCTTTTCTTTATGTCTCTGTCTATATCTAAAATGAAAAAGTATGGAGATTCACAGGAAGAGAACCTCATCCAATTTCCAAGGCCCTGAGATTAGACATATCCTAGTGGAGAGAGAGAGAGTAACTTTAGTCAATTGCCATATAGTTGATCATAAGAGATCAGGTAGGGCACAATGCATGTCCCAAGCTAGGACAGTATCAAATGTGCATCTGTTCATCCCAAGATTCCAGAAGTATTTATTTGTAAAATTATACATCAAAAAAGAATTTGGATTATCAATCACCATAGATCCTCTTGTGGGCCTCACTAAAGTAACAATAGGAGGGACTGCCCCACTTTCCTAAGGGAATCTGGATCACCCTACTCTGCCCTTAAGGAAAACTGGTCCTGAAATGAGTGCAGCCTACAATGTTCCCAGCTGTGAACACTAGGGACTGACTGTAAGCTCAGGCTGACAGGGACTTGGAGGTTACACAGGCTCCTGTGCTAAGGGTAAATATATATGGGACCTGGAACAGATAAATGGGTTAAATAGGTAATTGTAGTTATATACTTACTTCAAGTTTAGGAGCCACATATGAGTGAAATCGTCTCATAGTTATCCTTCACTTCATTACTTACTTCACTAATCATACTCACTGCCAGTCCCAAAGGACACATTGCAGTCTTTTTGTTTTGTTTTGTTTAACTGCTGAGTAGGACTCCAATGAGAATGTTCCATGACATTTATTTATTTATTTATTTATTTATTTATTTATTTATTTATCTGGAATGCTTCATGAATTTGCATGTCATCCTTGCACAGGGGCCATGCTAATCTCTGTATCATTCCAGTTTTAGTATTTGTGCTGCTGAAGCGAGCACACATTTTTTCACTTATAAGACTCAAATTAGTGAGTTTTATTTCACTGTTAAAGACATCCCCTCCGGAAGCAATTACAGAAGCCAGACCTTCCACCTTCTGCATCCCACAATGATCTTGGGTCCATACTCCCAGAGGGTTAAAGAATAGGAAGCTATCAGGGGAGGGGATGGTATACGGAGGTCTGGTGGTGGGAATTGTGCTAAGCTGTACCCCTCTTATCCTATGGTTTTGTCAATGTTTCCTTTTTATAAATAAAAAAAAAATTTAAAAAGACATCCCCTCCCTGGCTCTATCAAGGTATTCCTCATAAGGTTTTATTTTTTCCCTGATATTTTAAACTTCTTTTTTTAGGTTTTATGAAATATTTTAGTTTTCTAAATTTTACTAGTGACTTAATATTGCTTTACAAAATTATAAGATAACGGGGATTATTCCACAATGTTCCCACCACTAGAGTTCTCTGTCCCCATTCCCTCCACTGAAAGCTGTAGTTGTTCTCCCGAGGTTGCAGACATGGTTTGACTATTATTTCTGTGTATTTATATATATTTGCAAATTTTCCATGGGCCTGCCTTCTCTTCCTTTCTAAGTCACACCTACACCTACTACTACATCTGAATGCCCTTCCTTTTTTCCTTTTCTCTCTAGGGTCCTGATGGAATTGGAGTTCAGAGCCCTTTGTTCATCTTCCCCTATTATTTCTCCCCCTTTGGAAGTGTGGACCAAAATTCTTTTTGGGGGGATGTGAAAGGTGGGAGTTCTAGCTTCTGTAATTGTTTCTCTGCTGGACATAGGCATTGGTAGCTTGATGTATACCCCCAGCTTTTTCCTCTTTCCCTAATGGGGTAGGGCTCTGCAAAGGTGAGGTTCCCGGACATATTAGTGAGGTACTCTGCACAGGAAAGTTAGGATGGAATCATGATAGCATTTGCAACTTGGTGGCTCTGTATGTGACTTCTTTCCTTTCCTTAGAAGCCTATAATTTTTTCATCTTCTCATTGAGTTTTGATAGTTTTGCAATGATATGCTGTCATGTTGGTCATTTGAGTTCATGAAGCTGAGTGTATACTCTGCCTCTTAAATAAATGTTTTGAGGATTGCATAAGTGAGGAAAATTCTTGGATATTCCCTGAATATGGTCTCCACCTATCCTCTTCCTGGAATTTCTGTCACTCTTAAATTCGATCTTTCGATGGAGTCTGCAATTGTACATAGTTGCTTTATTCTTTCTAAACCTTTGCCCTTTCTCATAAATTAAAAGAGTGAGCATAATTGTATCTTCTAGATTAGATATTCTTTCTTTGGCATGAGTAAGTTTTCTTCTTAAGCCTTCTACCTGAGTTTGTACTGCACTCAGAGTCTCTTTCACTACCTGCAATTCTCTTTGAAGTTTTTCTTTCGTGCTTCCTAACTGCTTAGTGAACTCAAAGTTCTTCTTTAATGTTTTCTGATTTCTTAGAGAACTTTGTTCAAAGCTCTTCTTTTATGTTTTCTAACACCTTAGAAAAATATCCTTTCAATTCTTTTTTTTTAAATTTTTTTTTTGGCCCCCAGAGTTATTGTTGGGGCTCAGTGCCTACACTACGAATCCTCCTGGAGGCCATTTTTCCCACTTTGTTGCCCTTGTTATTGTCATTATTATTATTTTTGTCATTGCTGTTGTTGTTGTTGGACAGGACAGAAAGAAATCGAGAGAGAAGATGGAAGCATAGAGAGGAGGAAAGATAGATACCTGTAGACCTGCTTCATCACTTGTGAAGCAATCCCTTGCAGGTGGGAAGCAGGGGGCTCGGACCGGGATTTGAAAGCTGGTTCTTGTGCTTCAGGCCAGGCCAGGTGTGCTCAACCTGCTATGCTACCGTCCTTTCAAGTCTTGAATATGTTCCTCTATACTATGATTAGATTCATGGAGAGTCCTCATAATGAGCTTTCTGCGATCTTTCTCTAGTAATCCCACTGTGACTATCATTTCTTAGAGTCCTGTTTCACTTGTTTGGTTTGGCATGTTTGCTAATTTGCTTTGCAATATTTCTGCTCATGCATTTATTGTGCTAGTTATTGCTGGTCAGCAGGTGGTGCTGTTGTTGTGGTCTCTGAACTTTGTTTATATGTTGCATGGTGGTGGGGTGGAGGCTGTGATTAGTTTTTTTCATTTTTTCCTAGAACTGTTTTGTGCTTCATGTGGTGTGTTCAAATGGTTTCTCCATTTGATTTCAATCTGAAACAAAATCTCACGGGGTTGCTGCTAGGCTGTAGCTATTTTCATAGAAGCAGGGTTCACTTTACTGTTTAGCCACTGCCAGCTACATCAAACTACCTTTATGTTTTAACAACAGACTGGACTTCTTTTGCTCAAAAATTCTCCCGGCTTTTTTGATGAGTCCTTGCCCAGATTCAGTAGGCTAATGCCCCTGGGGTCACGGACTAAAAGGTCAAAAACTCTCTTCTCACACTGCCAGCACTATGTGTTGCCTTGACTACTGCTGTCTGTAGAGGGGAAAATGGCGCCATGTTCTCTCAGAGCTTTAAATTCTTTGTGTTTGGTCTCAGTCCAACACTCCTTCTTACCCCAATAATGCATGTGAGCACCCACCTTAGGCTGCGGTGTTTCTTAGGATGTCTCAGCTATAGTTGGCAAATTTTGTTAAGTTTGATAGTTGTAGATATTAACTGTTTTAACAAAGAGTCTGATCTAGTTGCTGTTACTCCATGGCCATGCCTTGATATTTTAAATTTTTAATTAGGAAAATGAAAAGGAGCATACTGGAGGTATGTGGGCCATTTAGATAAATATGGCTGACCCCATGTGGAAGCTGATGCCCATTTTTATTCACTTCTAAAGCCCCAGCTCCTCTTCCTTTCTAAGCCATACTTCTTTCCCTCTTTGCTCTCAAATAAGAGAAATAGTGTCTGACTTCCTCAGGTATTCTCCAGATTCTCTTCGTTTTCTGTGATGGTACAAAAACAAAAGTTCCTGGTGACAGAAGTTCCATACACATGTGGATATGGAATTCCATCACTTTGGAAATGAACCCCTAACAGTTTTCCCCTTAAGAGTATGGACTGAAATTGTTTTGGGGTATAGAAAAAATGGGCACACAGAACTCCTTAAAAAGAACCTTTTCAAAAGATTAATTAATTAGAAATTGAGAAAGATAGGAGCAATTCTCAGTTCTGGCTTATGCAGTCCTGGGGGAGCAGATGTGAGACAACACATATGCAAGGTGTTTTTTTTAACTTTTTATTTATAAAAAGGAAACATTGGCTAAACCATAGGATAAAAGGGGTACAACTCCACACAATTCCCACCACCAAAACTCTGTATCCCATCCCCTCCCCTGATAGGTTTCCTATTCTTTAACCCTCTGGGAGTATGGACCCAAGGTCAGAAGGTAGAAGGTCTGACTTCTGTAATTGCTTCCCCACTGAACATGGGCGCTGACAGGTTGATCCATACTCCCAGCCTGCCTCTCTCTTTCCCTAGTGGGGTGGGGCTCTGGGGAAGCATATGCAAGTTTTATGCTCTACAGCTTAGTTATCTGCTCAAACTCCACTCTTGACTCCACTCTCTCTACTCATATTTTTGTCTCTCCCTTCGCATTTTGTGGCATCCTCACACAGTTGTTTATGTCAAAAAGAAAAGAATCTCATTGATTTCTTTCTTACTTTACCCCTCCACCAATGACAATTACTTTGTTAACCCACCCTGCATCCAAGTTCTAGATCCTAAGTTGACCAGTAATGATACTCTACCCCTCTACTACCGCATAGGCTAGTCTTATATGGACAATTGTTTCTCCCTGCTTTCACTCTCTATCAACATTTATTTTTACACAGAAATGCAGTGATGATTTTAATGTATAGGTCATAGCAAGAATCCTGAACTTAAAATGCTCCAATAATATTTTTATATCATGCTACAATCGTGATATGCACCATGACCTACCAGGTCTGACAAGCTATTCAAACTTTAGGACTTTCCTCCCAGTCTTTTCTTATTTAATATCCTTGCTATTTCTTCACAACCTTTATTTCCCATCTTTTCATCTCTTTCCTCTTAGATTCTCAAAAATCTTTGGGTTTTTTTTGCCGATGATACTTAAATCACACCTTTATAGGTATGAATTTCCTGATACCTCTAAGATACCCATCCATATGTATTGGTGGTGTTTTGTTTGTTTGTTTTTATTAGTGCACTGCTCAGCTCTGGCTTATAGTAGTGCTGGGGATTGAATCTGGTTACTTTAGTGCCTCAAGCATCAAAGTCTTTTTGCATAGTTATTATGATAACTTCCCTAACCTCATAACTCTCCTTTTCTTTTGTCCTACTTCTGTTTTTCAGTATTACTTACCAACTTTGAGCTCATTTTACATATTTTCCAACTTTTTCATTTCCTACTTTCCTCTGCCTGGGTATATATTCTATGAAAGGTGAATGCTGGGGTCATGTGACAGTGCAACTCATTGAACACACATATGCAAGGACCTAGACTCAATACCTTGGTCTCCACCTACAGAGAAGAAACTTCAAGGTAGGGAAGTTGTGTCTTTCTCCTCCTCTCTCTATCTCCCTCTCTATCAGTTTATGCCTGTCCTATCAAACAGAAAGAGAAAAAAAAAGGTGAACCCTGCTTGTTTTCCTGTTTTATTGTGTGTTTTGTTGGCAATGCTTTGCTAGGAGTTCATGCCTACTCTTGAAAGATTGTATTTTCCCAGATATTTCACTGCTTATGAACATTCTTCTTTGCATGTTGTTCTGATGTAGTGATTAGGTGCCTATTTGGGTCCTTATACATGGAAAAGTATGCACTATGCTGGGTGAGCTATCTCCCAGTCCACCTGCCTATCTTTGCTGTTCTCATATTCTGAGTACTCTGGGTAGAGAGTTCAGAAAATATTGACTGAGAGAATGGCTGATTTTGAAGTCCATCTTCCTATGGCTGTTTTGAGTTGTTTTCTCTAGAAATACCCTTGTATTAAGTTTTCTGAGGTTGCTGTAGCAAAGTACCACAGACTGCACAACGTAGAACAGAAATATCTCCAGGGCCAAGGCACAGCCAGTTGAGTGGACACATTACCATGTGCAAAGACCCAGGTTCAAGACTGGTTCCCACCAGCAGAAGAAAGCTTCAGAAGCAGAGAAGGTGCTTTTCTTTCTCTCTTCCTATCTACCTACCCTTCCCCTCTCAATTTCTCTCAGTCCTGTCAGATAAAAGAAAGAAAAAAGTATGCAGCAACAGTGGATTCTTTGTGTAGACACCATGCCCCAGAGATAATCTTGGTGGCAATTTAAAAAATGTACCATCCGAAAGTTATAGAGGCCGAAAATCTAAAATCAAGGTGCCAGCAGAACCATACTTCTGGAAGGGAGGGGGACTCTTTCCCTGCCTCTTCCAGCCTTCACCCTTTGTTTTGTGGTAGCATAGCTCTAATCTTCACATAATTTGTGTCTTCTCACAGGCCTCCCTCTCTGTATGTTCTGTGTCTAGACTTCCCCCTTTCATAGGGCCACATCATATTAGATTAGAAACAGTCTAACAACCTCATTTTATCTAAGCTGCCTCTGTTAACAACTATTTCCAAACAAGATCTCATTCTAAGATACTGAGTTACTTCAGATGTCTTTATCGGAGAAACAATCCCAGCTGAAAGACTCTTACAGCAGGTAATTTAAATAGTGTGTCTGAACTATGATTAGGTACACAGTGAACATTTTTTTTCAACTATTCTCTGGTCTGGGAACTCAAGTTTTAATAAAAATGGCAAGATTACCACAACAGAGATGACTAATCAGTCCCTTTCCCAGCCCTTCATTCCAATATTCTCTTGCAAGATTTCTGGCTTGTTTATTTTTGTTTTTAACCAGAGCACTGGTCAACTGTGATGGTGCAGGGGGTACATACACTGGGACCTCAGAGCTTCTGGTTTGAAAGTATTTTTGCTATGGGCTGCAGATCAAATCGATGGAGTTTACAGTTAACAATATTTATATATTTCCCCATATTTTGGAACTACTTTCTACCCAGATCCAGATTTTTCATCCTATTTCCTGCTCTGGCATAACCTTCCCAGAACATACCTTTAGGCCACCTGTATGTTAGCTGTCAGGCTCAGGTAAAAATTAGTAAAGTCATAGGCCCTTTAGAATATACCTAAAATAGTGTACAGCCATACCACTCTGAACACTCCCAATCTCCTCTGATCTCAGAAAAATATACCTAAAATAGATCTATTAGCTTTTTTCAAAACGGAGACTCCAAATTTCATATTCCTACCTATAGATTCCTGATTATTAAATTATGCTATACTCTTACCTTTGGCTTCCTGATTATTAAACAATTTGTTCTGCTTTATATCTTAATGCTTTTTCAGCCACCAAGTTGCAGGTGCTACCATGACTGAAATTTGACTTCCCTGGACAGATAATCTCACTGATGTACCTGCCAATGCCCAAGTTCAGTGGAGAAGCAATTATAGAAGCCAGACCTTCCACTTTCTGCTTGCCATAAAGATCTTTGGTCCATACTCCCAGAGGGATAAAGAATAGGAAAGCTTCCAATGGAGGGGATGGGATCTGGAACTCTGGTGGTGGGAATCATGTGGAATTGTGCCCATCTTATCCTCTGTTCTTGTTGTTCATTATTAAATCAGTCAAAAAAAAAAAAGTCTTCTGGCATAACCATTATAGCCAGATTCTGAAACTTCATGCAAAGGCCTAAAATATTTGGAAATCAATGTAGTCTGTATCGTTAATTAAGTTTTGTTCTGAGGATAAGGTCTTCTATAACTCAAGGCTGTTTACTCATTTCCAGTGCTTGGTGAGAGCTCTCAAAGGTAATTTATCAGAGAGGCAGTCTTTTTCATGACATTTATGACCAGGGACCATCTGACTGTTAATTACACAATAATTGCTATTGTAGAGGTTTCAAGCTGCTCTGTAACTTGGAGGTTTTATTTTAACTTTGTTTTTTTAAAGAAAAAAGATCATTGTTTATCATTTCTTCTACATTCAAGTCAGTATGTTGGAAAAACAGTCAAATGGTGTTTTAATGCCTAAAATGTAGGCATGATCATTTTACATTTTTGAAAAACATTTTAATTCTGGTAGATGTTCCACTATAATTGATTTAGAAAGCATCTTGCATACAACAAAATTCAAAATCTGGAGGGACAGGATTCTGAAGGTCATTAAATCTATTTTTCTGCTTTTGAGCAGAGTCATTCTGGACAAAATCTATCTCTGTGGTTTATAATTTTTAAGACCGGAATGCAAAAATAAAAGTTCATGAGTAATGGATAAGTCTTATTCAAGAGTTCTGGTCTTCTGCTTGTTGGGTAAAAAAAAATAAATGATGCTATTGGTATAGCTCTGTGGATATGCCATCATCTGCACTGTAAATACTAAGACATTGGTTGTGAATTTGGAACTACTCTTCTCAGAAGCACCTTAATGGTCCTTTCTGCATGTGAGTCAAAATTTCAGAAATATGCTATTTATTTTGTGTTGCAAAAGTACTCCTTAGGCTAGTATTAATGTCTTTATGTAACACTCTAAAGCTTGCAAAGCACCTTGACTCACATTATCTCCCCTGGTTCTTAGTGAGACAGGACAGAAAACATTGTCAAGTCTGTTTCACATGGGAAGGTGCTGTGGCTCATGGAAACTAAGCAGAGCTTTGAAGGAGGACTGAGGGGTCAAAAATATCAAGGCTGGCACTAGATTCCTGGAGTTGCTTATTATGCTAATTCAATTAAAGTTATCCTTAATAAAACTTAGTTTCATTATATGGAAGATGAGGGATATGGACTCAACTAACAGGATAACTGAGACATACTTTTATCCAAGGACATAAAGCATTGCCTCTCATCAAATAGATATTGAGCAAATATCTGCCTAATAAATGAATGAATTGATGAAAAAATAAATATTAAACACTTGAAGACTCAGTACCTGGCACCAAAGAAGGAGCTCAAAATGTATTATCTATTTTATATTAATAAATATTTTGTGTGAATAAAAATATTATTTCTAGCACTGTACATACTGGAGTGATGACTTGCTTCCCTCTCTTCTTTTGTCTCATGTGAAACAGTCTATTTCATATATAATAAATAAGATAAAAAAAATTTTTCTACAGAGCACTTCACAGCTCTGGTTTATGGTGGTGCAGGGGATTAAAATAAAAATTTAATTTTTATGTTTATATATTTTATTATTTTATTTATAAAAAGGAAACATTGACAAAATCATAGGATAAGAGGGGTACAACAACTCCACACAATTCCCACCACCAGAACTCCAAATCGCATCACCTCCCTTGATAGCTTTCGTATTCTTTAACCCTCTGGGAGTATGGACTCAAGGTCATTGTGGGATGCAGAAGGTAGAAGGTCTGGCTTCTGTAATTGCTTCCCCCACTGAACATGGGTGTTGACAGACCAACCTATACTCCCAGCCTGCCTCTCTCTTTCCCTAGTGGGGTAGAGTTCTGGGGAAGTAGGGCTCCAGGACACATTGGTGGGGTTGTCTGTCCAGGGAAGTCTTGTTGGCATCGTGCTAGCATCTGGAACCTGGTGGCTTAAAAGAGAGTTAACATATAAAGCCAAACAAGTTGTTAACTAATCATGAACCTAAAGGCTGGAGTAGTGCAGATGAGGAGTTAGGGGGTCCTCCATTTTGTAGATAGCTAGTAGGCATATTTTAGTTATATTGTAAAGGACCTGTGGCTATACTAGCTTTTTATTTTTTTTTCCCCTGAGCCTGAAATCTGATATGCAGATGGATTCTAGTTATTGTCTGGGGAGACGATGTCATGGCTAGAAGAAGGACTAGAAAGCTGAATCAGGGAAGAGAGTAGCTCCCTAATATGGGGAAGGGGTATAAATATTGTTGACTGTAAACCCTATCGATTTGATGTGCTCTGGGGCCCATATTCAGCTTAGGAGCCTATGTGACCTCTGCATCCCTGTAGATCTGAGCTCACATTCTGTGGTCATGAGTAGGAACGTTCCAAAGCTGCCCCAATTCCAGGCTCTATCTTCCTCAAGTGTAGCATAGAGTATGTTGTCCATCCTCCCTTCATTTTTTTTTTTAACCATAGCTTTGCTCAACTCTGGCTGATGGTGGTACAGGGGATTATTATTATTATTTTATTCTTTTTTACCAGATCACGTATCGGCTCTGGCTTACGGTGGTACCAGCAGGGGAATGAACCTGGGACTTAAAGCCCCAGAGATGAGATTTTCTTTGCATAACAATTATGCTATTTATCCCACCCAATAAGATAAAATAAAAAAGAAGCAAATAATCATATGTTAGACAGTAATATAGAAAAGAAAGAAAAGAGAAAATCCCCTCTTCCCTTGCCCTTTTCTACCTATGAAAGAAAGCCTTTAATTCTGTATAATTCATTTTGGAGCAACTTTTTACTTGCTAGGTAGGATGCTGCCTAACTCATGAATCATTTACTAAAATCAATTATATCCTTAAATAATAAAAATATTAAGAGCAGTTGGTGAATCACTGTCTATAAACAAATCTTGGAGTTATTCTTTTCACTAGTATTTATAATTTTTCTTAGAAGATAAAAAAGATATATTTCCTTTTTTGGATTATTACTTTAATTGGGTTGACTGACTTACTTTTTTTATGAAAGCAGAGAAGCAGAGAGGCAGAGATATCAAAAAAAAAAAAAAAAAAAAAGACCACAGCACCAAAGTTTCCTTCAATGTGGGGAGGACTGAGCTTTAACTTGGGTCTGGCACATGGCAAGGCAGAGCACTATCTAACTGTGCTATTTTTCCAGCCCAATTTACTATTTTTATGTAAGGAGAAAAAAGGAGAAAGAGAATCTGAGAGGCACAAAGAGTTGGGGGTAGGGGGAAAGCACTTCTCAGTTCTGTCTTGTGTGGTGCCAGGGATTGAACCTGAGGACTTTAATTTGTGAGTTAGTGCTCTGCACTACTGCTGAGCTAGCTCCCTGCGACACTGTGATTCTATTAGTCATTCTGGCTTCTTCCCCCAGTATGAAAGGTGTATAAGTCCTTTTGGTCGTTTCAAGGTTAGTGAATGCACGTCACATGTCATGTCACCTGCCAAACTGTAGGGAGACACAAATTGTACTGATTAGTGACAGGTAGGATTCAGATACTGCAGAAGACTACAGGGCTCCAAATAGCTATACTTAGGAATAATTGGTTTAATATGGAAAAGGATCCAACATAGAAGTATTAAAATTAGGGTATGTGTCACAGCCATAGGTAGCCACACACCAAGAGGTCTGGAGAATAAAAAGATAAAACCAAATGCCTTCTGCAGAGGAGCAGACCACAGTAGCCTTCCCCCTCTCAGGACAGGAACCAGTATGTGTCCAGGGGACACTTCTGATGGAAGAAGCCTAGGACAGCATCTCCTGAGCAATGCTTAGCCCCCCCCCCCCCCACCGGGTATGGCAGCATATCTTTGCTGGCAACTAAGCCTCAATGGCAAAGCCTTCTGAAATGTCACTGAGGCTCATTTTTACTAACAATACTTGTCATCCAGATCAAGGCCTGGATGGCAACATTATTAATCAATGGATTTCACTCCTTGACCAGGGGGTCAATGCAATAAAAAAATTCTTGCTTCAGCAAAATATCTCAGACCACAGAAATCTGCAGGAATGACATCCCCCACCTCCCTCCCTCACCACCCCCCCACCATGTAACTTGCTTCCTTTGCTCGTTTTCTGGGTCTTATTACCCCAAAGCAATCATTCATAGTTTGATGGCAGTTGTTAACTTTGGAACAATAAAAATGCAGACCCAAGTATTTTAAATAACTGGAGCTGACATGTTCTATATAGGTAGCTGCTGTAGCTAATTTAAGTGCAACTTAGAGTTGTTGCACCTACTTTGCGATTCTTTTACTTCTGTAATCTCTAGCTTTCTACACTTTAAGATACACATCTGGGAAGTGATTAAGTGCCAGAGTGAATTATCATTAATAACATTAATCATTCTATTTTTTAAAGATTAGAGAGAGAGAAACTGACCACAGCACCGAAGCTTTCTTCAAAGTAGTGGGGGTCAGGCTGGAACCTGGGTTGCCCACATGACAAAGCAGCAAACTATTCAAGTGAGCTATTTTGGTGGTCCAGTAAGATTAATCCTGAAGAAAATCTCTTAAGCACAGGGGTAACAGCTTGAAGATATTTTATTGATTTCCCAGTGCATTTGATCATAAACATCACTTTTGTCAAATTCTTCTAGCTTCTACAGTAATACTTTGTGAGTCTTTTATTGTCCCTTACAGAAATAATGTATAGTATTTAGGATATATACTTTTAATTTTTTAAGATTTATTTGTTTACTTTTTAAATATTTATTTATTCCCTTTTGTTGCACTTGTTTTTTATTATTGTAGTTATTATTGTTGTTGTTATTAATGTTGTCATTATTGGATAGGACAGAAAGACATTGAGAGAGTAGGGGAAGATAGAGGGGGGGAAAGAAAGACACCTGCAGACCTGCTTCACCACTTGTAAAGCTACTCTCCTGCAGTTGAGGAACCAGGGACTCGAACCTGGATCCTTAGACCGGTCCTTGGGCTTTGCGCCATGTGCGCTTAACCTGCTGAGCTACCAGCAGATGCCTTTTGTTTGTTTATTTATCTCCAGAGCATTGCTAAGGTTTATGGTGGTTCCCCAACTGAACCTGGGATCTCTGGAGCCTCAAGCAGGTAAATACTGTACTTTAACATGTAGCACTATCTCCTCAGTACTTCACAGTGAGAACACAAAGCAGATTTCATTACAGCATATTTTGTTACTTTCAACAAAATCTACCTTTCCACAAATGCCATGTATTATCTCTCAGAGGAGTATAGATTAGATCCCCTGTCTCTGTTGTTGTAGAATTTTAACCCTTTTGTGGGCACAGACAAATTCCTTGATTGAACACATGATTGCACAGTTCTCAATCAGAAAGATCCCATGCATGACTCATTTACATTCCGGAAGAAACACTGTTGCCTTGTCTATAGGTCTCCCATCCCCATGCATTACACCAAAGAAACAGAATGGTCAGCATCCATCTAGACCACAGCAGTTGACAAGGAGAGACTCACTATCTTACATTCTTCAGCGATGATGTCCTTGGACCTGGTAACTCATAAATTCCCTTGAGCACATTGGCAGAGCCCAGTCAAGTGGCTCCAATCTACCTGAAAGGCTGAAGGAATGTCTTCAGTCCTGATGAGCACCTCTAGACTTAGTGACTGGTGATCAGAAGTAGAAAAGCAAGCCTGTGATCACAAATTAACCCAAAACCATAGGGATTTGCTGCAGCGAAGGTGTTTTACTTACGGGTCAAGTGCAGTGCAAATGAATCTAGGTTCTTTTCCAAGAAGTGACTCAGGGATCCAGTGTCCATATTTCAACTTCCCAAGCCAGAAAATATGCTCCCAAATATTTGGATCTCTCTTCCATAAAGCTTGCTGATCCAGTCCAGAGTCAAGGTTATACAAGACAAAGTATAGAAGATCAACACTTCCTGAGTTGTCAACAAATTGAAATATATTTCTTCTATTCCTGTTTTAAATTGCTAAGTGAAAAACATAATTCTACAGCCGCTGCCACATATTCAATAATAGTAATAATAAGAATAAAAATAAATAAAGAACTCCTTGTGACCTCACTGATTGATATCCCAAGACTAGTATACCCTAGGAGTTCCAAAAATGGATATTGAGAACACTGACATCCTAATTCTAGGGTAGATCAAAGATACGAGAAATGTATATGCAAAGCAATAGTCTTTTATTTACTTTTGCATAAAAAATCTTTGCAACCCTATAAACCACATTAGGTTACCAAAAAAAGTTCTATGATAAGTTATTCATTTCCTATACTATGAAGCTGGACAGAAGAGAGAAAAAAATCTTCATTATCTTTACGAAGCCCAAGAATCCTAGTTTGAGCCCTTGGCTTCCCACCTGCAGGGTGTTCACTTCACAAGCTGTGAAGCAGATCTGCAGGTGTCTCTGTCTCTCTTCCTCACTATCTCCTCCTCCCCTCTCAATTTCTTTCTGTCCAGTCCAATAAAATGAGAAGAATGGTCTCCAGGAGCAGTGGAATTGTACTGCTGGCACCAAGCCCTAGCAATAAACCTGCAGGCAAAAAAAATAAATAAAGTAATAAAGTAATTTACCTGGGGCCAGGTGGTGGAGCACCTGGTTGAGTGTACATACTACAATGCACACGGACCTGGGTGCAAGTTCCCAGTCCTCACCTAGAGGAGGACAGCTTCACAGGTGGTGAAGCAAAGCTGCAAGTGTCTCTGTCTCTTACACTATCTATCTCCCCACTTTCTTTTTTATTATTTTTTTTATTCAAGAAAGGATTAATTAACAAAACCATAGGGTAGGAGGGGTACAACTCCACACAATTCCCACCACCCAATCTCCAATCCCACCCCCTCCCCCGATAGCTTTCCCATTCTCCATCCCTCTGGGAGCATGGACCCAGGGTCATTGAGGGTTGCAGAAGGTAGAAGGTCTGGCTTCTGTAATTGATTCCCCACTGAACATGGGCATTGACTGGTCGGTCCATAATCCCAGTCTGCCTCTCTCTTTCCCTAGTAGGGTGTGTCTCTGGGGAAGCTGAGCTCCAGGACACATTGGTGGGGTCTTCAATCCAGGGAAGCCTGGTTAGCATCCTGATGGCATCTGGAACCTGGTGATTGAAAAGGGAATTAACATACAAAGCCAAACAAATTGTTGAGCAATCATGGACCCAAAGCTTGGAATAGTGGAGAGGAAGTGTTAGGGAGGTACTCACTGCAAACTCTAGTGTACTTCTGCTTTCAGGTATATATTTTGCAGTAGTTTATGGATACGTGTGCACATAAGCTCCCTCTCACAGAAACTGGTGTATATCTAGGTATTGGGACTTTGTTAGAAAGTGAACCACCTGAGATGAAATTAGAGTGTACTATAAAAGGAAAGGTCTCACTCGAGTAATGAAGCTGAAGGGTTGTCATTCCACACGTGAAGTCTCTGGACACAGTCTGAAGTGAAGCATGTTGAGGTGGCAATCATTGCATTGGTTAGGTTGTGATCGGAGGATGAAATATTATTTGATATGGATTGGGAGAGGGCATACGGGAAAGTGGGCCCTATCCAAGGGTTCCAGGACTGGGGGAAGTAGGGCTCTATAGTGGAGATGTGAGATTCCTGCTGTCTTAGGGTTCAAAAAGACAATAGATAGTTAATGTTATCATCACATTATTTGGTAATTGGGTTAACTTTGAAAAGCCCTTTTGTTAGGGTTTGCTGTACAGTACCCAGTATCTTGTATATAGCTGTGCTATTGGATGCTTCTGATCTACTTGGTCTAGGCTTTTGAGAGAGTCCGCATATCAAATACATAGCCTATATATTAAAAAGATTTCAGTTTGTGTTTTGAAAACCTTTGAGACATACAATTTATTTTCCCCTCTAATATTAATTAACTTTGATTTATATGTCTAAATTTTGCTAGGAGTGGACATAAACACCATTCCCACCACCAAAAGACTGTGACCCATCCCTTCCACCCACTCCCACCCCTCACTGTCACAGGAAGATGCATGTTTACTCCTCACCACAGGGCTTTTACTTTGGTGCCCTACTTCCAATTTGGTCAGGTCCTGCTTTTAGTTTCCCTTTCAGATCTTCTTAGTCAACTTCTGTTGATGAGTGGGATCATCCCATACTCATCTTTATCTTTCTGACTTAGCTCACTTAACATAATTCCTTCTAGCTCTGTCCAAGATGGGTCAGAGAAGGTGGGTTCATTGTTCTTGATAGCTGCATAGTATTCCATTGTGTATATATACCACAGCTTTCTCAGCCACTCATCTGGTTTTGGGCACCTGGGTTGCTTCCAGGTTTTAGCTATTATGAATTGTGCTGCTATGAACATAGGAGTACACACCTCTTTTTGGTTGGGTGTTATGGAGTCCTTGGGGTATAACCCCAGGAGAGGAATTACTGGATCATATGGAAGGTCCATGTCTAGCCTTCTGAGAGTTTTCCAGACTGCTCTGCACAGAGGCTGTACCAATTTACATTCCCAACAGCAATGTAAAAGGGTTCCTCTGTCCCCACATCCTCTCCAGCATTTGTTGCTGCTGTCCTTTTTGATGTATGCCATTCTTACAGGAGTGAGATGGTATCTTAGTGTTGTCTTAATTTGCATTTCTCTGACAATCAGTGACCTAGAGCCGTTTTTCATATGTTTGTTAGCCTTTTGGATCTCCTCTGAGGTGAATTTTTTGTTCATATCCTCTGCCCATTTTTGGATGGGGTCATTCGCTTTTTGGTGCTAAGTTTGCTGAGCTCTTTATATATTTTGGTGATTAGTTTCTTGTCTGATGTATGGCATTTGAAGATCTTCTCCTATTCTGTGAGGGGTCTCTCTGTTTGTTTAATAGTTTCTTTAGATGTGCAGAAGCTTTTCAATTTGATGTAGTCCCATTGGTTTGTTTCTGCTTTAGTCTTCCTTGCAATTGGGTTTGATTCATCAAAGATGTACTTGAGGTGTAGGTGGGAAACTGTTTTACCAATGTTTTCCTCTAAGTATTTGATTGTTTCTGGTCTGACATCTAGGTCTTTGATCCATTTGGAGTAGATTTTTGTTTCTGGTGAGATAAAGTGGTTCAATTTCATTCTTGTGCATGTTACAACCCAGTTTTCCCAGCACCATTTATTGAAGAGAGCCTCCTTTTTCCATTTAATCCTTTGGGCCCCCTTATCAAAGATTAGATGTCCATAGGTGTGGGGATTTATTTCTGGGCTTTCAATTCTGTTCCACTGGTCTGTGTGCCTATTTTTGTTCCAGTACCATGCTGTTTTGATGATGATGGCTTTATAATATAGTTTAAGGTCTGGGAGTGTGATGCCTCCATTTCTGTTTCTTTTCCTTAACATGGTCTTGGCAATTCTAGGTGTTTTCAGGTTCCAGATAAATGATTGTAGTGTTTGTTCTATTCTCTTAAAGAAGCTTGGTAGAACTTTGATGGGTATTACATTAAATTTGTATATGGCTCTGGGGAGAATATTCATTTTGATGATATTTATCCTTCCAATCCATGAGCATGGGATATCTTTCCATTTCTTGGTATCAGTTTCTATTTCCTTGAGTAGCGACTCATAGTTTTTATGCATACAAGTCTTTCACTTCTTTGGTCAACTTTATTCCTAGGTATTTGATTGATTTTGCTGAAACAGTAAATGGGAGGGATTTCTGGATGTCTTCTTCTTCAGATTTAGTGTTTGCATAAAGAAATGCCACTGATTTTTGTACATTGATTTTGTAGCCTGATACCTTGCTATATTGCCTAATAACTTCCAGTAGTTTTCAGTTGGATTCTTTAGGTCTTTCTATGTATAATATCATATCATCTGCAAATACTGAGAACTTGACTTCTTCCCTTCCAATCTGTAATCCTTTGATTTCTTTCTCTTGCCTGATTGCTATGGCAAGAACTTCCAATACTATGTTGAAGAGTAATGGTGACAGTGGACAGCCGTGTCTAGTCCCCGATCTGAGGGGGAATGCTTTCAGCTTCTGTCCATTGAGTATGATATTGGCTGTAGGTTTGCTATATATAGACTCCACTATCTTGAGGAATTTCCCATCTATTCCCATTTTTTGTAGAGTTTTGAGCATGAATGGGTGTTGGATTTTGTCAAAGGCTTTCTCTGCATCTATTGAGATAATCATGTGGTTTTTGGCTTTGCTTTTATTGATGTGGTGAATGAAATTGATTGACTTACGGATGTTGAACCAGCCTTGCATTCCTGGGATGAATCCCACTTGGTCATGATGAAAAATCTTTTTGATATGTTGCTGTATCTGGTTGGCCAAGATCTTGTTTAATATTTTGGCATCTATGTTCATCAGAGATATTGGTCTGTAGTTTTCCTTTTTTTGTTCTGTCTGTATCAACTTTTGGTATCAGGGTGATATTGGCTTCATAGAAGGTGGAAGGGAGTATTCCTGTTTCTTCAATCTTATGGAAAAGCTTAAGAAGTATGCGTACTAACTATTTCCTGAAAGTTTTGTAGAATTCATTTGTGAAGCCATCTGGTCCAGGACTTTTGTTGTTGGGGAGATTCTTAATAACGGTTTCAATTTCTTTGTCAGTGATTGGTGCATTCAGCTTTTGTAGTTCTTCTTGGTTCAGTTTTGGAAGGGCATATGCTTCTAGGAATTGTTCCATTGCTTCCAGATTCTCTAGCTTGGTGGCATATAGTTCTTCATAGAAGTTTTGCAGGATTCTCTGGATTTCTGTGGTGTCAGTTGTGATATCTCCTCCATTGTTTACAATTCTATTAATTTGAGTCTTCTCTCTTTTTTGTTTGGTGAGTCTGGCTAGGGGTTTGTCAATTTTGTTTAATCTTTCAAAGAACCAACATTCGGCTTCATTGATCTTTTGTATGGTTCTTTTATTTTCAATGTTTATTACTGCTCTAACTTTAGTGATTTCTGTCCTTCTGGTTGCTTTAGGGTTCCTTTGTTCCTCTTCCTCTAAGTCCTTGAGGTTTCAGTAAGGTCGTTCATTTGAGCTTCTTCTTGGTGTTTAATATGTGATTGTATGGCTATAAGTTTCCCTCTCAGTACTGTTTTAGCTGTGTTCCAAATATTTTGATAGGTTGTGTATTCATTTTCATTTGTTTCCAGGAACATTTGAATTTCCTGCTTGAGTGAATCTCTGACCCAGTGGTTCTTAAGGAGTATGTTGTTTAGTTTCCAAATTCTGTGACTTGTAATAATTTTCTGTTTGTTGTTAAATGTTAGTTTTACTCCACTGTGGTCTGAGAAGATACTTGGGATGATTTCAATGTTCTTGAATTTATTGATGCTGTCTTTGTGGCCTAACATGTGGTCTATCCTTGAGTGTGTGTTATGTGGATTTGAAATGAAGGTGTATTCCAGTTTTGGGGGGTGAAGGAGTCTGAAAATGTCCAAGAATTCTAGTCTGTCATTCTCTTCATTCAATTCTCTTGTATCTTTGTTGGTTCTCTGCTTTGTTAATCTGTCTAAGTGTGACAGTGGGGTATTGAAGTCTCCCACTATTACTGTATTACTATTGATGTATTTTTGAAATTCTTTCAGTAGGTGCTTGATGTATTTAGATGGTCCTTCATTGGGTGCATAGATGTTAATAATTGTTAAGTATTCTTGGCTGATTAATCCTCTAATCATTATGTAATGTCCTTGCCTATCTTTTATTACTTTATTTAGTTTAAAATCTATCGTGTCTGAGATGAGAATGGCTGTTCCTGCCCTTTTTTGTGGTCCATTAACCTGTATGATAGTTTTCCATCCTTTCACGTTGAGTCTGTGTTTATCTTATTGCGACAGATGGGATTCTTGCAAGCAGCATATGGTTGGGTTATGTTTTCTGATCCATCCCCCCACCCAGTGCCTTTTGATGGTTGAGTTTAAGCCATTGACGTTTATTGATATTATGGATTTAATGTATTGTAGTGCCATTGTTCAAAAAAAATTTTTTTGTTTGCTCTGATATATTGCAAGTATTATAGTGATGTTCTTGTTTATAAGAGGTCTTTTAGAACCTCTTTCAGGGCCGGTTTGGTGATGGTTGCCTCCTTTAATTGTTGTTTGTTTAAGAAGGTTTTGATCCCTCCATCTAGTTTGAATGAAAGTCTAGAAGGATATATTATCCATGGTTGAAACCCGTTTTCATTCAGGGCTCCATACATATCTTGCCATTCTCTTCTAGCTTTTAGAGTTTGAGTGGAGAAGTCTGCAGATAATCTTATGGGTTTTCCCTTGTATGTGACTTTTTGTTTCTCTCTTGCAGCCTTTAGGATCCTTTCTTTATCCTTACTTCTTCTCATTGTGACTATGATGTGTCTTGGTGTCTTCAGGTCTGGGTTGATTCTGTTTGGTACTCCCTGGGCCTCTTGAATCTTGATTTCCTTTCTGTTATTCAGGTTTGGGAAGTTTTCTTCTATTATTTCCTCTAGAATTTTTGCTTCCCCTTCCTCTCTTTCTTCCTCTGGCAGGCCAATTATGCGAATGTTACTTCTTTTGAGATCATCCCATATGTCTCTGTTGTTGTTTTCAGTGTCTCTCAATCTCTGTTTAAGCTCTTTTACCTCTTTCTTTGTTTTCTCTAACTCATCCTCTGTCTGACTAATTCTGTTTTCTGCTTCTGTTAGTCTTCTTTCCCTTGCCTCAGCTTCTTTCTTCATTACAGATATTTCAGCTTTCAGTTCTCTATTTGCCTCAAGATAATCAGTATTTTCCTTGGGGATCTCTACTGTTTTTTTCCCTAATACTGCCATTACTTTCCTCCAATGTTGTTTTCATTTCTGTGATTAATAAGTTTATTATTGCTTGCATACTTTTCTTATCTATGGTTACTTCTGGCTGATTTGTAGTTTCTTCTGGGCTCTTGTCTTCATTCATTGGAGTAGCAGTTTTATTTGTTTTTGATCTACCCATTTTTTTTATTTATGTGTTTCTTTTTTTTATGCTCTGTTGTTCCTCAGTTGTGTCTTGAGAACAAGCAACACTGTACTAAATACCTTTATGACAATTGCACTCACCAACCTCAGGAATTACAGTAGCAACTGAAGCAAGTATTGAAGCAGTTTAATCGTTACCAGTTAGCCAAACAATTTCTCCAGTTCATGAATAAGTAGTAACCAAATCCCAGTGAAGAAGAAAGAGAAAAGAAAGAAAGGATAGCAAGAATAGACAGTTATGCTTATCTACTATCCACTGTATATTCTAGTGGTAACAAGAGAGGAAAGGGAAGTAGAGCAGAGATAAACACATAGAGAGTCCACTCTGAGTCAGATTTCTTCCCCAAAATAATTCACAAATTCAGAAAGGCAAAGAAGAAGGAAGAAGTGTATGACAAGATAAAAAAAAGAGGAAAGATAGATAAAAGGGAAAAGATAAGAAAAAGAGCTGTAATTAAAGAGCAGTGAAAGGAAATTCCCAAATGTGTATCAGTGAATTCAAAAAAGCACACTGTTTGGTGGTGTGGTGGCTGGGGGCTGTGACTTTGGAAGCTGTAGGATTAAGGAAGAAAGGATGACAATAATGAGAAAAAGAAAAAAATAATAAAGAGAGAGAGAAAAAAAGAAAAAGATAAGGAAAAGAACAGTCATAAAAGGGCAGTGAAAGGAAAGGGTTTTTTATGTATTTATTTTTAATTATTTAATTAGCTATGCGGGGTGAGGTGGTGGGGGTTGGCTACTTAGAAAGAAAAAATGCCTGAGGTTTCAGTAGGGTACAGATTTAGAATTAATAATACTCCCTGGTGGGACAGGAATTTGGTAAAGAAAAGGAGCTCCTAGCAGGGGATCCTGCTAGGAGCTGGTCCCCAGGGACTGGTTATGGGGGGCGGGGGGAAGGAGGTATGCTTAGAAATTAAAAGGAAAAAAAAATTTTTTTCCCCTTTTTTCCTACTCTAATTCTTAACCCAAATTAAGTTATAGTCGCCTCCTTGGTGTCACCTCTAGGACCCCTTATTGGCTGGCCTACTAAAGGCAGAAAATCCTACTGTTTCCAGGAGATGTGGTCAGAGCTCAGCCACTAGCAGCTTCTCAGTCCGCCATCTTCCGGGAACCCCCCTCTCTCCACTTTCATTCTGATTTCTCTGTCTCTACATAAGTAAATTATTTATTTATTTATTTTCCCTTTTGTTGTCCTTGTTGTTTAACATTGTTGTGGTTATTGATGTAGTCATTGTTGGATATGACAGAGAGAAATGGAGAGAGGAGGGGAAGACAGAGAGGGGGAGAGAAAGACAGACACCTGCAGACTACTTGTGAAGTGACTCCACTGCAGGTAGGCAGCCGGGGGCTCGAATATGGATCCTTCCACGTGTCCTTGCGCTTTGCACCACTTGCGTTTAACCCACTGCTCTACCGCCGGACTCCCGCAAATAAAATATTTTTAATTAAAGAATAAAATAATTTTACTTTGGTATAAATATTAAATCTTTCATTTTCCTCCATTCTCAATTTTCTTTTTTAAAAAATGCTGTATCTAAATTACATGCATTTAAAAATCTTAATATATTTCAAAACAGATTATACATAGATAAGGCTACTTACCAAGTAGATGTCAAGAAAGTCCAATATAGCTTGTATTGCTTTTCTCTCTGGGTAACAGATGTATTGATATTAAGCAACCTTTGAAGAAACTATATCTTAGAAAATAATATTTGTAGAACCTAGATAGTGGTTTCTATAAGGATAATATAATTGGTTTTGTCTAGTTGAAGAGCTATGAAACAGATATTAGTGGAAGCAAGACATTTGAATCATATGTGTTTATTTGGAAACACAAAGCAACTAAATTTAATTTTTAAATATTTACTTATTTATATTTTTATAAGAGAGAAGAATGTCAGTAAGTTCTGACATGTAATGATGGGAATTGAACTTGAGATCTCAGGCTCAGTAGTCCTGTGCTCTGCTGATGAGCAGTCTTTCTGATCCTACATTCCTTTATTTCACTTCTTTATCTTAAGGCACAACAAAATTGAAGCTGACAGAATATCACTTACATATTTATTATCCTATGTCTTGTAGGCAGCACAGTTTCACAACTGAAGAAGAAAAATAAGTAAAAACTGTTGTTTGACATGTGCCAGACCATGTACTAGACACTTAAGAGTGTCATCTTGGGGTATGGGAGACTTCTGGAGGCGGGACTACAGAGTAGCAGCAGCTGCATTTCTCTCCTCTCCTTGGTCAACTAGGAATATCAAAGGAGACCACCTGGGACTGCAACAAGACAGGACTATAACTACTTTGGGAACCCACCAATACACCAGAGACCATAAATCTGCCCAGACCTCCAGCTCAACCCAGATGAGAAACTTCTCTAAAGTACAAGGACTATCAAAGATCACCTGAGACAACAAGACAAGACTGGGACCACTTTGGGAACCCACTGTGTCATTGGTGAGTGAAAACATGTGTGTCTTGTGGACAGAGGAGGGAGCTTAAGGAGAGACTCCTAGGGCTAAAGCCCATATCTACTCCCAAGTGGTTGGTAACAGTCTGGCAGTTTTTCAGTTGAGGCACCACCTCCAGTCTGTTTTACCAACAAAAAGACTACTTAAAGGAGGAGAGGAATCCCCTAAGACTCACCAAATACAGCTGTGAATCTCCATTTGCAATTTCCCTCAGAGACTGGAGCAGTAGGGGAGAATAATGTGGAAAGGCTCCCTGTGCTGACATCTGGGAACAGGCAACTGACCAGGAAACTCAGGTGGTCTAACAGTGGGACTGTATATTGGTAGCCTTTCTACATTCTTCTCCTGATGAGAACATGGTGAATTGCCTCAGAACCTACAGATTATAAATGGGACTTGTTTAGAAACTCACAGGGCTGAGCAGGGCTGCCTGGCTTGGCAGAGAAGCTGAATTGAGCCCAGAGCTTTGGATCTTTGGAGTATGGGAGTCACTTTGCATAACCACTGTGCTATCTCCCCCACTCCCACCGTGCTTTATCTCTTGGTCAGGACAGAGTGATTAAGCTAAAAAACCTACTTATAGTTAAAATGCTCTCAGGCTCCCATAGCCTACAGGGAAGAAAAAGAACAAAATGGGTTTTAACAGCCATTGTCCTTCAGCTTAGAGATTGAGATAACATTGAAACAACTGTTAATTTCCACAACTGTGAACTCTTTAAGTACCTTACTTATACACAAGTCAATCCAGGCAAGAGTGATCAGTGGACTGAAAAGTATTGAGAGAAGCACCTCATAACACACTATAATAATAGTAAACCAAGAGAAACATTGGAGAAATGAACAAGGACAAAAGTCCAGCTAAAAGACCCCAAAGGTAGAACACAAGAAAATGAGATCAACATCCAAATGCTAGCTAAGGAAATAGTCACAGGAGTGAGAAAAGAGTTTGAAAGAAATGTTATCAAAAATGCAGAAACAATAGATGAGTCTCTGAAAGAAAGCACTAACTATCTCGAAGTAATTAGAGAGCTGAAAGCTGAAATAGCTGAGCTAAGAACATAACTAGCAGAACAAGCTAATACAGTATCAGAACAGGAAAACAGCTGAGCTACAGAAAACAAAGAGGGGAGACAGAATAGAATAAATGAGGAAGAAAACAGAATTAGCAAAATTGAGGACGAATTAGAGACAACTTAAAAAGAAGTAAGAGATCTCAAAAAGAGAATAAGAGATACTGAAAACAACAAAAGAAATAATATATGCATTATAGGCCTACCAGAGGAAGAAAGAGAGGGAGGGGAAGAAAGCATTCTACAGAAAATAATAGATGAGAACTTCCCTAGTCTAGACAACATAAAAGACATAAAGGTTCAAGAAGCCCAAAGGGTCCCAAACAAAATTAACCCAGACTTAATGACACAAAGACACATCATATTGAGAATGAGAAAGAATAAGGATAAAGAAAGGATCCTGAAGGCTGCAAGAGAAAAATAAAGAGTCACCTACAGAGGAAAACCCATAAGGTTAGCAGCAGATTTCTCCACACAAACACTACAGGCCAGAAGAGAATGGCAAGATATCTAGCAAGTGCTTAATGAGAAAGGATTTCAACCAAGACTATTGTACCCTGCTAGACTGTCATTCATAAAAACCTTCTCAGACAAGCAACAGTTGAAGGAATCAGCTATCAACAAACCTGTTCTGCAAGAAGTTCTGAAAGGTCTCCTATAAACAATCAAATCACCATAAACATGTCATATATCAGAACACACTTTAAACCTACAATAGTGGCATTAAAATATCTGCAATCTATGATATCAGTAAATGTCAATGGCCTGAATTCACCTATTAAATGGCACAGAGTAGAAAGATGAATCAGAAAACACAACACAACCATATGTTGTCTGTAGGAATCCCACCTAACTAAACCAGACAAATACAGACTCAAATTGAAAAGATGAAAAACTACTGTACAAGCCAATGGATCACAAAAAAGGGGCAGGAAGAGCTATGCACATATATGACACGACAGACCTAAAAATAAATAAAATTTTAAAAGATAGGATGAAAATTACTTACTTCTCAGTGGTCAATCAATCAAGAGGACTTAATGATTATCAACATTTATGCACCCAAGGAGAGGACATCTAAATACATCAAACATCTACCGAAAGAGCTACAGCAATATATTAACAGCAACAAAGTAATAGTAGGGCACTTAACCCACTATCTCAACTTGACAAATCATCCAGGCAGAAAATCAACAAAGAAACAAAGGAGCTAAGTGAAGAGATAGATAAACTAGAACTATTGGATACTTTCAGAGTAAAAATGGTGATTTCACCTTTCAGCCCATCTTGGATGAAGCTTGAAGAAATCATGTTAAGTGAAATAAGTCATAAACAGAAGGGTGAATATAGGATGATCTCATTCACAGGCAGAAGTTGAAAAATCAGATCAGAAGAGAAAACACTAAGCAGAACTTGGACTAGAATTGGTGTATTGCACCCAAGTAAAAGACTCTGGGGTGGGTTGTTGTTGGGGGGTGGTGTTCCGGTCCTGGAACAAGATGGCAAAGGTCCTAGTGGGGGTTGTATTGTTGTGTGGAAAAATGAGAAATGTTATGCATGTAGAAACTGTTGTATTTACTATTGACTGCAAAACATTAATCCCCCAATTAAGAAATAAATAAAATAAAATAAAAAGAGGGTCATCTTATTTGACCATTAGATATTTGATGCTATAGCTTTGGCATTGTTCATCTCATTTGATGAAGAAATTAAGTTCCAGAGCGCTAAGTAAATTTCTTCAGCTGACAGAAACAATGCTAAATCTTGATCTCAATGTTGTCTATATTCATTTTTTAAAAAAAAACAGTTTTTAACTATATTTTATTTGATAGAAGAGGGAGAAATTGAGAAGAAAGGAGGAGGGAGAAAGAGAAAGACAGAGACATTTGCAACACTGCTTCACCACTCATGAGGCTTTCTGCCTGCAAGTGGGGACTGATCCTTATGTATGGTAATACATGCACTTAACCAGGTGCTCCACTATCTGGCCCTGTATATTCTCTTCAACATAGCTATCATATTTTGAAACTCACTAATCTCCAGACCTTTGCTCACATTGTTTTCACTTATTTTTTCCATTCGTGGTATTTCTCTGTATGGCTCTATAAATTTGCCAGGCATGAATGACAACATCTACATGCAACATTCTGAAATGAAGAAGACCAAGTCACAGAAGGATTGAATAGCTTGATTGCAATCACACAGTCAGCAAGTAGAAGAGCTGAGACTTGCCCAAATTCTACCATGTTCAGGTGTGTCTTCAGAAATGCCACTCTTTGAACATCTATATATAAGAGTATTTTCTTCATAGAGTTTTTTTTTCCCCCTCTAGGGTGATCGTTGGGGCTCAGTGACAGCACTATGAACCCATTGATCTTGGGGGCCTCTTTTCCCTATTTTTTTATTGGAGATGATAGAGAGAGGAGGGGAAAATAGAGGGAGAGAAAGATAGACACCTGCAGACCTGCTTCACTGCTTACGAAGTGACCGCCCCCTCCACAGTTGGGGAGCCAGGGACTCAAACTGGGATCCTTGCTCTTCTCTACCTCTATGTCTTTATTGAGTAAAATTATAAAAGATAATATAAAATAAAATAAATCAATGTCTCACTAAAATCTTAACACAAATTTTCATCTATGTGCATTTGCGTCATTTTCCTGCAGAGGCCATGAGTGGTGTCTACAAACTTCTTAAGGACAGTCTTAAACAATGCAGAGTACTTGCTTTCAGTTCTGAAATGAGTTATTGATGCTGAATTTTTAAATTTTTTTTTACTGGCACCTGAAATTCAGTCATCCAACATTCTTTGTCAAGTAATTGTCATCTAATATTTTTTGTCAGTTAAGTGTCAATGAAGTTTTTTATTCTTTTTTTGCAAGTGGGCAGTAACAGTAAGGGTCCTTGAGTCTATTGTGGAACATTTGGAAAAGCCTGAGCATGCTGCTGCTGGGCTTGAAAAATTGTTTTTCATTACAGCCTTTTTCCCATGCTACATCTTCCCTGATGTGACAGTAAGTGTTCATATTCCTGGCAAAAAGAAAATAGAGGTATATTTAGCTCTCAATGTTTCTGGATGATAAATACCCAAAATGGATGCCAAAAAAAAAAGTTCTTTACCATATTTCCAATGTGTAGAGAAAAAGAACTAAAAACTTTTAAAAATATGTTTGTTTATTTATTTATTATTCGATAGAGACAGGGGAGGGGAAGATAAGAAACACATCTCTGCTTTACCACTCATGAAGCTTTCCCCCTGCAGGTGGGGACCAGGGGCTTGAGCCCAGGTCCTTGTGCACTGTAATGTGTGTGCTCAACCAGATGTGCCACCACCCGACCCTGAACTAAACACTTTTATACACAAGGAAGTCAGCAACATCTTTTATCTTGTGTCAGCCTTCTTGGTTGACTGACCCACACTGAAAGTTCCTGATGACAACATAGGGCACTATAGGGAGAAATGGGGGAAATTAGTGTTGGCAAAATACAATCTCTCTCTCTCTCTCTCTCTCCTTCTCTCTCTTTCTCTCTCTCTCTCTCTCTCTCTCTCTGCAACTTGGAAAGAACACAGTGCTTATTTACTTAAAATTGATGGAAATTAAAACTTGTGAGTAAAAAACATGATCAAGAAATATTTAACAGTTCCTACCAGTTTAAGAACACAAAGGCTGAGGAGATAGCATAGTGGTTATTCAAGACTAAGTTTGGAGTAGGGAACCAAAGTAAAAATTTCTGGGTTGAGAATGATGTTGGATGTTTGGCTTCACTGGTGGGAGGGGGAGAGAGGGAGGATGGGATGGAACACAGTCTTTTGGTGGTGGAAATGGTGTTTATGTACACTCCTATTAACTTGTAGTCATATAAATCACTATTTAATCAATATGAGGAGTGAAAAATTGATTGAATGTCTCAAACTTTTTAATGCACAGGCAATAGACTGAGTCTTTGATATGTTGACTGTCTTAAAAGCTTAGACCAGGAAGAACAGAAGCAACCAGTGGCATTACTCTATAAGACACAGCTATATACAAATAATGTCAAAGGGCATAAATTATGGCAATGTTGTATATGATACAGCAAATCCTAACAAAGGGATTATCAATTGCCAAATAATTTGATTACAGCAATAAATATCTATTGCCTTCTTAAACCCTAAGACAGCAGGAATCTCCTGCTTCCTCTATAGAGTCCATATTTCCCCTTAAAAAAACAACAACAAAAAGAGATTTTCATGCCAAAGGCTTGTTGTTAAAATTTTGGAAGGCTCTTGCCGGCAGGTTGGCTTCACGGGCGGGTAACAGAGACGCGGAGACAACGGCTGGGCAGGGAAGCTGTATTTCTTTATTCAGGAACAATGATTCATAAACTAAGACAAACTAATCATCAAACAGAACTCTGCTGTCTCTTTGTGGCGGCACAAACACTCTCTCTTTTTCTCTCGAACTCAGAAACTCTCGAACTCAGGAACCCTCTCGAACTCTGTAACTCTGGAACTCTCTTACTGGGGAACCCTCTGAAACTCTGGCACTCTCGAACTCAGGAACCCAGGAACTCTGTCACTCTGGAACTCTGGCACTCAGGAACTCTACAACTCTGGCACTCTCAAACTCAGGAACCCTCTCTAGGGGTTCCTTGGGGCGGGGCCAAGCGGGCCCGTGAAATTAACTGGACTGATCCAGTTCTCTTGGCGGGGGAGGGCTGGAACAAACCAATGTAAAGCATACGACAAAGGCTGGTTACAGGTTAAATTCCTGGCCCCACCATAGGTCAGAGCTGAGCAGTTTTCTGATTACACACACACACACACACACACACACACACACACACACACACACACACACACACACATCCAATAAATTAAGGACACTTTCCTAGTAGCAAAAATTATAAACTTGTGGGAATAGAAAATTGGAATTGATGGACTGACATTGAAGTGATGCTCCTGGCTTTGGAAAGAAATTCATGATTGGCAGATGCAAAGTGGGTACATATAATCACCTGCTTAGCACTCTCTATTTACTTTCCCTCCCCTTCCTCAGAATCCCTCAGGCAGTTACTGAGTGTTAATTCTTGAACTTGTGTGAAGTGCATGATTGCCTTATGTGGGTATTTGCCATTATATCTCACATTTTATTTTATTGTATTTTGGTATTATCACCAGGGCCATGGTAAAAACAAAGGTTACTGGTTGCAAAAGTTCTGGGTTCAGGTAGAAAGGGTTTCAGGGCCCTCTCTGGTCCTAACCTCCCCCTACCAGTATACATTCATTTTCATATTACTTATATGAGTTTAAAACCTAAAGTCATTTCCATCTACAGCAAACTGTACTATATACCATCAAGTCATTGTTGTTTATTGGCAGATTAATGGTTTGCAGTAAATACAGTTGTTGATACATGTGTAAAAATATCTCAATTTTCTGCCTAGGTCCTCCTCCATTATCATGCACCAGATCCAGAAAGCCCTCCTCCGCATCCCCACCCCCCTGAGTTCTTTGCTTTGACACAATACACCAAACCCAGTCCAAGGTTTACTTTGTGTTTTCCCCTTTCAGTTTTTTATTTTCTTCATTAGTGATTCAATATTAATTTACAAAGTTACATTTCAACATGGGTATAATTCCAAATCATTCCCACCACCAGAGTTCTCAATCCCGGATCCCATCACTGCAGTCCACCGCAGTTCTCCCAAGATTGCAGACATGGGCTAACCATCATCTCTACAGCTATCTGTCTACATGTGTACATAATTGTCCCCTTTTTCTTCCAGATTTAGTCCTCTATTCCCCTCCAAGCCTGATTACTTAATCTAAATATCTATTCCCATTTGGTCCTCTCTCTCTGGGACCTGATGGAGCTGGAGTTCAGAGCCCTCTTATCTTCATCCTATCACTTCTCCCCCACTGAGAATATGGATAAGGGTTCTTTTGGGGGTGCAGAAGGTAGGAGCTCTGGCCTCTGTAATTGCTTCTCCACTGGACATGGGCATTGGCAAGTTGACCCATACTCCCACCCTGTCTCTATCTTTCCCTAGTTGGGTAGAGCTCTGGAGAGGCGAGGTTCCAGGACACACTGGTGAAATCATTTGCCCATAGAAGTCAGGATGGACTCATTGTAGTGTTGTTAGGCAAAATAGATAAAATAAGACAAAATGATTAATTAACAGGGGCCAAAAAGTAGGAAAAGAGCAGATGAGGTCAGGAATCCTAGGGTGGAAGAAAGCTAGGAAGTCCACCAAGGCATGCTTCCAGGAGCCCATTTTATGGTAGTCTTTGTCTGAATTTGATAACTAGCATGAAGCTGGATGAAAACATTGCCTGTGAAAATGGTTTCAGCATAAAGAAAAGGACTAGAAAGTTGGGTTAGGGCAGAAAGTAGCTCTCATTCTTGAAAATATTCTGTGGATATAATTAAACTGTGTACCTCCATCCACCCAACCCAGGGCATATATAGCACCAAAATCTGTGTAACTTCTGAGTCCTTATTAGTCTGAGCTCACAGCTCATGGTCACAGCTGAGAACACTGTAGGCTGCACTCATTTTAAGACCAATCTTCCTCAAGTGGCAGGGCAGGATACCCCAGCCTCCCTTTGGAGATCGGAGTAGTCCTTACCATAGCTGCTCTATGGTTAGGGCAAGGTCCTGATAGGGATCACAAGAGGGCTTGTGATAACATTCCTGATGTAAGTGACCACTGGTGGTACAGAGAGGGATCCATTAGAGATCTAGGCCCATTATATTTATGTGGTCATGCAAGGATTGCCTAACTAGTGTCCCAGATGATGAGGTGGTGAGATATTGGCCGAAAGAACCATTAAGTGGACCAGTCTCTTGCCCTTATCCAACTTGTGTAGTCCTCTCTTTATCTGATGACATTAGACTTTCTCCCAGTTGTTTAAGTATTGAGTGTCATTTGCTGACCCCAGCTAGAATTAGTTTTGGAGCTGTCTTCTTTAGTCCTTTATGTTAGATTGCTAAGATAATTCAGTCTAAGTCTAATAGATCAGAGAATTTATGATGCCTTCTTTAGGCACTCCAGCCAAGATTCAAGGTATATTAAGTCTATGTATAAGCATCAAGGAATATTGTATACTATTACTTGAGTTATATAATTGCTTCTTGCTTATGGATATAGGCATACCTGTACCCGACACTCTAAAATGTTATATCCCATACAGTATCTGTAACTTTGTTAGATGGTGTTGCCATCTAACATGGATGCAGGTAGTCTCATGTGAGGAAAGATCTCACCCAGTTTGAAGAGATGAGAGTTTGACATCTCAGACGCTGTATCTCTTGTTACAGTCAACTGTAAGAATTCAGTAGTGGCATAATATGGGATGGCAGAAATTTGGTTGATATCAACATAGGTGGTATGGCTTTAAGGAATCAGAGAAGAAATAATGAGAAATATGAGCATAGTCCTAGATGTTCCAGGACTCAGAGAAATGAGGGTCTTAAGGAGAATGCAAGGGTTTCTTGTCTTAGAAAAGCTTAGAATGTCAGTAATTAATTATTATTAAAACCAGGTTAGTTGGGGGTTTGTTTTCTATGGTAATCCAATGGTTTGCATTTATGGTAATATATTAGATCTAACTGTGCTTTGTGCCCTTTAGTGGTATCTGAACATCTTTGTATTTTAGATACTGACAGGGTCAAATGGTCTTGATCTGTCTTGCCTAAAATTGTATATGACTTAGATTAAAAAAATATATATGCAGATATATTTTTAGAGCTTCTTAAACAGTTCAAGCCCAGTGTCAGAGTTTGATCAACTAACAAATCTGGGATATTAGGTACTTAAGCTAAGGCAGAAGACTTCCAGTGGCAGGGATACAGAGCAGCAGCTGCTGCCTTTCTCTCCTCTCCTCTCCTGGGTCAACTAGGAATACCAAAGGAGACCACCTGGGACCACAACAAGATAGGACTAGAATGACTTCAGGAACCCAGAAAATCACTGGTGAGTGCAAACATGTATGGCTCATGGACAGAGAGGAGCCTAGGGAGAGATTAAGTGCATGGTAACAGGACAGAGAGGAGCCTAGGGAGAGATTAAGTGCATGGTAACAGGACAGAGAGGAGCCTAGGGAGAGATTAAGTGCATGGTAACAGTCCGGCAGCTTACCAGTTGAGACACCAACTCCAATCTGTTTCATCAACAAAGAGATGGCTAAAGAGAGGAGAGGAGTCCCCTAAGATTCATGAAATGCAACAGTGAGTCTCCGTGGTTACTGCCCTCAGACTCTGGAGCAGCAGGGGGAGCCCCTGTATTGACACCAGGGGACAGAGAACTAACCAGGAAACTCAGGAGAAGATCTATACTTCAGTGGCCTAGAGGTGGGGTTATGAAAGTTGCTTTGCATAAGCACTGGATTATATCTGCTCCACCTTGCTTTATCTCTTAGTCAGGAGTCAGTGATTAAGCTAAGAAGCCTACTTATAGTTTAAAAGCCCTCAGAACCCCATATACTACAGGGAAGAAAAAGAACAAAAGAGGCTTTTAAGTCACTGTGCTCCAACTCATGGATTAAAATAATATTGAAACAAGTGTCAATATCCACAACTGTGAACCCTTTAAGTATGTTACTAAGACACAAGTCAATCTAGGCAAGAGTGATCAGTAATATGAAAAGTAATGAGAGAGGGACCTCATAACATACTATATAAAATGGTTAAACCAAGAAGAAATATTGGAGAAATGAACCAGGACAAGAGTCTAGCAAAAAGCCCCCCAAGGTTAAAGCACAAAATAATGAGGTCAACATCCAAACACTAGTTAAGGAAATAATCACAGGAGTGAGTAAAGAGTTTGAAAGAATTGTCATAAAAAATGCAGAAACAACAAATGAGACCCTAGAAGAAAACACAAATTATCTCAAGGTTATTAGAGAGCTGAAAGATGAAATAGCTGAACTAAGAACACAACTAGCTTAACAAGCTAAAACAGTGTCAGAACAGGATAACAAAATAGATAAACTCCAAAAAACAGTAGAAGAGAGAGAGAATAGAATAAATGAGGCTGAAGACAAAATTAGCATGAACAAGGATGAATTAGAGACAACTAAAAAAGAAGTAACAGATCTCAAGAAGATTAAAAGATACTGAAAACAACAACAGATACCCATAGGATGACTTCAAAAGAAATAATATACACATTACTGGCTTATGAGAGAAAGAAACAAAGGGAGGGGAAGAAAGTATGTTTCAGGACATAATAGCTGAGAACTTCTCTAGTCTAGACAACATCACAGACATAAAGGTTCAAGAAGCCCAGAGGGTCCCAAACAAAATTAACCCAGACTTAAAGACACAAAGACACATCATATTGAAAATGAAAAGGAATAAGGATAAAGAAAGGATAAGATCCTGAAGGCTTCAAGAGAAAAACAAAGAGTCACCTACAGAGGAAAATCCATAAGATTAGCAGCAGACTTCTCCACACAAACACTACAGGACAGAAGAGAATGGCAAGATATCTATCAAGTGCTCAATGAGAAAGGCTTTCAACCAAGACTACCATATCCTGCTAGACTATCACTCAGATTAGATGGAAGTATAAAAACCTCAGACAGAAACAGTTGAAAGACTCAACTATCACCAAGCCTACCCTGAAAGAAGTTCTGAAAGGTCTCCTATAAACAGTCAGACCACCATAAATATGCCATATATCAGAACACTAAAAATCTACAAGAATAGCGTTCAAAGATCTTCAATCTTTGATATCAATAAATGTCAATGGCCTGAATTCGCCTATTAAAAGAGTAGGAAGATGGATCAGAAAACACAACCCAACAATATGTTGTCTACAGGAAACCCACCTAACTTAACAAGACAAACACAGACTCAAAGCGAAATGATGGAAAGCAATCACACAAGCCAATGGCCCACAAAAAAAGGACAAGGACAGCTATTCTCATATCTGACATGATAGACTTTAAAAAAAATAAAATTTAAAAAGATAGGGATGGACACTACTTAATGCTCAGAGGATCAGTCAGTAAAGAAGACTTAAAAATTAACATCTACTCACCCAATGAGAAGCCATCTAAATACATTATACATCTACTGAAAGAGCTACATCAATATATTAACAGCAACACAGTCATAGTAGGGGACTTTGACAACCAACTATCTCAATTGACAAATCATCCAGGCAGAAAATCTATGAAGACATGAGGAAGCTAAATGAGGAGATAGATAAAGTAGAACTATTGGACATTATCAGAATCATTCATCCCAAGAAACTGTAATGAATAAACATTTTGCTCAAGTCCACATGGGTCATTCTCAAGGATAGACCATATGTTAGGCCACAAAGACAGCATCAGAAAATTCAACAGCATTGAAATCATCCCAAGCATCTTCTCAGACCACAGTAGAATTAAACTAACACTTAACAATCAACAAAAGATTAGTAATATTCCCAAAATGTAGAAGCTCAACAGTACACTCCTTAACAACAACTGGGTCAAAGAGGAAATAAAGGAAGAAATCAAAATGTTTGGAAAGTTTAATGAAAATGAAGACACAAGCTATCAAAATATTTGGGACACAACTAAGGCAGTATTGGAAGGTAAGTTCATAGTCATACAAGCACACATTAGGAAACAAGAAAAAGCACAAATAAACAGCCTGATTGCACATCTGAAAGACCTACAAGAAGATAAAGAACAAAGGAACCCTAAACATCCATAAGGACAGAAATTACTAAAAGTTAGGGCAGAAATAACTAACATTGAAATTACGAAAACCATACAAAAGATCAATAAAAGTAAATGTTGGTCCTTCGAAAGAGTGAACATAATCGACAAACCTTTATCCAGATTCACAAAACAAAAAAGGGAGAAGATCCAAATAAATCAGATTGTAAATGAAAAAGGAGATATCACAACAGACACTGCAGAATCTCAGCATATCATACAAGACTAATATGAACAACTATATGCCACTAAGCTAGAGAACCTAGAAGAAATGGATGATTTCTTAGATACCTATGAACTTCCAAAATAAAGAGGAACTAGATAACATGAACAGGCCCATCACAGCTGTTGAAATTGAAATAGTTATCAAAAACCTTCCTAAGAATGAAAGTCCTGCACCAGATGGTTTTACAAATGAATTCTACAAAACCTTCAAAGAAGAACTAATACCTCTACTTTTAAAAGCCTCTAGAAGATTGAAGACACTCAAATACTCCTTTCAGGCTTCTATGAAGCCAAAATCACTCTGATACCAAAAGCAGACATAGACACAACCAAAAAAGAAAACTACAGACCTATACCACTGATGAACATACATGCTGAAATATTGAACAAAATTCTAGCCAACCAGATACAGAAGCATATTTTTAAAAGTATATTAAAAAGTCTTGGATACTGACAATTATGAGTCACTACTCAAGGAAACTGAAAAAGACACAAAGAAGTAGAAAGATATTCCATGTTCATGGGTTGGAAGAATTAACATCATTAAAATGTATATACTACCAGCCTATATACAAATTTAATGCTAGCCCCATCAAGATCTCAACAACATTTTTAGGAAAATAGAACAAATGCTAAAAATGTTTATCTGGAACCAGAAAAGACCTAGAAATTCCAAAACAATCTTGAGACGAAAGAACAGAACTCGAACTCATCACACTCACAGATCTCAAATTGTATTATAGGGCCATAGTCATCAAAGCTTTTTGGTACTGGCACATGAACAGACACACTGACCAGTGTAATAGAATTGAGAGCCTAGAAGTAAGCCCCCAAACCTATGGACATCTAATCTTTGACAAAGATGCTCAGATTATTAAATGGGGAAAGTAGAGTTTCTTCAACAAATGGTGTTGGAAAAAATGGGTTGAAATATGCAGAAGAATTAAACTGAACCACTGTATTTCACCAAATACAAAAGTAAATTCCAAGTGGATCAAGGACTTGGATGTTAGACCACAAACTATCAGATACTTAGAGGAAAATATTGGCAGAACTTTTTTCCGCATTAATTTTAAAGACATCTTCAATGAAATGAATCCAATTACAAAGAAGACTAAGGCAAGCATAAACCTATGGGACTACATCAAATTAAAAAGCTTCTTCACAGCAAAAGAAACCACTACCCAAACCAAGAGACCCCTCACAGAATGGGAGAAGATCTTTACATGCCATGCATCAGACAAGAGTTTAATAACCAAAGTATATAGAGCTTGCCAAATTCAACCACAAGAAAGCAAATAACCCCATCCAAAAATGGGGGGAGGACATAGACAGAATATTCACCACAGAAGAGATCCAAAAGGCAGAGAAACACATGAAAAAATGCTCCAAGTCTTTGATTGTCAGAGAAATGCAAATCAAGACAACAATGAGATAACCACTTTACTCCTGTGAGAATGTCATACATCAGAAAAGGTAACAGCAGCAAATGATGGAGAGGGTGTGGGGACAAAAGAACCCTCCTGCAGTGCTGGTGGGAATGTCACTTGGTCCAACCTCTGTGGAGAACAGTCTGGAGAACTCTCTGAAGGCTAGAAATGGACCTACCCTATGATCCTGCAATTCATCTCCTGGGGATATATCCTAAGGAACCCAACACACTCATCCAAAAAAATCTGTGTACACATATGTTCTTAGCAGCACAATTTGTAATAGCCAAAACCTGGAAGCAACCCAAGTGTCCAACAACAGATGAGTGGCTGAGCAAGTTGTGGTATATATACACAATGGGATATTACTCAGCTATTAAAAAAAAATGTAACTTCACTGTTTACAGCCGATCTTGGATAGACCTTGAAAAATTCCTGTTAAGTGAAATTATTATATGGAAAACTGGGAAATGTTATACGTATATAAACTATTGTATTTATTGTCAAATTTAAAACATTAATTCCCCAATAAAAATTTTTTAAAAAAATATACTTAAGCTAATGCAAATATTAGTCCTTAGAGCTATGGTCTTGGCAGTTAGAGAACTAGGAGTATTAAATCTATTTCCTCTGACATGTTCCATTAATAGTGATTTATTTTCACACCTTTCCTGGCACTGAAAGTTAGTGCCCACTCCAACCCCTCTAGGTAACCATTGTAGTTTTCCACAATTTGAATATGGGTTTTATTTAGTTAGTTTTTTGTTTGTTTCAAGTATGTGTGTTCAGGTCTCTAAATTTCACATATGATTGAAACCATTCTGTGGTTTTCCTTTACTTCTTATTTACTTCACTAAGCATAATGTTCTCAAGTTTCATCCATTTTATCCCAAAGTATGTAAAAATCATCTTTTTTTTATTGCTGAGTACTACTCCATTGAGTATATGTCCCATAAATTTTTTATTCAGTCAACTGTCAAAGGGCATTTTTGTTGCTTCCAAATTTTGGCTACTATGAATAGTGCAGCTATTTTTATTAATAAAATTACAAAATAACAGGAATACAATTCTATACTACCCCCATTACTAGAGTTCTGTATCCCCATCCCTTTCATTAGAAACTTCAATAATTCTCCTGAGGTCACAGATAGGGGCTGACTATTATTTCTGTAACTATCAGTCTATCTATATATATACTTCTCCCATTTTTTCTATGGTCCTACCTTCTCTTCCATTTTAAGTCATAGCTATACTTATTACTATTTCTGAATGTCTTTCCTTGTATTCTCTTTTCTCTCTGGATACTGATGGAATTGAAGTTCAAAGCCCTCTACCATCTTCCCCTAACATTTCTCCCCCTCTGAGAGTAAGAACCAAATTTCTTTTTGGTGGTGCAGTAGGTGCAAGTTCTGTCTTCTGTAATTGCTTCTCACTAGACATGGGAATTGGCAGGTCACACCATACCCCCAGACTAATTCTATATTTCCCTAGAGGGGTAGGGCTCTGGAGAAGTGAGGTTCCTGGGCACATTGGCGAGGTTCTCTGCCCATGAGTTCAGGATGGAATCATAACAGCATCTGTAATTTGATGTTTAAAAGGTTGTAAGGCTTGAGGCAGGACAAAATTTTTAATAAATAGGAACCAGAAAATAGGAATAGAGCAAGTAAGAACAGGGATTTTAGCACGGTAAGAAACTAGGAATTCTATCTTAGATATGTTTGTTCATTGGGGTCCACGATTTTTGTAATTTTGATTGAGTTTAGTAGTTAACATGGAGGTGGGATAAAAATATTGTCTGGAAAGATGTAGTCAGAGATAAGAATAGGGCTAGAAAACTATATTAGAGAAAAAAATGTTTAGCTCCTAAACTTGAAGAAAATATATAAATATAGTTAACTGTTTACCACATCAATCTGACCCAGGGCCCATGGGCACATTTAATGCAGAGGCCTGTATAACTTCTGTGCCCCTTTTGGTCTGAGCCTGCAGTCTGTGGTCACAGCTGGGAAACATTCTAGGCTGTACACATTTCAGAACTAGTCTTCCTCAAGTGGTAGAGCAGTCTGACTCAGCTTCCCTTTGGAAAGTGGGTCAGTCCACATTATTGCTACTTTCTAGTAAGGGCTATGTCCTGGAGAGGCCATTGAAAGGGCTAATGGGCATGACTAATGATGGTAGAGAGATGGGTCTGTTAGAGGTCTAGGCTCATTGTATATACAGGGGAATCCTAGGATACCTTAACGTATGCCTCAGGAGATGGAGTAGCCTGGTAATTACCACCATTAAGTGAGCCAGTCTCTTCCTTTTTTCCAGCTTTTGTAGTCCTTTCTTTATTTGATGAGCTTGGAATTCTCTCAGCTGTTAAAGCATTGAGTGTCATTTGTTGTATCTAAATTGGTCTATGTGGTCTGGCCTCAAGTTGGGTAGAAAAATACCCCTAAGAATGTAGTGGGGGTCTAAGTTAGCCTCGAGTTTTACTGCGTTACTTGTTTGATTATTCTAATAAAGGTTAAAACAGAGACAATAATTGTCTTTTAGTTGATATAATTTTTTTGCCAGTATATATTTTGGCCAATTGTATACAGTGTTTCTTCTATATATTATCAAAGGGTGAGCCCCCACACGTATGGACATCTAATCTTTGACAAAGGGGCCCAGACTATTAAATGGGGAAAGCAGAGTCTCTTCAACAAATGGTGTTGGAAAAAATGGGTTGAAACATGCAGAAGAATTAAACTGAACCACTGTATTTCACCAAATACAAAAATAAATTCCAAGTGGATCAAGGACTTGGATGTTAGACCACAAACTATCAGATACTTAGAAGAAAATATTGGCAGAACTCTTTTCCACACACATTCTAAAGACATCTTCAATGAAACGAATCCAATTACAAAGAAGACTAAGGCAAGTATAAACCTATGGGACTACATCAAATTAAAAAGCTTCTTTACAGCAAAAGGAACCACTACCCAATCCAAGAGACCCCTCACAGAATGGGAGAAGATCTTTACTTGCCATACATCAGATAAGAGTTTAATAACCAACATATATAAAGAGCTTGCCAGCCTCAACAACAAGACAACAAATAACCCCATCCAAAAATGGGGGGAGGACATGGACAGAATATTCACCACAGAAGAGATCCAAAAGGCTGAGAAACACATGAAACAATGCTCCAAGTCTCTGATTGTCAGAGAAATGCAAATAAAGACAACAGTGAGATACCACTTCATTCCTGTGACAATGTCATACATCAGAAAAGGTAACAGCAGCAAATGCTGGAGAGGGTGTGGGTTAAAAGGAACCCTCCTACACTGCTGGTGGGAATGTCATTTGGTCCAACGTCTGTGGAGAACAGTCTGGAGAACTCTCAGAAGGCTAGAAATGGATCTACCCTATGATCCTGCTATTCTTCTCCTGGGGATATATACTAAGGAACCCAACACATCCATCCAAAAAGATATGTGTACATATATGTTGTTGGCAGCACAATTTGTAATATCCAAAACCTGGAAGCAACCCAGGTGTCCAACAACAGATGAGTGGCTGAGCAAGTGTGGTATATATATACAATGGAATACTACTCAGCTGTAAAAAATGGTGACTTCACTGTTTTCAGCCGATCTTGGATGGACCTTGAAAAAATCATGTTGAGTGAAATAAGTCAGAAACAGAAGGATGAATATGGGATGATCTCACTCTCAGGCCAAAGTTGAAAAACAAGATCAGAAAAGAAAACACAAGTAGAACCTGAAATGGAATTGGCGTATCGCACCAAAGTAAAAGACTCTGGGGTGGGTGGGTGGGGAGAATACAGGTCCAAGAAGGATTCAGAGGACCTAGTGGGAGTTGTATTGTATTTGGGAAACAGGGGAATGTTATGCATGTACAAACCATTGTACTTACTGTTGAATGTAAAACATTAATTCCCCAATAAAAAAAAAAGAAATAAAAAAAAGATTGTCAAAGGGTGATAGTAATACTGATGCTATCAGACAAGATTAGGAGATGTATCTTACTTTCTTTTGTGTAGTTAGTTTAGTTGATAGAGTGATTTGAGGAAGTGAAGTAGTGGCTATGACAAGAAGGTGTCTAGGTCTGGGTAGTAATTATTTGATTAGAAAATTTACAGTGCCTTCTTTTGCCCATTCTACAAGGTCTCAAAGCTTATTATACCTAAGTCTAGTCATAAAGGACTATTAAACACTTTTACTTAAAGGTATATAGTTTCCCCTAACTTATGTATATGTGTATATACATACCCAGTTCCCAGTTCCCTATATCTAAGATCTGTAACTTTGTTGGGGAGTATGCCATCTGAAATGGAATTGGGTAGTCCCATGTGTTAGGAAAGATCTCACCGGATTATTGGGTTGGAAAGTTGATATCTCAGGCTGGCCATCTCTGGATACAATCTGAAGCAAAAAAAAAGCAGTGGCAGTATAATGTGGCATTGTGATGTTGGTCTTTGCAAACACTAAGTCAGAAGAAGACAAAACCAAAAATTAGTCCCATTTACTGTAACAGCAAAAACTATAAAATATTTAGGAATAAACCTAACAAAAGAAGTTAAAGTCTTGTATACTGAAAATTATGAGTCTCGATTCAAAGATATAGAAAGATTCAAAGAAGTGGAAAGATATTCTAGGTTCACGGACTGGAATAATTAAAATCTTCAAAATGAATATTATACACAGAGCCATACACAAATTTAATGCAATTCTCTTCAAGCTCCCATAAAGAGAATAGAACAAAAGCTACAAAAGTTTATCTGGAACCAGAATATATCTAGTATTGCCAAAGCAATCTTGAGAAAAAAGAACAGAACTGGAAGCATCATGTTCCCAGATCTCAAACTATATTATAGGGCCATTGTAACCATCAAGTTTTTTAACCATCTTGAAGGCCAGGGCCATTTTACCTGGTTTAGGAGTGAAGAAACTTGAGCAATCTTGCCTAGGAACATTATTACACAATAGATTATAGAACCAATCTCTGACAATAGAACCTTGGCTTTATTTACTGACCTACACCAATGAATAAAATGACAAGTTTATTTTTAGTGATGCTCAAAGTCAAGGTCTTCTTTTTCCTACATAATTTTACTTTGGAAAATTAGAGAATGAAATACAGTTTGCATAGCAAAGTTTATCTGAAGAAGAGTCATTGTTACCAAAATATTCTAAGTGTGAAGAAATATGAGTTTGAGTTTCTACATTTATTAGTGACTAGAAGTATAGATACCATATGGGAAGAGTAGTTACTGCTTTATCTTTATTAATGGGGAAAAAACTAAGCTGAAGAAATTACCTTTTCTATTTGTTTTTTACTAGAGCACTACTCAGCTCTGGCTTATGACTTACTGTATGGAGTATTGATCCAAGGACTTTGGAGTCTCAGGCATGAGGGTCTTTTGCATAACCATTATGCTACCAACACCCACCCAAAGAAATTTCTTTTCTTCAAATGAAAGTTTTGTAATAAGATTTCAGGCCCTCAAACAATCTGAAAGATGTTTGAGGGATAAGAAGTACATTTTTTGATCTTTCGAGTCTATGAACAAAGTCAAGTGGAAATATCATTTTCTTGGTGGGTTTCCCCAAACTATAGCTTGTGCATAGACATGGTGGGATGCACCTATGCTCTATCTCAGGGGACCTGGACTATATCTAGGTTTGGGGATTTTATTGAGGAGTGGAACACCTGGAATGGAATTAGAGAATACTATGAAAAGAAAGGTCTTACCCAAGTGATGAAGCTGAGGGTTGTCATTTCACACCTGAAGTCTCTGGTCACAGTCTGAAGTGAAGCATGCTAGGGTGGCACTCGTTGTGTTGATTAGGTTGCGATCCGCGGATGCAATATTATTTGATTTCAATTGAGAGCAGCATGAAAAGTGGGCCCCACCCTAAGGTTCCAGGACTGGGGGAAATATAGGCTCTATAGTGGAAATGTGAGGTTCCTGTTGTCTTAGGGTTCAAGAAGACAATGGATAGTTATTGTTATCATCACATTATTTGGTGATAGAGTTAACTTTGGAAAGTCCCTTTGATAGGGTTTGGGGTATAGTACCCAGCATCTTGTATGTAGCTGTGCTGTTGGTTGCTTCTGTTCTCCCTGGTCTAGGATTTCCATGTATTAAAAAGACTCAGTCTGTGTTTTTTTTTTTTTTAATAAAGGATTAATTAACAAAACATAGGGTAGGAGGGGTACAACTCCACACAATTCCCACCACCCAATGTCCATATCCCACCCCCTCTCCTGATAGCTTTCCCATTCTCTATCCCTCTGGGAGTATGGACCCAGGGTCATTGTGGGTTGTAGAAGGTAGAAGGTCTGGCTTCTGTAATTGCTTCCCCGCTGAACATGGGCGTTGACTGGTCAGTCCATACTCCCAGTCTGCCTCTCTCTTTCCCTAGTAGGGTGTGTCTCTGGGGAAGCTGAGCTCCAGGACACATTGGTGGGGTCTTCAATCCAGGGAAGCCTGGTCAGCATCCTGATGGCATCTGGAACCTGGTGACTGAAAAGAGAGTTAACATACAAAGCCAAACAAATTGTTGAGCAATCATGGACCCAAAGCTTGGAATAGTGGAGAGGAAGTGTTAGGGAGGCACTCACTGCAAACTCTAGTGTACTTCTGCTTTCAGGTATATATTTTTCAGTAGTTTATGGATACGTGTGAACATATGCTCTCTCTCACAGAAACTGGTGTATATCTAGGTTTTGGGACTTTGTTAGAAAGTGAACCACCTGAGATGAAATCAGAGTATACTATGAAAGGAAAGGTCTCACCCGAGTAATGAAGCTGAAAGGTTGTCATTCCACACGTGAAGTCTCTGTACACAGTCTGAAGTGAAGCATGTTGAGGTGGCAATCGTTGCGTTGGTTAGGTTGTGATCGGCGGATGCAATATTATTTGATATGGATTGGAGAGGCATACAGGAAAGTGGGCCCTATCCAAGGGTTCCAGGACTGGGGGAAGTAGAGGCTCTATAGTGGAGATGTGAGGTTCCTGCTGTCTTAGGGTTCAAAAAGACAATAGATAGTTAATGTTATCATCACATTATTTGTTAATTGGGTTAACTTTGAAAAGTCCTTTTGTTAGGGTTTGCTGTATCTTGTATATAGCTGTGCTACTGGATGCTTTGGATCTACTTGGTCTAGGCTTTTGAGAGAGTCTGCATATCAAATACATAGCCTATATATTAAAAAGATTCAGTTTGTGTTTTGAAAAACTTTGAGACATACAATTGATTTTCCCCCTATCATCTTAATTAACTAGTGATTCATATGTCTACATTTTTCTAGGAGTGTACATAAACACCATTCCCACCACCAAAAGACTGTGACCCATCCCTCCCACCCACTCCCACCCCTCACTGTCCCAGGAAGCTGCATGTCTACTCCTCACCACAGGGCTTTTACTTTGGTGCCCTACTTCCAATTTGGTCAGGTCCTGCTTTTAGTTTCCCTTTCAGATCTTCTTAGTCAACTTCTGTTGATGAGTGGGATCATCCCATACTCATCTTTATCTTTCTGACTTAGCTCACTTAACATAATTCCTTCTAGCTCTGTCCAAGATGGGTCAGAGAAGGTGGGTTCATTGTTCTTGATAGCTGCATAGTATTCCATTGTGTATATATACCACAGCTTTCTCAGCCACTCATCTGGTGTTGGGCACCTGGGTTGCTTCCAGGTTTTAGCTATTATGAATTGTGCTGCTATGAACATAGGAGTACACACCTCTTTTTGGTTGGGTGTTATGGAGTCCTTGGGGTATAACCCCAGGAGAGGAATTACTGGATCATATGCAAGATCCATGTCTAGCCTTCTGAGAGTTTTCCAGACTGCTCTCCACAGAGGCTGTACCAATTTACATTCCCACCAGCAATGTAAAAGGGTTCCTCTGTCCCCACATCCTCTCCAGCATTTGTTGCTGCTGTCCTTTTTGATGTATGCCATTCTTACAGGAGTGAGGTGGTATCTTAGTGTTGTCTTAATTTGCATTTCTCTGACAATCAGTTACCTAGAGCAGTTTTTCATATGTTTGTTAGCCTTTTGGATCTCCACTGAGGTGAATGTTTTGTTCACATCCTCTGCCCATTTTTGAATGGGGTCATTTGCTTTTTTGGTGCTAAGTTTGCTGAGCTCTTTATATATTTTGGTGATTAGTTTCTTGTCTGATGTATGGCATGTGAAGATCTTCTCCCATTCTGTGAGGGGTCTCTCTGTTTGTTTGGTTTTTTTTAAATAATTTATTTCTTTATTGGGGAATTAATGTTTTACATTCAACAGTAAATACAATAGTTTGTACATGCATAACATTCCCCAGAGTCCCATTTAACAATACAACCCCCACGATGTCATTCATCATCTTTCATGGACCTGTATTCTCCCCATCCACCCACCCACCCCAGAGTCTTTTACTTTGGTGTAATACTCCAATTCCATTTCAGGTTCTACTGTGTTTTCTTTTCTAATCTTGTTTTTCAACTTCGGCCTGAGAGTGAGATCATCCCATATTCATCCTTCAGTTTCTTATTTCACTCAACATGATTTTTTCAAGGTCCATCCAAGATCGGCTGAAAACAGTGAAGTCACCATTTTTTACAGCTGAGTAGTATTCCATTGTGTATATATACCACACTTGCTCAGCCACTCATCTGTTGTTGGACACCTGGGTTGCTTCCAGGTTTTGGATATTACAAATTGTGCTGCCAACAACATATGTGTACACAGACCTTTTTGGATGGATGTGTTGGGTTCCTTAGTATATATCCCCAGGAGAGGAATTGCAGGGTCATAGGGTAGGTCCATTGCTAGCCTTCAGAGAGTTCTCCAGACTGTTCTCCACAGAGGTTAGACCAATTGACATTCCCACCAGCAGTGCAGGAGGGTTCCTTGGACCCCACACCCTCTCCAGCATTTTCTACTGTTAACCTTTTCTGATGTATGACATTCTCACAGGAGTGAAGTGATATCTCACTGTTGTCTTTATTTGCATTTCTCTGACAATCAGAGACTTGGAGCATTTTTTCATGTGTTTCTCGGCCTTTTGGAACTCTTCTGTGGTGAATATTCTGTCCATGTCCTCCCCCCATTTTTGGATGGGGTTATTTGTTGTCTTGTTGTTGAGGCTGGCAAGCTCTTTATATATGTTGGTTATTAAACTCTTATCTGATGTATGGCAAGTAAAGATCTTCTCCCATTCTGTGAGGGGTCTCTTGGATTGGGTAGTGGTTCCTTTTGCTGTAAAGAAGCTTTTTAATTTGATGTAGTCCCATAGGTTTATATTTGCCTTAGTCTTCCTTGTAATTGGATTCATTTCATTGAAAATGTCTTTAAAATTTATGCGGAAAAAAGTTCTGCCAATATTTTCCTCTAAGTATTTGATAGTTTCTGGTCTAACATCCAAATCCTTGATCCACTTGGAATTTACTTTTGTATTTGGTGAAATACAGTGATTCAGTTTCATTCTTCTGCATGTTTCAACCCATTGTTTCCAACACCATTTGTTGAAGAGACTCTGCTTTCCCCATGTAATAGTCTGGGCCCCTTTGTCAAAGATTAGATGTCCATACGTGTGGGGCCTCATTTCTGGGCTCTCAATTCTATTCCACTGGTCAGTGTGTCTGTTCATGTTCCAGTACCAAGCAGTTTTGATGACAATGGCCCTATAATACAGTTTGAGATCTGGGAGTTTGATGCCTCCAGTTCTGTTCTGTTTTCTCAAGATTGTTTTGGCAATTCTAGGTCTTTTCTGGTTCCAGATAAACATTTGTAGCATTTGTTCTATTCTCCTAAAAAATGTTCTTGGGATATTGATGGGGATAGCATTAAATTTGTAGATGGCTCTGGGTAATATATTCATTTTGATGATGTTAATTCTTCCCGTGAACATGGAATATCTTTCCACTTCTTTGTGTCTTTTTCAATTTCTTTGAGTAGTGACTCATAATTTTCAGTATACAAGTCTTTCACTTCTTTGGTTAGGTTTACTCCTAGATATTTTATTGCTTTTGTTGCTATAGAAAAAGGAACTGATTTCTGGATTTCAATTTCTTCTTAGTGTTTGCATAGAGGAATGCCACTTACTTTTAAATGTTAATTTTATAGCCTGACACCTTACTGTATTGCCTGATGATTTCCAAAAGCTTCTTGCTGGATTCCTTAGGTTTTTCCATGTATACTATCATGTCATCTGCAAATAAGGAGAGTTTGACTTCTTCTCTTCCAATCTGTATGCCTTTAATTCCTTGCTCCTGTCTGATTGCTATGGCAAGAACTTCCAACACTATGTTGAATAGTAATGGTGATAGTGGGCAGACCTGTCTAGTACCTGATCTGAGGGGAAATGCTTCCAGTTTTTCACCATTGAGTATGATGTTGGCTGTAGGTTTGCTATATATAGACGCCACTATCTTCAGGAATTTTCCATCTATTCCCATTTTTTGTAGTGTTTTGATCATAAAGGGATGTTGTATTTTGTCAAAGGCTTTCTCTGCATCTATTGATATGACCATGTGGTTTTTGGTCTTGCTTTTGTTGATGTGGTGGATCACATTGATTGATTTACGTATATTAAACCAACCTTGCATGCCTGGGATAAACCCCACTTGGTCATGATGAACAACCTTTTTGATATACTGCTGTATCCGGTTGGCTAGAATTTTGTTCAATATTTTAGCATCTATGTTCATCAGAGATATTGGTCTGTAGTTTTCTTTTTTGGTTGTGTCCCTGTCTGCTTTTGGTATCAGGGTGATGTTGGCTTCATAGAAGCTGGCACGGAGTATTCCAGTGTCTTCAATCTTCTGGAAGACCTTTAAAAGTAGAGGTATTAGTTCTTCTTTGAATGTTTTGTAGAATTTATTTGTAAAAACCATCTGGTCCAGGACTTTTATTTTTGGGGAGATTTTTGATAACTGTTTCAATTTCATTAGCTGTGATGGGCCTGTTCATGTTATCTACTTCCTCTTTACTTAGTTTTGGAAGTTGGTAGGTATCTAGGAAATCATTCATTTCTTCCAGGGTCTCTAGCTTGGTGGCATATACTTGTTCATAGAAGCCTTGCATGATATGTTGAATTTCTGCAGTGTCTTTTGTGATTTCTCCTCTTTCATTTACTATCCGATTTATTTGGGTCTTCTCCATTTTGTGTTTTGTGAGTCTGGCTAAAGGTTTGTTAATTTTGTTTACTCTTTCAAAGAACCAACATTTACTTTCATTGATCTTTTGTATGGTTTTCCTATTCTCAATGTTATTTATTTCTGCCCTAACTTTAGTGATTTCTGTCCTTCTGGTTGCTTTAGAATTCCTTTGTTGTTCTTCTTCTAGGTCTTTAAGATGTGCAATCAGGCTGTTTATTTGTGCCTTTTCTTGTTTCCTAATATGTGCTTGTATAGCTATGAACTTCCCTCTTAGGACTGCTTTAGCTGTGTCCCAAATATTTTGATAGCTTGTGTCTTCATTTTCATTGAACTTTCGAAACATTTTGATTTCTTCCTTGATTTCCTCTTTGACCCAGAAGTTGTTACGAAGTGTACTGTTGAGCTTCCACATTTTGGGACTGTTACTAATCTTTTGTTGATTGTTAAGTGTTAGTTTAATTCCACTGTGGTCTGAGAAGATGCTTGGGATGATTTCAGTGCTCTTGAATTGGCTGATGCTGTCTTTGTGGCCTAACATATGGTTTATCCTTGAGAATGATCCATGTGGATTTGAGTAAAATGTGTATTCCAGTTTCTTGGGACGAATGACTCTGAAAATGTCCAATAGTTCTAGTTTATCTATCTCTTCATTTAGCTCCCTTATGTCTTTATTGATTTTCTGCCTGGATGATCTGTCAAGTTGAGAGAGTGGGGTCTTGAAGTATTCTACTATGATTGTGTTACTGTTAATATATTGCTGTAGCTCTTTTAGTAGAACTTTGATGTATTTAGATGGCTTCTCATTGGGTGCATAGATATTAATAATTGTTAAGTCCTCTTGATTGATCCTCTGAGCATTAAGTAGTGTCCATTCCTATCTTTTTTAATCTTATCTATTTTAAAGTCTATCATGTCAGATATGAGAATAGCTGTTCCTGCCCTTTTTTGTGGGCCATTGGCTTGTATAATAGTTTTCCATCCTTTCACTTTAAGTCTGTGTCTTGTTGAGTTAGGTGAGTTTCCTGTAGACAATATATTGTTCGGTTGTGTTTTCTGATCCATCTTCCTACTCTGTGTCTTTTAATAGGTGAATTCAGGCCATTGACATTTATTGATACCAAAGATTGAAGATATTTTAAGGCCATTCTTGTAGAGTTTTAGAGTGTTTTGATATATGTCCTATTTGTGGTGGTCTGGTTGTTTATAGGAGACCTTTCAGAACTTCTTTCAGGGCAGGCTTGGTGATGGTTGCTTCCTTCAACTGTTGCTTGTCTGAGAAGGTTTTGATGCTTCCATCTAGTCTGAATGACAGTCTAGCAGGATATAGTATTCTTGGCTGAAAGCCTTTCTCATTGAGCACTCGTTAGATATCTTGCCATTCTCTTCTGGCCTGTAGTGTTTGTATGGAGAAGTCTGCTGCTAATCTTATGGGTTTTCCTTTGTAGGTGACTCTTTGTTTTTCTCTTGCAGCCTTGAGGATCCTTTCTTTATCCTTATTCCTTTCCATTCTAAGTATGACATGTCTTGGTGTCTTTAGGTCTGGGTTAATTCTGTTTGGGACCCTCTGAGCTTCTTGAATCTTTATGTCTTTGGTGTTGTCTAGACTAGAGAAATTTTCAGCTATTATGGTCTGGAGAATGCTTTCTTCCTCTCCTTCTCTTTCTTCCTCTGGTAAGCCAATAATGCGTATATTGTTTCTTTTGAAGTCATCCCATAGGACTCTGTTGTTGTTTTCAGCATCTCTTAATCTCTTTTTGAGATCTCTTATTTCTTTTTTAGTTGTCTCTAATTCATCCTCAATCTTGCTAATTCTGTCTTCAGCCTCATAGATTCTATTCTCTCTGCCCTCTACTGCTTTCTGGAGTTCATCTATTTTGTTGCCCTGCTCTGATACTGTTTTAGCTTGTTCAGCTAGTTGCCTTCTTAGCTCAGCGATTTCAGCTTTCAGCTCTCTAATAACCATGAGATTATTAGAATTTTCTTCCATATTCTCATTTGTTGTTCCTGCATTTCTGATTACAATTTTTTCAAATTCTTTACTCACTCCTGTTATTATTTCCTTAGCTAATGTTTGGATGTTGAACTCATTGTTTTGTACTTCACCCTCTGGAGGACTTTTAGCTGGACTCTTGTCCTGGTTCGAGTCTCCAATATTTTTTCTTGTTGTTTTAACCATTTTATATATTATGTTATGAGTTCCCTTTATCAGTACTTTTCAAATTATTGATCACTATTGCCTGGATTGACTTGTGTCTAAGTAATTTAATTAAAGGTTTTACCGTGGTGGAAGTTAACAGTTTTTTTAATTCCTGAGTTGGAGCTCAGTGGTGTAAAAGCCTCTTTGTTTTTCTTCCCTGTGGCCTTGGGAGCCTGAGGGCTTTTAAACTATCAATAGGCTTCTTAGCTTAATCACTGACTCCTAACCAAGAGATAAAGCAGGGTGTGGCAGAGATAATCCAGTGGTTATGCAAAGAGACTTTCACAGCCCCTCAGCTATGCCACCAAGGTATAGGTCTTCTCCTGAGTTTCCCGGTTAGATTTCTGTCCCCTGGTGTCCCTCCCTGTTGCTGCTCCAGATTCTGAGGGTAGTAGCAATGGATACTCAGAGTTGCACTTGGTGAGTCTCTGGGGAGTCCTTTCCTCCTTTCAGCTGTCCCCTTGTTGGTGGAGCAGACTGGAGGTGGTGTCTCCACTGATAAACTGTTGAACTGTTAGCAGTCACTTAATCTCTCCTTAGGCCCCTCTCTCCTCTCTGTCACCAGCCACGCGTGTTTGTACTCACGGGTGATTTACTGGGTTCCTGTGGTCATTCTAGTCCTGTCTTGTTTCGGTCCAGGTGGTCTCCTTTGGTATTCCGAGTTGATCCGGGAGAGGAGAGGAGAGGAGAGGAGAGGAGAGGAGAGGAGAGGAGAGAGAGGAGAGGAGAGGAGAGGAGAGGAGAGGAGAGAATGCGATCTGTTGCTCGTAGCTCCGCCTCCGGAAGTCGAATCTCTCTGTTTGTTTAATAGTTTCTTTGGATGTGCAGAAGCTTTTCAATCTGATGTAGTCCCATTGGTTTGTTTCTGCTTTAGTCTTCCTTGCAACTGGGTTTGATTCATCAAAGATGTACTTGAGGTATAGGTGGGAAACTGTTTTACCAATGTTTTCCTCTAAGTATTTGATTGTTTCTGGTCTGACATCTAAGTCTTTGATCCATTTGGAGTTGATTTTTGTTTCTGGTGAGATAAAGTGGTTCAACTTCATTCTTCTGCATGTTTCAACCCAGTTTTCCCAGCACCATTTATTGAAGAGAGCCTCCTTTTTCCATTTAATCCTTTGGGCCCCCTTATCAAAGATTAGATGTCCATAGGTGTGGGGATTTATTTCTGGGCTTTCAATTCTGTTCCACTGGTCTGTGTGCCTATTTTTGTTCCAGTACCATGCTGTTTTGATGATGATGGCTTTATAATATAGTTTAAGGTCTGGGAGTGTGATGCCTTCATTTCTGTTTCTTTTCCTCAAGATGTTTTTGGCAATTCTAGGTGTTTTCAGGTTCCAGATAAATGATTGTAGTGTTTGTTCTATTCTCTTAAAGAAGCTTGGTGGAACTTTGATGGGTATTGCATTAAATTTGTATATAGCTCTGGGGAGAATATTCATTTTGATGATATTTATTCTTCCAATCCATGAGCATGGGATATCTTTCCATTTCTTGGTATCAGTTTCTATTTCCTTTAGTAGCGACTCATAGTTTTTATGCATACAAGTCTTTCACTTCTTTGGTCAACTTTATTCCCAGGTATTTGATTGATTTTGCTGAAACAGTAAATGGGAGGGATTTCTGGATGTCTTCTTCTTCAGATTTAGTGTTTGCATAAAGAAATGCCACTGATTATTGTACATTGATTTTGTAGCCTGATACCTTGCTATATTGCCTAATAACTTCCAGTAGTTTTCTGCTGGATTATTTAGGTTTTTCTATGTATACTATCATATCATCTGCAAATAGTGAGAGCTTGACTTCTTCCCTTCCAATCTGTATTCCTTTGATTTCTTTCTCTTGCCTGATTGCTATGGCAAGAACTTCCAATACTATGTTGAAGAGTAACAGTGACAGTGGGCAGCCCTGTCTAGTCCCCCATCTGAGGGGGAATGCTTTCAGCTTCTTTCCATTGAGTATGATGTTGGCTGTAGGTTTTGCTATATATAGACTCCACTATCTTGAGGAATTTCCCATCTATTCCCATTTTTTGTAGAGTTTTGAGCATGAATGGGATTGGTCAGTCTGTGTTTTAAGAAGTTCTAGACATATCATCAGTTTTTCGCCTCTCATATTAATTAAATAGTGGTTTATATAATGTTTACACTTTAATATGGTTGTACATAAACACCACTCCCACCACCAAAAAACTGTGTCCCATCCCCACCACCCACTCCCACCCCCCCACCCTCCACCATGCCGGGAAGCCCAATAGCCACCCTCCCCTTCACCACAGTGTTTTTACATTGGTGCCCTACTCTCGATTTAATCAGATCCTGCTTTTAATTTCCCTTTCTGTTCTTCTTTCTCAACTTCTGTTGATGAGTGGGGACATCCTATACTCATCTTTATCTTTCTGACTTAGCTGACTTAACATAATTCCTTCTAGCTCTGTCCAAGATGGGTCAGATAATGTGGGCTCATTGTTCTTAATAGCTGCATAGTATTCCATTGTGTATATGTACCACAGCCTTCTCAGCCACTCATCTTCTTTTAGGCACCTGGGTTCCTTCCAGGTTTTAGCTATTATGAATTGTGCTGCTATGAACATAGATGTACACACATCTTTTTGGGTGGGCATTATGGAATCCTTGGGGTATATCCCCAGGAGAGGAATTACTGGGTCATATGGAAGGTCTATGTCTATACTTGTAAGAGTTCTCCAGACTGATGTCCAGAGAGGCTGGACCAATTTACATTCCCACCAGCAGTGTAGAAGGGTTCCTCTGTCCCCACAGCCTCTCCAACATTTGTTGCTGCTGTCCTTTTTGATGTATGCCATTCTCACAGGAGTAAGGTGGTATCGCAGCGTTGTCTTTATTTGTATCTCTCTGACAATCAGCGGCCTGAAACAGTTTTTCATATGTTTGTTAGCCTTTTGGATCTCCTCTGAAGTGAATGTCTTGTTCATATCCTCTGCCCGTTTACTAGGGGAAAAATATATACCTGAAAGCAGAAGTACACAAGAGCATGCAGGGAATACCCCTAACACTTCATCTGCACTATTACAGTTTTTAGGTCCATGATTGTTCAACAATTTGTTTGGCTTTGTATGCTAACTCTCTTTTCAGCCACCAGATTCCGGATGCTGACCAGACTTCCCTGGACAGACGACCCCATCAATGTGTACTGGAGCGCCACTTCCTCAGAGCCCCACCTTACTAGAGAAAGAGAGAGACAGACTGGGAGTATGAATAGACCAGTCAACGCCCATGTTCAGCGGGGAAGCAATTACAGAAGCCAGACCTTCCACCCTCTTCAACCCACAACAATCCTGGATCCATACTCCCAGAGAGATAGAGAATGGGAAGACTATCAGGGGAGGGTGGGATGTGGAGATCAGGTTACGGGAATTGTGCAGAATTGTACCCCCTCTTATTCTATGCTTTTGTTAATGTCTCCTTTCTTAAATAAATAAAAAAATTCAATAAATAAATAAATAAATAATAAGTGAAAAAAATGGTGGGATGCATGAAAATTACAGCCTAGATGACCTTGTAAATGTCTCTGATGCATGTAATCAGAAGCTGTTGAAGTTCATTCTGATTTTTTCTCAGAGTGAACCAATTTAAGACAGAACTGGTAGGAGTTAAAAAAACAAAACAAAACACTAGTTCTTTGAGCAAATATTGTTTATAGTTTCCAATGACCGATAAAGTAACTGGGTAACAAATGTAGCCAACTCCAAAACAATTAGCCTGAGAAATCTGCATAAATTGTAAATCTTCTTGTTTAAATTTAACTGACATGTTATTATAAAACTTACATTCAAAATGGAAAAGTTCAAAAACTCTTGGATAAGAAAATGTGTATTCCAACATCCACTTGAGGGTGTTTATTTTGTGTTCACTGTAGTAGGATATTTAGAGATATACTTTTTTGTTTGTTGGTATCTAAAAGAGATAGTTTCTTTATTTCGAATGAAATGGAGCTAATAATGAAATGTTACCTTTCTCACTTCATGTTATTTTAGTGAAAATGTGTGCCTGTAAATTTCCAGTTTACATGAGGAGAATTAAAAGCAGGTGGTTTTAAAAAAGCCAGATATTTTGAGCTACTAAATATTCATAGCATAAATGTTGTGAAGAAAAAGATAAAAAAAATTTTTTTTGATATGAGAATGGAAGTTTTGTTTTCAGAACGGCAGCAGTATGAATAGTGGTTCCTGTTATCCATTCCTCTCCTGAAAATGTATCACCTCTTATTTTCTTGGAGGTAGGAAGGACATAAGCGTTCTGAAATAAGAATCCACCATGATTATGAAAACCCCAAGGGGCAGCCTCTGAGAATCTGAACATTCTACCAAAGCTACGGTGTTAATATCATTTTTAAGTACTTCTAGAATTATTTTTTATAGGCTAGCTTCCCTATCTTTGGATTACAATAAACCTGGAGATTAAGAACTCTTTGCTGATTTACTTCCTGTATCATAGTCTTTTTGCTTTTAATTCTCACAGAAGACTAACAGGAGTGATTAGGCTTCTTTAAAAAAATATCCACAGAGGGGGCCAGGAGATGCTATACTAGGTTAAGCACACACAGTATGAAGTACAAGGACTTACAAAGATGTGGGTTTGAGCTCCCACTTCACACCTGCAAAGTAGGTGGCAAAGTAGGTCTCCAGGTGTCTTTCTCTCTACCTCTCTATCTCCCCTTCCTCTCTTAATTTCTCTCTGTCCTATCAAGTAGAAAGGGTGGCTGGAGGGGGGAAAGGCTGCCAGGAGCAGTGGATTCATAGTGCTGGCATGGCATGGATCCCCAGAGATAACCCTGGAGGCAAATATACATGTTCCCTATAGAAATACTGAAGTTGACTTTTTTATTTCTTTATTGGGGAATTAATGTTTTACATTCAACCGTAAATACAATAGTTTTTACACGCATAACATTTGCCAGTTTTCCATATAACAGTACACCCCTACTAGGTCCTTTATCATCCTTTTTGGACCTGTGTTCTCCCCTCCCCAAAACCCCAGAGTCTTACTTTGGTGCAATACGCCAGTTCCAGTTCAGGTTCTACTTGTGTTTTCTCTTCTGATCTTGTTTTTCAACTTCTGCCTGAGAGTGAGATGATCCCATAATCATCCTTCTGTTTCTGACTTATTTCACTCAACAGGAATTTTTCAAGGTCCATCCAAGACCGGTTGAACATGGTAAAGTCACCATTTTTTATAGCTGAGTAGTATTCCATTATGTATATATAACATAACTTTCTCAGCCACTCAATCTGTTGTTGGACATCTGGGTTGCTTCCAGGTTTTAGCTATTACAAATTGTGCTGCTAAGAACACATGTGTGCACAGAAGTTTTTGGACGGGTGTGTTGAGTTCCTTCAGATATATCCCCAGGACAGGAAATGCAGGATCATAGGGTAGATCCATTTCTAGCCTTCTGAGAGTTCTCCAGACTGTTCTCCACAGAGGTTGGATCAAGTGACATTCCCACCAGCAGTGCAGGAGGGTTCCTTTGACCCCACAGCCTCTCCAGCATTTGCTGCTGTTACCTTTTCTGATGTATGACATTGTCACAAGAATGAAGTGGTATCTCACTGCTGTCTTGATTTGTATTTCTCTGACAATCAAAGACTTGGAGCATTTTTTCATGTGTTTCTCAGCCTTTTGGATCTCTTCTGTGGTGAATATTCTGTCCATGTCCTCCCCCAATTTTTGGATGGAGTTATTCGTTTTCTTGCTGTTGAGTTTGGCAAGCTCTTTGTTTATTTTGGTTATTAAACTCTTGTCTGATGCATGGCGTGTAAAGATCTTCTCCCATTCTGTGAGGGGTCTCTTGGTTTAGATAGTGGTTTCTTGCTATGCAGAAGCTTTTAAATTTTTTTAAATTTGATGTAGTCCCATAGGTTTATGGTTGCCTTAGTCTTCTTTGTAATTGAACTTGTTTCATTGAAGATGTCTTTAAAATTTATGCGGAAAAGAGTTTTGCCAATATTTTCCTCTAAGGATCTGATAGTTTGTGGTATAACATCCAAGTCCTTGATCCACTTAAAATTTACTTTTATGTTTGGTGAAATATAGTGGTTCAGTTTCATTCTTCTGCATGTTTCAGCCCATTTAATCCAACTGAAGTTGATTTTTTTAACTAATTTTCAAACACACAGGCACAGACTGAGCTAGAAACCATATAGTCATTCAATAGATCAGGTATAATGCCCAGTATATCAGCATTATGCCCAAGCAACAGAGTTCTTTTTTTTTTTAGGTTTGTAAAATATAGTTTTTGCCTTTCAGTTCTCATCCACAGAACAAAACAAACTAATCTACTACATTGTATTTTATTTTTAATACTTTGCTATATTCATGATTATGCTTCATATATTGACTACAATGCTCCCACAACAGATGATTCCAATTTTATGTAATGTGGAAGTAATAAAATATCCTAGTTGAAAATACTTTTCATAGTTTTATGTTCATTCAGTCTTTTTTTTATTTAGTCTTTTTAAAAAACATGTCTGTGCATATAATAACATATGCTTTTAAGATAAGCATTTGTTATAGTGAATTACTATAGGAAAAAATAATACAATTTGATGAACTCAAAAATTAAAAAATACACTCATTTCTGGTGATGGGAATTTTGTGTAGTCGTACCCCTCTTATCCTATGTTTATTTTTGTCAGTGTTTCCTTTTTATAAATAAAAAGTATATATATATATATATATATTACATTCAATTCATTCTCAGCATCAAATAGTTTATTTTTTTCTATAGTTGATTTTGATTAAAAGGTGATACATTTGTATTGTAAAATTAATTTATACAAATATTAGTGATTGTATAATTTGAATTAGGAAGGAATACATGAAGTAAAAAGTGAAAGCGAAACCGATTTCCTAAAGTCTTTAAACAGGCAGAATTCCAAGAAGATTTGTTGTATTTGCTTTAATACTACTTACAAATCAATAATAATCTACATTTTCTTATGCTTCACAATAACATATTGAATGGCAAATGACCAAGATTACAAATTCATAGTTTGCCAAAAAAAAAAGTCAATTTAAACTGAAGAACACAGCATACCTAGTGTGTTCCACCAGACCAAACTCCTTAAAGACTCTGGAAGCTGACCTTCATACTCTCCATGAGTACATCAGGCCAGACCTGACAGGTCATCCATTGGTTGGAACATTTTAAAGCTTGGTTATTGAAATGGACTAGACAAAGTAGTTGTAATGTTAAAGCAGACATTAGCGTGACAGTGTCACCAGCTGGTATATATGAGAAACTAGCTGACAGCTTTGGAGAGTAAAAGGACGTAGGTGGGTAGAATATCTGCATCCCTCATGTTTCTGGTGTTGTTTCGTTGTCTCAAACACCCTGAAGTAAATATGAAAGTCTCTAGACATACATAAATATCAAATTAAGTTGGGAAAACTAGACTGCTATAACTGTATCACATTGAAAGAATTAAAATACTTGGAAGCAGAAGATTTTCTTTTTTTCCAACGTTGATTGCAATAATATAGGATCACTACATACAGTTAGGTTTGTTGACCTACACAACATCAGGGGGATTAATGACAGGGTCTGGAATATTAATGATGAACTTTAAAGTTTTAGATCAGATATAATTCAATAGTTAACTGTGATGCCCAAGGATAGGTCTATGCAGGCAGTAGTTTCTGATAATATTACTAATATCAGTGATTTCCTGTCATAATTAGTATTGATTGTACTTCAATAAATCTGTAATATTTTCAAAAATAAATAAATAAAAATTGAAAAACACAATATGGAGGCACAGTGACAGAGCTAAAGATGCTTGGCAGTCAGAATACTTCCAAGCCCTTGACTTTAAAGGCTTGCAAGCCTCAGTAGCTGCCTTCTGTATTCATTTGGGATATTTTTTTTTCAAATATTTTTACTTATTTAATTTTAGATAGAGACAAATTTTAAGGAAAAGGGAATATAGAGAGGGAGAGAGACAGAGAGATAACTGCTGCATTGCTTCACTGCATGAGAAGCTTCCCCCTAGTATATGGGAACTGGGGGCTTGAACCTGGATCTTTGCACACTATGATGTGTGGACTCAACCAGGTGCATCACCACCCGGTCCCCTGAGGATTTATAAGAATCATTAGTCTGTTTATAATTATGGAAATATTCAAGAAGATTATAGTCGAACATGTTTTATTTGTTTATATCTGTATTCTCTGCAGTTAATAGTCTGGGTATGCACAACATCTGAACCCTATTAAGTGGCCTCCTCAAAAATTCTACCCATATTATATGTGCTGTTGACCAGAAAGATGTAATTGTTCTAGCCACTCAAATGTCCTATCTTAGATCAGTAACATCATTATTTTGCTCAGGTGACCTCAATAATACTTTCATAGATCCTAACATCAATAATAAATGGGTTGTTAGAAAAAGAATATTGAGGGAGTCGGGCTGTAGTACAGCGGGCTAAGCGCAGGTGGCGCAAAGCACAAGGACCGGCATAAGGATCCCGGTTCGAACCCCGGCTCCCCACCTGCAGGGGAGTCGCTTCACAGGCGGTGAAGCAGGTCTGCAGGTGTCTATCTTTCTCTCCCCTCTCTGTCTTCCCCTCCTCTCTCCATTTCTCTCTGTCCTATCCAATAACGACAACAACAATAATAAAAAAAAACAAGGGCAACAAAAGGGAATAAATAAATAAAATAAATATTTAAAAAAAAAAAAAGAAAAAGAATATTGCTACTAAATACAAGCATCAGTCATTATATATACATGGCTAATACGCAGGTAGGAGAACCACAACTAGATGCCAGGACCCTGAGATATGATGCTGACAGGACTGAGAGAAAGGAACTTCAGTCACTTCACATTTTATCTCAACAGTCTGGAGAGAAAGCACCTTGACACATAGAGATGGGGGAATGTCAGGTGTGCCAGTGATCAGAACTCAAGGAAGAATATTTATTGAACACATAGAAAGGAACAGGAAGATCAAAGATGCTTCAAACGTAAACACAAAGGAACAATTGTCAAAGCACAAATTACCTTCAAGGTATGGGAGAAAAGACTGTGTTAAACTTTGATTACAGTAGTCTTTGTCTGAATGTCCTTAGTCAGGTGCAATTCTCTGATGCCTCAAAAAATATTCAGATCACTTTATTGTATGCAAACACTTCAGGAAAGTAGGCAGAGGTTGAAGTTACAGATATGCATTTTGCATAATCTCAGGGCCTTGGGCTGCCATTATAACTCTTTGACACTCTTGATACTTCTGCCTTAAGAGGGAAGGAGTTGTGACAAAAAGAGTGCCTGAAACCTTTCTTACTGGACACCTGTTAACAGCCAACCAGACAAGTTTTGTAAACATGGAGGCTTTAAGTAAAATAAATAGAATTTCTACTAACAAATATCAAGACATCTGGGATCAAAAAACTTCTACAACATATATATATATATATATATATATATATATATATACTTAGAATTTTATATTTTAACCAGGGTATATAAATATCAACTAATATTGACCAATCAATGCCCCTTTTAACAAAGAGCAAGCAAACAGATTATTATTTTTTATTATTTATAAAAAGGAAACACTGACAAAACCATAGGATTAGAGGGGTACAACTCAACACAATTCCTACCACCAGCACTCCATATCCCATCCCCTCCCTTGATAGCTCCCCTATTCTTTAACTCTCTGGGAGTATGGACCCAAGGTCATTGTGGGATGCAGAAGGTTGAAGGTCTGGCTACTGTAACTACTTCCCCACTGAACATGGGCATTGACAGGTCGATTAATACTCCCAGCCTGCCTCTCTCTTTCCCTAGTGGGGCGGGGCTCTGAGGAATCAGAGCTCCAGGACACATTGGTGGGGTTGCCTGTCCAGGGAAGTCTGGTTGGCATCATGCTAGCATCTGGAACCTGGTGGCTGAAAAAAGAGTTAATATATAAAGCCAAACAATTTGTTAACTAATCATGAATTTAAAGTCTAGAATAGTGGAGATGAAGAGTTGGGGGGTTCTCCATTCTGTAGATAGCTAGTAAGCATATTTTAGTTATATTCCAAAGGGCCTGTGGCTATCCAATTTTTTTTCCCCCCCTGAGCCTGAAATCTGATATGCAGGTGGATCCAAGTTATTGTTTGGGGAGATGATGTCATGGCTGGCAAAAGGACCAGAAAGCTAGGTCAGGGAAAAGAGTAGCTCCCAAATATAGGAAAGGTGTATAAATTTTGTTGACTGTAAACCCCATCAATTTGATCTGATATGGAGCCCATATTCAGCTTAGGAGCCTATGTGACCTCTGCATCCCTGTAGATCTGACCTCACATTCTATGTACACAAATAGATTATTCTGCTTTAAATTTAATACTTAGATAAACATTATTGACACAAGGCATGTTTCTATAATATTTCTTTTTCACAAAAGAAAATAATGTTTCTAAAATGTTTTATCAAGCTATTTCCTTTAGCCTTTATATGGTAACTTATTTTTAATAGCTTTCTTTTAAAACATACAGAGTTGATTGTCCAAAAATTTGTGTGGAACCATAAAAGGCCACAAATTGCCAAAACACTTCTGAGAAAAACAAGAAAAATATGGAAGTATCATGATCCCTAACTTTAGTTTATACTACAAAGCAATGATAATCAAAACAGCATGGTATTGAAATTAAAAAATGGACACTTGCATTAATAGAGCAGAATCAAAAGCCCAGAAGTGAGTCCATACATATACAACTACCTAATATATGACAAAGGGACCAAAAATGATTCAATGGAGGTAAAGAAGATCTCTTCAACAGAATAACCACATGCAGCAATGTGAAAATAGACACCACCTAACACCATACACCACGGTTAAATCCAAATGGATGAAAGATCTAGATATTAGTCCAGAAATTCTAAAATTTAGAAGAAAATTTTGGTGAAACTTTGTATGACCTTCACATCAAAGATGTATTTGGAGACTCAACCCTGTGAGCATGGGAAATGAAAAAAAAAGAGTAAATAAGTGGGATTACATGAAACTAAAATGCTTCTATACATTGAAAGCAAACTGCTAAGATAGTGTGACTTTAAAGGCCCAGAGAGAGAGCCTAGATCCATAGCCCCTCTCGAGTTTTAGCACCAAAGTGTTGGAATTGCAGTACACTGAAAATGAGGAAATTAGAGCCCAGAGTGTGGACAAAGGAAAGTTTAATATAGTAGACAAGGAAAAGGTGAGAATCTCCATTTAGATCAAGAGCTAACCGGAGGAGAGCTAGGAAACCCCTCTGTAGGACCGCTGTTGATCCTTACACGGGGTCCTGTTACTTTGCCTGGCATGGGCAGGGTCATGGCACAGATCATAGGATTTATGATCCATTTCTAGTTGGAGATGTCCGGTGTAGGCACTGGTCAATCTTCCTGTGTGGGTGAGGGGTCTACTTATTTTCAGCACATCCCTTTCAGTCTGTTTCAGCAAGATAAGTTCTTACTGTGAGAGTAGGGGGTCAACTTCAGCATATTTCCTTCACAAACTACAAAAGGATAACCAGGCAACCCAGTAAGTGGGAGAAGATATTTGTACATCACATATCAGACAAGCTACTGATCTCAGACCTACAGAGGAAGCAAAAATAACCAAATGAAAAAGTGAACCAAAGAACTAGATAGACAATTTTCTAAATAAGTGATACACATGGCCCACAGAAACATGAAGAAATGCTCTACTTTACTTACCATTAAAGAATGAGACTAAGATACCATCTCACACTTGAGAAAATAGTGTACTTCAACAAACCAGGAAATGACAGGTGTTGGATAAGTTGTAGAGAAAAGGGAACTCTGCTTCATTGCTGGTGGGAATGCAAACTAGTACAGATCCTTTGCAAGAGTATATAGACAGTTCTTAAACAAATAAAAATGGAATTACCTTGTGATCCAGCAATACCACTCTTAGGCATTTATCCAATGAACACTAAGACATTAATTTGAGGGGACATATGCACACCTATGCTCATAGCTGAAGAGGGAAAGCAGCCTAAATACTCATCAACAGATGACTGGCTAAAGAAATTATAGCATATATTTCCCATGGAATACTATTCTGCAGTCTAAAAGATGACACTGTGTCCTTTGGGACAAAATGAATGGAACTGGAGCTATATTTATATACTTTTCCCTTACTTGGGAGCAACTCTCTTCCCTGATCCAGATTTCTAGTCTTATTTGCAACTCTGACACCATCTCCTCAGACAATACCTTTGGTCCACCTGCATGTTAGCTGTCAGACTCGGGCAAAAACTAATAAAGTCATGGACCCCTTGGAATATTCCTAAAATAAACCTACTAGCTTTTTCCAAAATGGAGACCCCAAATCTCAACTGCTATACTCTTACCTTTAGGTTCCTTATTGGAGCTAATGTGATGAAAAATCTAATGAAAGCTGATGGTTCTAGCTCCATATATCAGTTTCTCCCTTTCCCTAGCAGCCCCCAATATTATTTCCTTGTCTTTACTTTTGTATATTTTTACTATGATATTTATTGGTGTGGATCATTTTTGTATTCAGGTACTTGTGTGTTTGTTCACCTTCCTGGATGTCTGTTTCAAACATTACCCAGGTACAGAATTTTGTACCTACAATGAATTTTGTACCTGCAAATGCAATGATTTCTTTGAGTATGTTCTCTGCTTCTCTCTCTCTCTCTCTTTGTCATGGGGAATCTCAATAACTCTTACATTTGTTTTTCTGATGAAGTCTTGCTATCTTAAAGATAATTGCTAAGTTTTTCATAAGCCTTTCCTCTTCAACTGTGTTGAACTCAGATTATTGGATTATCTACTTATTAGGCCTTCTATGTAATCCTTAATTTTATCCAGACTGTGGCTCTGTTTTCCTTGAATGTTTCATAATTCTTTGGTGAAATGATCTCTGAGTTCTTGAATTTATGTCTTTATACTAAGTTTAGATTCTTGTATCCCCTTCATAAAGAGTTTTCTGAACTCTGACATTTTCCCAAGTGTTTGTGTGTTTGACCATTTGTACCTTTACCATGGTTTAGTTGTTTCTAAATTCACACAGTAAGTACAGTTACTGTTGTTTAGCCAGCAGGTGATGCTATGGCTATGCTGTTTATATGTTGTTTTGGAGGAAAGTACAAATCTACCCTAGGTCTCTGGGAAGATCTAGTGCCTATGACAACAATATAGTGTCTTACTGCCTTGTTTCAGTCTGTATTCTGGCTTCCGGGAACATGATACATCCTGGATAGGCCACATGGCCTTAGTTTTCAGTCAAGCTTTTCCCTGATAAATTTCCCACCTCTTGGAGCCAATCCTGTGCTCTACTGTGCATCTTCCAAGATGCTGGCTCAAACTATTTCTTTTTAATTGAGAGTTTATCCCTCAGCCCTTTCCACATGTCCCTTAATCCACCTTTGGTGCAATGAGTCTCTTCAGAAGTCCCAATGTAATTTAGTTAGATTTCAGGTGGTTTTTCCTTGCTTTACCTAATCAAGAATCACTGGAGTGATTTTGGCAGCTGCTACTCCATGGTCCTGCCCCCAGAAGTAAAAACAATTTTTGACTATGAGTATAATTCTATATTACAGAGAAAACAATTGATATCATAAAAATTATTTCAAACATTATTAACAATAGCATAATGATTCTGCAAAAGACTTTGGTACTTGAGGCTGTAAAGTCCCACATACAATCCCCTGAACCAACATAAATCAGAACTAAGCAGTGCTCTGGCAAAAATAAATAAGTAAATAAATAGAAAACATTATTAACAATGCCTAATCTTTATAATAGAATGAGATAGATATGCAAGAAAAAACAAATAGGTAGAAATATCTTCTTAAAGGGAAAGGATATTTTTCATGTAGTAAGTACACCTAGGAAGTTTTTATCACAATCCAGAAATCACTCCCATTCACTGCTGCAACAAAATCAATAAAATACCTAGGAATAAACCTGACCAAAGAAGTAAAAGACTTGTATACTGAAAACTATGAGTCACTACTCAAGGAAATAGAAAATAATACCAAGAAATGAAAGACATACCATGCTCATGGATTGGAAGAATAAATGTCATCAAAATGAATATTCTCCCCAGAGCCATATAAAAATTTAATACAATACCCATCAAAGCTCCACCAAGCTTCTTTAAGAGAATAGAACATAAACTGCAATCATTTATCTGGAAACAGAATACACCCAGAATTGCCAAAATAATCTTGAGGAAAAGAAACAGAAATGAAGGCATCATTCTCCCAGATATCAAACTATATTGCAAGGCCATCATCATCAAAACAGCCTGGTACTGGAACAAAAATAGACACACAGACCAGAGGAACAGAAATGAAAGCCCAGAACTAAACCCCTACACCTGTGGACATATAATCTTTGATAAGGGGGCCCAAAGTATTAAATAGAGGAAGAAGGCTCTCTTCAATAAATGGTGCTGGGAAAACTGGGTTGAAACATGCAGAAGAATGAAACTGAACCACCTTATCTCACCAGAAACAAAAATCAACTCCAAATTGATCAAGGACATGGATGTTAGACCAGAATCTATCAAATACTTAGAGGAAAACACTGGTGGAACACTTTCCCACCTAAACCTCAAGGATGTCTTTGATGAAACAAACCCAGTTGCTAGGAAGACTAAAGCAGAAACAAACCAATGGGACTACATCAAATTGAAAAGCTTCTGCACAGCCAAAGAAACACACAAACAAACAAAGAGACCCCTCATAGATTGGGAGAAGATCTTCATATGCCATATATCAGACAAGAAGCTAATAACCAAAATATACAAAGATCTCAGCAAACTTAGCAACAAAAAAGCAAATGACCCCATTCAAAAATGGGCAAAGGATATGAACAAGACATTTATTACAGAGGAGATCCAAAAGTCGAACAAACATATGAAAAATTGTTCCAGGTCGCTGATTGTCAGAGAAATGCAAATAAAGACAACATTGAGATACCACCTCACCCCTGTGAGAATGGCATACATCAAAAAGGACAGCAGCAACAAATACTGGAGAGGTTGTGGGGACAGAGGAACATTTCTGCACTGCTGATGGGAATGTAAATTGGTCCAGCCTCTGTGGAGAGCAGTCTGGAGAACTCTCACAAAGCTAGACATGGACTTTCCATATGACCCAGTAATTCCTCTCCTAGGGATATATCTCAAGGATTCCATAACACGCAAGCAAAAAGATATTTGTACACTTATGTTCATAGCAGCACAATTTGTAATAGCTACAACCTGGAAGCAACCCAGGTGCCCAACAACAGATGAGTGGCTGAGAAAGCTGTGGTATATATACACAGTGGAATACTATGCAGCTATTAAGAACACTGAACGCACCTTCTCTGACCCATCTTGGACAGAGCTAGAAGGAATTACGTTAAGTGAGCTAAGTCAGAAAGATAAAGATGACTATGGGATAATCCCAGTCATAAACAGAAGTTGATAAAGAATAACAGAAAGGAAAACTCAAAGTAGGATCTGACTAAATTTGGAGTAGGGCACCAAAGTAAAAACCCTGGGTTGAGGGTAGAGGTGGATGTTCAACTTCATGGGGCAGTGGGGGGGGGGGGGTTTGAGGGGAGAGGCATTGGAATGGGACACAGTCTTTTGGTGGTGGGAATGGTGTTTATGTACACTCCTATTAATTTGTAGTCATATAAATCATTATTTAAGTAATATGAGAGGGCAAAAACTGATTGAATGTCTCAAACTTTTTAAAGCACAGACTGAGTCTTTATAATAGATAGCCTGCATCTTTGATATGTTGACTCTCTTAAAAGCAACCAGTGGCATAGCTATATACAAATAATGTCAAAGGATGTAAAATATGGTGATGGTGTGTATGATACAGCAAATCCTAACAAAGGGATTTTTCAAAGTTAACCCAATTGCCAAACAATGTGATTATTAAAATAACTATCTATTGTCTTCTTAAACCCTAAGACAGCAGGAACCTCCCGCTTCCTCTATAGAGCCTCTATTTGCCCCAATCCTGGAACCTCTGGGGTGGGGCTCACTTTCCTGCATGCTTCCCTCAAGTCACACCAAACGATATTGCATCCACCGATCCCAACCTAATCATTGCATCAAGTACCGTCTCAGCATGCTTCACTTCAGACTGTGTCCAACTAGGAATACCAAAGAAGAGCACCTGTGACTGCAACAGGATGGGCCCGGAATGACTTCAGGAATCCACCAAATCACCAGTGAGTGCAAACACATATGGCTCATGGACAGAGATGAGCTTAGGGAGAGATTAAGTCGTTGGTAACATTCCGGCAGTTACCAGATGAGACACCACCTCCAGTCTGTTCCACCAACAAAAAGACAGCTGAAGGGAGGAGAGGTCTCCCCTGAGACTCACCAAATACAATTGTGAGTCTCCATTGCTACTGCCCTCAGAATCTGGAGCAGTGGCAGGGAGGCTCTGTGCTGACACCAGGGGACAGAGAACTAACAAGGAAACTTAGGAGAAGATCTATACCTCCGTGGCCTACCAGTGGGGCTGTGAAAGTCTCTTTGCATAACCAATGGATTATCTCTGCCCCACTCTGCTTTATCTCTTGGTCAGGAGTCAGTGATTAAGCTAGGAAGCCTACTTATAGTTTAAAAGCCCTCAGAACCCCGTACATTACAGGGAAGAAAAAGAACAAAAGAGGCTTTTAAGACACTGAGCTCTTACACACCTGTTAAATTGTAGTCATATAAATCACTATTTAATTAATATGAGATATGAGAGGGGGAAAATTGATTGTATGTCTAACAAAGGGACTTTTCAAAGTTAACCCAATTACCAAATAATGTGATGATAACAGTAACTATCCATTGTCTTCTTGAACCCTAAGACAGCAGGAACCTCACATCTCCACTATAGAGCCTAAACTTCCCCCAGTCCTGGGACCCTAGGGTAGGGCCCACTTTCACATATGCTTCTCCCAATACTTATCAAATAACATTGCATCCATTGATCGCTATCTAATCAATGCAACGAGTGCCACCCCAGCATGCTTCACTTCAGACTGTGTCCAGAGACTTCACGTGTGGAATGACAACCCTTCAGCTTCATTACTCGGGTGAGACCTTTCCTTTCATAGTATTCTCTAATTCAATCCCAGGTGGTTCACTTCCTAACAAAATCCCCAAACCTAGATATAGACCAGGTCCCCTGAGATGGAGCATATGTTCACACGCATCCATAAGCCAGGGCAAATATATACCTGAAAGCAGTAGTACACTAGAGTTTGCAGTGAGTACCCGCCCCCCAACACTTCATCTCCACTATTCCAACCTTTGGGTCCATGATTTTTCAATAATTTTTTTGGCTTTGTATGTTAACTCTCTTTTCAGCCACCAGGTTCCAGATGCCATCAGGATGCTGGCCAGGCTTCCCTGGACTGAAGACCCCACCAATTCGTCCTGGAGCTCAACTTCCCCAGAGACTCACCCTACTAGGGAAAGAGAGAGGCAGACTGGGAGTATGGATCAGCCAGTCAATGCCCATGTTCAGTGGGGAAGCAATTACAGAAGCCAGACCTCCCACCTCCTGCAACCCACAATGACCCTGGGTCCATGCTCCCAGAGGGATAGAGAATGGGAAAACTATTGGGGATGGGATATAGAGATTGGGTGGCAGGAATTGTGTGGAGTTGTACCCCCCCATCCTATGATTTTGTTAATGTCTCCTTTTTAAAATAAATAAATAAATAAATAGATTAAAAAAAGACACTGAGCTCCAACTCAGAGATTAAAATAATATTGAAACAACTGTCAATTTCCACAACTGTGAATCCTTTAACTACCTCTCTTAGACACTAGTCAATCCAGGCAAGAGTGATCAGTAATTTGAAAAGTACTGAGAGAAGGACCTCATAACATACTATACAAAATGGTTAAACCAAAAAGAAGAAATATTGGAGAAATGAACCAGGACAAGAGTCCAGCTAATGGGAGTCGGGTAGGAGAAATGAACCAGGACAAGAGTCCAGCTAATGGGAGTCGGGTAGTAGCGCAGCGGGTTAAGTGCACGTGGCACAAAGCTCAGGGACCAGCATAAGGAACCCGGTTCAAGCCCCTGGCTCCCCACCTGTAGGGGAGTCGCTTCACAGGCGGTGAAGCAGGTCTGCAGGTGTCTTTCTTTCTCTCCCCCTCTCTGTCTTCCCCTCCTGTCTCCATTTCTCTCTGTCCTATCCAACAAAGACAACAACAACAACAATCACTACAACAATAAAACAACAAGGGCAACAAAAGGGAATAAATAAATAAATAATTTTTTTAAAAAGAGTCCAGCTAAAAGCCCCACAAAGGTAAAAGCACAAAATAATGAAGTCAACATCTAAACACTAGCTAAGGAAATAATCACAGGAGTGAGTAGAGTTTGAAAGAATTGTCATGAGAAATGCAGAAGTAGTAATAGGTGTAAGTGTGATTTTTGAAAGAGAAAGCAGGACCATAGGAAGGAAAATGGCTAAATATAGCAGTAAACCAATATCTCTGACACTGAGAGAACCATTGTGGTTTCCAATGGAGGGAACTGTGACAAGGAGCTCTCATGGTAGGAACAGTGTGGAATTATATTCCTGTTATTTCATAATTTTGTAAATCAATATTAAATCACTAATAAAATAAAAAATAAAAATATACTACCTTTGAATTCATAAAAATACTCTTAAAGTCCAATGATTTTTAAATTGCTAATACAGATATGATTTAAAAACGTGTGGTCCAGGAGGTGGAGTAGTGATAGGGCTTTTTATATTTCATTTTTCTTAACAAAAACAGGAAAAACCACCTAAGCATTTTTAAAATTTCTCCATAAATGTTTTCAAGTAGAGTGGGAAAATCTTTGTTACATCATATTTTAAACTTTTGTGATCTTTAATTCCCTTCTTGCACAATATTGCATTCCAAACTACACACCTCATACCTGCTTTTCTAAATCATGCTGTGGATTCTCCTGCTGATGGCGGTGATTCTGTGATTCTGCTGTTGATGATGGTGATAATGATAGTGAGATGAAAAAAGTGACAAGATGATGACTTAAAACCAACAATTAAAAAATTTACAATAAACAATTTAAGGAAGTCTGTTTTTGACATGTTAGTTTTCTAAGTCTAACCTTTCTGCTATAAAAAGACATCTACAGAGTTATTGTACTGGATTGCCTTATTTTATATTTTCTTTCTAGAGATTTTTTTTTCAGACATATAGTTAGAAGAATTAGTTGTATTCTTATGGTAAGACAATAAGGAAAGGCCAGAATTAGACATATGGAGAACAGGAGTGGGTTTAAATTGATCTGTGTTGTTAAGCCAGATGTTGTTGTGCGCAGGCCGTGGAGAAGAGAGAGGGGGTCCGGAGGGAAGAGGAAACACAAATCTTTATTTGCGCTGGCACCTCAGAGTTGGGTGCTAGAGAGGCAGGTTGGGCCACGTGGAGGTAGCAAAAATGGTTGCCTCAAGCAGTAACCTTTCCTGCATCTGAACACCGGAGTGAAGCGCTGGCAAGAGAGTAAGGTGCGGAAGAAGGAAGGCTTTTATAGGAGTAGCTTTCGGGAGAATGGGAAGGGGGAGGAGTAACCATAGCACTCCAGAATAGGATAATAACTCTCATGAGAATGGGAGGGGGGAGGAGTAACCAAAGCACTCCAAATATCTCAGGGATATAGACAATGCCCTGAGGGCACAACATGGCTGAACAGGCACTCCGAGAATGTCCCAACTCTCGTGGGAACTAGCAGTAGCCTGAGGGGACAACATGGCAGATGTGACTGCATCGGCACAATTTCCCAGCAGATCTGATTTTTTAGTGTTTTTAAATCATTTTTTATTTATTTATGAGAAAGATAAAGGAGAGAGAAAGAACCAGATATCACTCTGGCACATGTGCTGCCAGCGATCGAAGTTGGGACCTAATACTTGTAATCAAAAGAAAGTGTATAAATTTCCACAAGTGTAAAGACAAGGACATGTTTGTATAGCACAAACAGCTGAGACAGCAGGACTGGTAAGAAGTATGTTTACTAAGTTTTTGTATTTTCCAGATGATCTTTGTGCAGGTATTTCTTTCTTTCTTTCTTTCTTTCTTTCTTTTTTTTTTTTTTTTTTTTTTTTTGCTTTTTCTAATTTTTATTTTATTTACTTATTTATTTGTGGATTGTATCCCAGCTGATATACAAAAAAATAAAGAAAAGTAAAACAGACTTGATTCCCTTTCTTTTTTACTGTTAATTCACTATGTGATTAATGTTAGTGCAGCTGTCTTTCTAATGACAAGACACAAACTTCTTTCTAATCCTGAAGGCTTAAACAAACATTTACGACCATAATAGATGATTATATATTGGTCTCAAATCTCAAAGGAAGTATCACCTCCCTGAATCTCAAGCCTCTTGATTAGCTGTCACTCTTTCCATGACAGACTAAAGCCAGGTTGAATTTAAAGCCAATTTAATCAGTACTTCTAATCAGTGAATAGCTTGAGAGGAAAGTTATAAGCCTGTTTGGGGAAAAAAAAAAAAAAAAGAAAGCAAGAACTAGTCATTTGGAACTTGGTTGCTGGATAGAAAGCCGTCTTTCTGGTTGTAGTGATAGTAGCTTGGGGTATAGCTCTTCCCACACCACCCCACCCCCCAAAAAGGCTAAATCCAAGTCTGAGAATGATTTTTTTTTTGAAAAGTTTATATAATTTGAATCTCAATAGAATTATCTGTGACTGAAAAGTTATTTCAGTTTCTGTGATTTAGACAAGGTAACCTAAGACAGAAAATAGCCATGCTTCTCATTAGACTAGTGTAGTAACTATGCCAGGATTGGATCTCTAGTTCTTCAGTCTTAGCTCAGGTCTCTTCTCATGTAACAACACTCAATACTCAAAGATATGCTCAGCCCTAATGTTAGGATGGCTGAGGGCTGCATGTCTTTTGCTGGCTCATGAGGCTATGGACATTCAAAAAGATGCCTAAGATTTCCTTTTTTTTTTTTTTTTGTCACTATTGGAACTTCACTACTCTGAACTAACTTTTTTCCCCCACATTGAAAGAGACAGAGACGACCAAGAAACAAAGGTAAAGAGGGAATAATACTATAGCACTGAAGCTTCCTCCAGTGTAGAGCTCAAATTTGAGTCATATACATGACAAACCAGGAGCAATACCTAGGTGAGCTATTTTGCCAGCCCAATAAAAGACGTGTGTGTGTGTGTGTGTGTGTGTGTGTGTGTGTGTGTGTTGGGGGTGAGCAGTGGCAAATCTGTTTGACCTCATACATTACCATGTGCAAGGATCTTCAAACACCCAGGCCTCACCAGCAGGGAAAAAACTTCATGAGCAATGAAGCAGTGTTATAGGTGTCTCTCTGTCTCTCTTTCTCTTTATCTTCCCCTTCCCTGTCAATTTCTTTCTGTCTCTATCCAATAAATAAATTAATTTTTTAAAGAAGACCTCTAAGGGGACAAGGTGCATTAAAGGAAGTAGGTGCTGATTTGCCATGAAGAGTGTGCAAGATAGAGAGAGGTGAAAGAGACTGCACGTGCTGGGGTTCAAACCCTTGCCAGGTATCTTTCAACCCTTTCTTTTATCTTCTCTTCTTCCTTTTTCATTTTTTTTCTTTTAGTCTCACTGTCTCTTGCTCCCTCTCCACACATACCACATCACACACACACACACACACGCACACATGTTCACACATTCATGAACAGTAAAACATCCTGCTAATTTTCATGATGAATGTTATTTATTGCCTTCTGCAGCTGCAAATGGACTTTTAAGAATCATTAATAGTGCCCCAAAGTATGGCCTTCTATGACTTATGTGGAGTCTGTAGGCCTTCTATAACTTATTTCTGGCTGTCTGAAAAGGAAATCTGTTTTTGAAAAGAAATGAATGCACTTTGGTTTGAGTCTAGAATTCATTGTCTCAGCCCAGTGATTTGAAATGCCTTTGGGAAAACATTTACTTTAGATGGTGGCCATTCCTTGGCTGCTTGTCCCAAGGGGAATGATTATCGTCATCAACATATTCTAAAATTCTGTATCCATCTACATTCATTTCAAAATTTTTAATTGAATAATTAATAATGAGGTATCTGACTAAGGACTGAGCTGACTTAGGTGACTGATTTTCTATGAAATATAATTGAATGGAGTTTGAAAGTCTATTCTGAGTCAAAATAAATAGCAAAAGAGAAGAATGATTTCAAAGAGTATGATGGAAGGAAAATAAATGAGCTTAAATTTTGAAGAAGTTATCAACATTATGACAGTAAAGACAAACGATCAGTTTTTGAATTAATAATTTGATTCACAAAAAGCAAATACAAGTGAGGTGAGTAAAAAAAATGTTGAGAAAAGATATACTATTATTTTATTTTCTCTCAGATTGGATGGATTTTAATCAGATAATCTTCTTAGAAGCAGTTTATAATAGTATTCAGATAAATAGATGCCAAGAAGTTATAAAGTATGCTTATTTTAGTATTGTTTGCAATACCACTTCAACTAAAAAAAGATTCATGCCACGCAAAAAGAAAACACTGTAACCACCTCCAAGAGCATAATCTTTACTGGAAAATATGAAATTTCCTGACCAGTACAAACAAAGTAATCTTTTCCATTACCGAATGAAGACAAGACCTTTTTCTATTCCTCATAAGTATGTTATCAAGTTCCATAACTCTCATAACTCTTTTCCCATTTTATTGGAGGGCTAATGGTTGACAGCACGGTTGTCTACACATGGGTACAATTTCCAAGCTCTGAATGACAGATATAGGTAAAATACTATCACCCTCAACCTAGGACCACCCCTAGTTCTCCCTCTTCCATTCCTTCCCCTGTGTCCTTGCTTTGGTGCAGTACACCATCCCCAGTCTAAGTTTTAGACTGTGTTCTCCTTTTCTGAACCTGCCTCCCAAGTTTCACTTAAATATGAGGTTACCCACTATTCATCCTTCTCTTCCTGACTCATCCCACCCAACACTTTTCCTTCTGGTTCCATCCAAATAAGGCACAGATTGGGATTTTAGCGTCTCTGGTCTAATTGCCAGCTATTAGTTGGCCTTGATTCACCAACATTAGTCATATCAATCTATCCATTTTTGCCTTCTTTTTCCCTATGTATTTGATTTCTTCTGTATCCTGACTTGTTTCTGTCCATAAATTGCTTTCATTTTGCAATATTTCTTAGATCACATTTCTGCTGGCTAGATGAGATGCTGCCCAGTTCAAGAGTTGTGTAATATTATAATTAAATAATTAAAATAACTTACCTCCCTCACCTACTTCCTATTTCACTTCCCTCAATCCCCCTAAGTCTAACCTTGTCAGGTAAAATAAGGACTAAAAACTGGATAAGGGCTAGAGACTGACATACTTTAATGATGGCTCTTTAGTCACTAACAAGCCACCCTATCATCTGGGACCCTAGTCAGGGAATCCTGTGATTCCCGTAGAGATAAGATGGGCCCAGACCTCTAACAGATCCCTCTCTCCACCATTGCTGGTCATCTCCATCAGATACAACATCACACACTCTTGTGGGCCTCTACAGAAACTTTTCCTCAGTGCAGAACAATAGTGGTAGAAATTGCCTCATTCTCTGAAGGGAGACTGGGTCAACACACTCTGCCATTTTGAGGAAAATGGGTCCTGCAATGAATGCAGCCTAGAATGTTCCTAGCTGTGACCATGGAATGCGAGCTCAGACTGACAGGGATGCAGAAGTTATACAAGCTCCTGTGCTAAGTAAGTATGGATAGACAGATTGATAGGGTTTACAATTAATGGTATTTATATACTTTTCCCATATTTGGGAGTTTCTCTCTGCCCTGATCCAGCTTTTTAGTCCTATTCTTAACTCTGACACCATCTTCCCAGACAATACTTTTAACCCACATTCATGTTAGCTACCAGGCTCAAGCAAAAATTAATAGTAATGGGTCCCTTGGAATATACCTAAAATAGACATGCCATCTTCTTCCGTAATGAGGACCCCAAATTTCACCTGTTATACTCTTACCTTTAGGTTCCTGTTTATTTAAAAAAAAAAAAAAAAACTTAGTCTGCTTTACATCTTAATGCTTTTCACCCACCAAGTTGCAGATACTACCATGGTGCCAACCTGACTACCCTGGGCAAACAACCTCACCAACGTATCCTGGAACCAACCCCACCTCTGCAAAGCCCTACCCACTAAGAAAAAATAGAAATGGGCTGGGAGTATGGATCACCCTGTCAAAGCCCATGTCCACTGGAGAAGCAATTACAGAAGCCAGACCTCCGGGTGGAGGGTAGATAGCATAATGGTTATGCAAAGAGACTCTCATGCCTGAGGCTCCAAAGTCCCATGTTCAATCCCCCACTCTGCTGCCATAAGCTAGAGCTGAGCAGTGCTCTTGTAAAAAAAAAAAAAAAAAAAGAAAGAAAGAAAGAAGAAAAGATAAGATAACAGAGCCAGACCATAAATCTTCTGCACCCCATAAAGATTCTTGGTCCATACTCCCAGAAGGATAAAGAAGAGAAAAACTTCTAAGGGGTGGCAGGGAGGAGATGTGGAACTCTGGTGGTGGGAATTGAATTGTATGGAATTGTACCCCTCTTATCTCACAATCTTGTCAATCATCATTAAATCACTAATTATTAGAAATAATAACTTTTTAAATTTTATTATTTTCTTTTGCCTCCAAGGTTATTGCTGGGGCTTGGTGCCTGTACTACAAATTCATTACTCCTGAAGGCCATTTTCCCATTTTTGTTGCCCTTGTTATTGTTATTGTTATTATTGCTGTTGTTGTTGGATAGCACAGAGAGAATATGAGAGAGAGAGAAGGGGAAGACAGAGAGGGAGAGAGAAAGACAGATACCTGCAGACCTGCTTCACTGCTTGTGAAGCAACCCCCCTGCAGGTGGGGAACTAGGGGTTCAAACTAAGATCTTTGCATTGGTCCTTGTGCTTCGCACCATGTGTGCTTAACTACCTGGCCACCAATAATAATAACTTCACTGGACTTCAGATATTTAATACAGTTTAGATTTTAATACTATATAGAAGTCTTTATCTTAATAAAGAGGAGAGTCCCTCTGCATATGCACAACTGTGGGCTAATAACATAGATATTCAACAACCCATACTGAGAGATGTCACCAAACCTAACTTGTAGCAGCTACATGAACTGTCTTTGGAATGACCTAGCCTTCTTTGGGTTCCTGTTTGCAAAAGCTCAGTGCTATCCAAAGAATCTCATGTATGCTCTAGTCAACAGCTCAGGATAGACTCTTATTATTGTGAGGTATAAGTGAGTGTTCTGCAACTCAGAATGGTTTTCCCTGAGGGTGTGAAAGCCATGCCTTTGAAACAGAATTATTGGAAAGGATAGAGCCTCTGTCTCCAGACTCAGTGATGCAAAGTTCCTTGAACTAGTTGAGTCTATACAACAAACCTATAGCCAACATCATACTCTACAGCAAGAAAACTGAAAGCTGTCTTATTTTCAATCAGGCACAAGACAGAGCTTCCCACTATCACTATTATTTTCAGCTTAGTCTTGGAAGTCCTAGCCATGGCAATTAGGCGAGAAGGGAATTAAAGGGATACTGATTGGAAGAGATGAAGTAAAACTGTCAATATTTGCAGATGACATAATAATGTATAACCTGAAAGAATTCAGTAGAGAACTACTGGAAATTATCAAGCAATATAATAAGGTAACAGATAAAAAAAAATAAGGTAACAGATTACAAATAACAACAAAATTCCACTATGTGAGAAGCATAAGCAGACTAAGCTAGAAAAAGCAATCTGAAAATTGATTCCTTTTATTATAGCAACAAAAACAATCAAGTATCCAGGAATAAACTTAACAAAGGAGATGAAAGACTGGCACACTGAAAATTGTGAGATTCTGCTCAAGGAAATGTCAATAGAAAGATGCAAAGGGGCCAGGTGAGGATACACCTGGTTGAGCACACATGTTATAATGTACAAGGATACAAGCTCAAGAGCCTGGTCCTCACCTATAAGGGCAGAAGCTTCATGAGTAGTGAAGCAGTGCTGAGGGTGTCTCTCCTTCTCTCTCCCTCTTCTCTCTCAATTTCTTTCTCTAACTTAAAAAGAATTTAAAAATGCAAAGAAATAGAAATATATCCCTTGCTCACAGGTAGGAAGAATTCGCATCATCAAAATAATCATCCTACTCAGAGACCCCCTTCTCTCTCCCCCTTCTCTCTCAATTTCTCTCTCTAACTTAAAAATAAGTAATTAAAAATGCAAAGAAATAGAAATATATGCCTTGCTCATGGGTAGGAAGAATTCTCATCATCAAAATAATCATCCTACTCAGAGACATAGACAAATTCCATGGGCTCCCATATCAAGGTCCCACCAAATTTCTTTCAAGGCAGTAGAACAAAAGTTTATGCAGAACTGAAAAATATCAAAGATATCCTAAGCAACTTGAGAATAAAATCCTAACACTGATAATGACTAGTGAGTGGGCACAGCTGGCCTATTGGCATTTAGCCTAATCAACCTTTTGTAGTTTCCACATTCCTGACACTACTGGGACACTGTCAAGCCTTCCCACAGTTCCGTTCTCCTTTGAAAAAGCCCAATTACCACTACACAAATCATAAGAGAGACCAGTTTCTTCCCCTACTGTGCATGGTTACTGATGAAACATGTTCTTCCACTTCCACTAATGTCTAGATTTACCTACCTTTGATAACACCTTCTCTGGCACTAGAGAAGAGGTCATTTCTGAAGTCAAAAGTCCTTAAAGCTCCCCCATCAAGAGCTTCATTAAGTAGTTTTCTCTTCTTTCACAGGTTGTCTCCAATCTATCAAATCCCCAAATCCTAAGATTAAATGAGAGTTAAAAATCAATCCTGATAGGGATGCAGGCTGGTTTTGTAATTATTTGCTTGTGAGAATTCTGCAGCCCATTTGGAAAACAAATGCCATTTGCAGTAAATCAGTAGACTTGCACAACAAAGGGAAGAAACCTGTGTGAGATCTTTGAAACTATTCTTAAGTAGAATAAAAAAGAAAAAGAAGTTAATTAGCAACAAAGACATGAGAGCTGAAATCCTTTTAATGTTTTGTTTGTTTTTCTTAGTGATGCCTGACATAAAATTCAGTGTCTCACACCTATGATCTACCACTAAGTTATTTCTTAGACCTTATTTTTTGTTTTATTTTTTGTGTGTGAGATAGACATAACATCTTTTTAGCCTTGATACTTTCAAGAAGACAGTGTTCCCATGAGATTTATTTATTTTTATAAGAGCACTGTTCAATTCTGGTGGTATGTAGAATTCAACCTGGGACTTCAGAGATGTAGGCATGCAAGTCTTTTTCATAACCATTCTGTTATCTGTCTCTACCCTTCCCATGAGACTTTAAATCAAAGTTCCAGTCTACAAATGGAGAGAAACATGCCACTTCTAGAAATAAAATGAGATAGAATAAAAATGGAAAAGGGGGGGATGGATTTTAAATGGCATTTTAAGTTTCTATAAAGATTTGCCATCTGAGCACAAACGTGGTTGCAACACTTTGGGGTGATACCAAAGTATCTCATAATCAACACAGATCACTGTAGATTAGTCCTAAGGTTAAGCTCTTTAGTTTTACTTAAAAAAAAAAAATCAAAAGGATCCTTCATAGGAATATTTCATCACTTCTGAGAATAAGAAGGTAAACAAGCACATAAGGAAGAAAAATAATATGGAAGTAGTATTTTATAGAATAGTGCTGGGCTGAGAACAGACATTAGGATCAATGTTAGCTTTCAGACTAGATACATTTAAGAAATCAAATTGTGCCACATTCACATAGGATTATCTTTAGCTGAAACCATTTGAGAGTCAATAGAAGCAGAAAGATGCCTCCTTAGGCTTTATCTTACTAAGAGCAAAGTCTTCTGAGAAAACAGGACTACCATAAATCTCTCCTTAGATCTATGGTCATGAAAATGAAATAGTTGGCACCAATGTGAACCTGCAGCAACAAATCTCATTCCATAAATGCCTTCATTTATATCTCTCTTCACAGTTTGTTGCCCATAGAAGCACAAAACAATTTTTGCTATGCTTTCCCTTTATTGTTTAGTTTCCAACTATAAATGATGTCAATTAATATTAGTTCTTTTCTTTATGACATTATTTCCTCTAGTTGCACCCAAGATGTGGCAAAGATTTAATTATTTCTCCCAACTACGTAGTATTCCATTGTGTCGATGTGCCATAACTTTCTTAATAACTCATCTGTCATTGGGCATCAAGGTTACTTCCAGGTGTGGGCTATTACAAATAATGCTATTATAAGGATAGTACAGATACATATCTTCTGATAGACGCTTTTCCGTTCTTTGGATAACAGGCTGGTACAAGGTATGTTCTATTGCAACAAAACTAAAGCTCTTGTGGGATAAATTTGGGGGTTGGGGTGAGGGATTGAGAGGGTGGAGGAAGACATAAACCTTAAATTAGTGGTGGAAATGGTATTTAGACACCTATCACAAGGAGATAAGAAGTTGAACTCATGGACAATTGTCTTATAAGTGGGGGGGGGGGGGCTGGAGTAAGGGGATAACATAATGGTTATGTAAAGAGATTCACATGCCTATGGCTCCAAAGTTTGTGGTTCAGTTGTCCACACTGCCATAAGCCAGAGCTGAGCCATGTTATCATTAAAAAATTTATGTTTTTAAAAATTCATTTTTTGGCATATTGCACCAATGTAAAAGACTGGGGATGGGGAGGAGGGTTAAGTTCCTGGGAGACGGAGGAGGACCTAGTGGTGTTTCTGTTTTTATGTGGAAAACTGAGAAATATTACACATGTACAAACTTTTGTATTTTATTTTAATTTTAAACATTTTCATTATCTTTATTTATTTATTGGGTAAAGACAGTCAGAAATTGAGAGGGAGGGGGCACATAGAAAGGGAGAGAAACAGAAATACCTAAAAACCTGCTTCCCACTCACAAAACTTTCCTCTTGCAGGTGGGGGACCAGGGACTTGAACCTGGGTCCTTGTATATTGTAACATGTGCGCTTAACCAGGTGTTCCACCACCCAGCCCCGTATTGTAGTTTATCTTACTGTTGACTGTAAACCATCAATTCCCAATTAAGAAATTTTTAAAAATTCATTTTTCCCTTATAAGTTAATCTAAAAGTAAAAACCTTTTCCTTGTGTCTTGTCACAACTACATAACTCCATTGTCATTTGTCATAAAGGCTAATAAATTCAAGATCAGCACTCATTGTTCCACATGTATGTAAAATATAGTTGTTAGTAAAATGTTTTTCTCTGTTAACCTGTGTTTAGTTAGGCTAATTTTCAGGCTGTAGTGGAAGAAACCAGAAGAAAAGGGTTTATTCCTCTATAGATTCAAACTTTTCAAGAATTAATTCCCCCCTCCTTGCCTTCAAGTTTACAAAACTGTTGTTTGGTTTAATCATGTTTATTTATTTTATTTATTGGGGGGGGTTAATGGGTTACAGTCAACAGTAAAATACAGTAGCTTATACGATGTGTAACATTTCTTAGTTTTCCACATAACACTTAAACTCCCTATAGGTCCTCCTCTGTCATCATGTTCCAAGACCTGAGCCACCCCTACCCCAGAGTATTTTACTTTTACAAAGTCTTTTTGGTCCAATACACCAAACTCAGTCAAGTTCTGCTTTATGTTTTCTTATTTTTAACAAGGTTGTGGGATAAAAAGGATACAATTCAAGCAGTTCCCACCACCAGAGTACTATACCCCAACCCCTCCATTGGAATCGTCTCTATTCTGTATCTCTACAGGGTGCAAGTTGGAGGTCTGCCTCTGTAATTGTTTCTCTGCTGGACATGGGTTTTGACAGGTCGACCTGTACCACCAGCCTCTCTACCTTTTCCTAGTGGGGTAGGGCTCTGGAGAGGTGAGGTTCCAGGACACATTGGTGAGGTCATATGCCCAGAGAAAGCAGGTTGGCATCATGGTAGTATTTTTCAACCTCTGTCTATGAGTGAGATCATCCCATATTCATCCTTCTCTTTCTGATTTATCTCACTTGACATGATTCCTTCAAGCTCCAGCCAAGATAAGGTGAAGAAAGTGAAATCACTATTTTAATAACTGAGTAGTATCCTGTATATATATCACAACTTCCTGAGCCACTCATCTCTTGTTGGACACCTGGGGTGAGTCACTGGTCATTTCTCTGCACCCCGTGCCCCATGTCAGTATAGGGTTTCCCTGCTGCTGTTCCAGTCTCTAAGAGACAACAGCAATGGAGACCCACAGTTAGTTGTAAACTGGTGAATTTTAGGTGATTTTATTGTTCTTTCAGCAAACTTTTTGTTGGTAAAACTCAGATCAGGGGTGCTACATCAACTTGCAAACTGCCAGACTGGTACCAGCCACTCCTGAGTATGGGCTTTTAACCCCAGGAATCTCTCGTTAAGCCTCTGTCTGTCCATAAGCCACATGTGTTTACATTCACCCATAGCTTGTTGGGTTCCCAAAGTAATCCTAGTCTTATCTTGTTGTGTTCTCAGGTTTAATCATATTTTTAATTTATTATTTTTCCTTTGAATTTTAAAGGACTATGGATAAACACACCAGTGGTTATTGCCTACCTATTGGTCCATTCAGTCCCAGCTAAGTAGGTATTAAATCCATTAAGTAGTGGTAGGATTTTCTCTGCTAGTAAACCAGCAACTTTTTGTCAAAAAGATGCAAAAGAAAAAAAAAATAACCTTTCTTATGTTGTCCAGCAATATGATATTTTTATTTTTAAGTTCCTAGAAAAAAATAATAAAATTTATTTCCTCCATTAGGAAATATTCCTCAAGAAGAATCAGGACTCTTCAAACTTTTTTTTTTTTCTTTTTTTAATTTTATATATTTATTTTTCTTTTTTTTTTTTTAATTTTTTATTTAAGAAAGGATTAGTGAACAAAAGCATAAGGTAGGAGGGGTACAACTCCACACAATTCCCAACACCCAATCCCCATAACCCACCCCCTCCCCTGATAGCTTTCCCATTCTCTATCCCTCTGGGAGCATGGACCCAGGGTCGTTGAGGGATGCAGAAGGTAGAAGGTCTGGCTTCTGTAATTGCTTCCCCGCTGAACATGGGCGTTGACTGGTCGGTCCATACCCCCAGTCTGCCTCTCTCTTTCCCTAGTAGGGTGTGACTCTGGGGAAGCTGAGCTCCAGGACACATTGGTGGGGTCTTCAATCCAGAGAAGCCTAGCCAGCATCCTGGTGGCATCTGGAACCTGGTGATTGAAAACAGAGTTAACATATGAAGCCAAACAATTTGTTGAGCAATCATGGATCCCAAGCTTGGAATAGTGGAGAGGAAGTGTTAGGGAGGTACTCACTGCAAACTCTAGTGTAGTCCTGCTTTCAGGTATATATTTTGCAGTAGTTTATGGATACGTGTGCACATAAGCTCTCTCTCACAGAAACTGGTGTATATCTAGGTTATGGGACTTTGTTAGAAAGTGAACTACCTGAGATGAAATTAGAGTGTACTATTAAAGGAAAGGTCTCACCCGAGTAATGAAGCTGAAGGGTTGTCATTCCACACGTGAAGTCTCTGGATACATTCTGAGGTGAAGCATGTTGAGGTAGCAATCGTTGCTTTGGTTAGGTTGTGATCGGCAGATGCAATGTTATTTAGTTTCGATTGGGAGATGCATACGGGAAAGTGGGCCCTATCCAAGGGTTCCAGGACTGGGGGAAGTAGGGGCTCTATAGTGAAGATGTGAGGTTCCTGCTGTCTTAGGGTTCAAAAAGACACTCAATAGTTAATATTATCATCACATTATTTGTTAATTGGGTTAACTTTGAAAAGTCCCTTTGTTATGGTTTGCTGGACAGTACCCAGTATCTTGTATATAGCTGTGCTATTAGAAGCTTCTAATCTACTTGGTCTAGGCTTTTGAGAGAGTCCGCATATCAAATACATAGCCTATATATTAAAAAGATTCAGTTTGTCTTTTGAGAAACTTTGAGACATACAATTGATTTCCCCCTCTCATATTAATTAGCTACTGATTTATATGTCTACATTTTGCTAGGAGTGTACATAAACACCATTCCCACCACCGAAAGGGAAACTAAAAGCAGGACCTGATCAAATTGTGAGTAGGGCACCAAAGTAAAAACCCAGTGGTGAGGGGTAGGCATGTATCTTCAAACTTTTTTATAGAAACTCTGTCCTATCTATTAGAAAGTTCTGTGGAAACTTGGCAATTCATCCTTCCTTTACTTCTGTTATTCCTAGAGTGGACAGTTATTGACTTTGTTATTATCTAAGCATATTTTGGTGCTGAGTTCTCATTCATACTCATAATCCTCTTAAGCCACAGATCATGACTTCTATTTCTTCATTTATTTCAATATATTGCATACATTTGTAGAATAACTAAGTGTTAATTAGGGAAAATTCTAGAGAATTTGTGGCATATCTATGAAAAATAAGGAAGTGATAGATTGTATTAATATCTTCCAGAATTGTTCCAACTCTCTTTCATTGCCTAAAAGCTACTCTGTATGTCCAATCTCCATAATAAAATGTGCTTCCTGGCTGGATAAGAACTGAAACTGAAATTTGAATGATTCCATCAATGATCTTTGTATCTGCAACAAACCCTCAGAGGTGAAATTTGCTAATTTCCAAGTTAATCTTTGAATTCACTCTTCATTTTGTGTTTCTTCTATATCAGAATTTTAGCAAGTAAGATTGATATGAGTTCAAATATTGAAGTCTTTCTTAACCATTGTTTATGGCTACACTTCATGTTCTGAGTAATAGGTAAGATAGCTTAAAAGTTCTGGTTTTTTTGTTTGTTTGTTTGTTTTTTGTTTTGTTTTGTTTTGTTTTTGCCTTTTTTTGTTTTATTTCTGGGATTCAATGCCTGACTACGGATTCACTGTTCCTGGAGGCCATTTTTCCATTTTGTTGCCCTGTTGTTGCCCTTGTTGTTGTCATTTTTACTGTTATTGCTGTTGTTGTTGCCAGATAGGACAGAGAGAAATCAAGAGAGAGGAAAGGAAGATAGAGAGCGGGAGAGAAAGACAGACACCTGAAGACCTGCTTCACCACTTGTGAAGCGACCCCCCTGCAGGTGGGGAGCCGGGGGCCCGAACAGGGATCCTTATGCTGGTCCTTGCACACTTAACCAGCTGCACTACCTCCCAGCCCCCAGGTTGTTTTTGTTTTTTGTTTTTTAAGTTTTCAAAGTTATTGGATAATTTTTTAATATGTCTATCTAGACAAAGTAAAGCAGGCAGTAGAAGACAGCTAACAAAGACTCATAGCTTCTCTATTGTCAAGGGAGAAATTATGCTTATTGTTTAGAGTCTGACTGATGAATTATCTTCCACACTAAGATACTTATTATCATATCTAATTTTGGTTCTCATTTAAGCCACTATGTCACAAGTATTCCCATAGTTGTTATTTGAAGTGATCAGTGAGAAAAACTCTCTTCAGCATTGTCAATATGCTTATCAATGCATTTTGAGTGTATTACTGAAGACCCTGACCAGCTCTCACACACTCTAAAAGATCAGAGGTTGGGGGTATCTTCATTCTCTATAGTCATGCAGCCCTAGAGAAATGCTGGATAACACCATCCTGATTTCACATGAGAACTGTTAGCATTGTATATTATTCATGTTGGTATTCCCAGCACCTAGCCAAAGTCCTTGTCCACAATTAATGGTTCATAAATATTGAATGAGAGAGGGGCTGACACACAGAGAGGTGTATTTGAACTATACATGTGCCATGAAGCCACTTGGACTAAGCAACAATTATTTCATTGGGTCTATTTAATGTAATGATACTAATGGCTGGGTCTGTTAGGATGATCTTTCAGGATGCTCTTTTGGGAAGGCCAGTTTGACTTTTGAAAAAGTCTTTACTGTTTCCCCAGGCAGCCATGTGGGGACAAGGTTATTACACCAACATTCATTAACAAATATTTCTAAACAATGATAAATTATCTACTGGCAAGAATTCAATACAAACTAGTGGAATTACATAATAACCATCATTGTCGAGTCTGCTGCTTAAACTTTCTACCAAAAGGAAATTTTCAGTAGAGTTTTGTTTTTTGGTGTGTGTGGGGGCGGGGAGGTGTTACCAGAGCACTGCTCAGCTCTCATTTTGGTGGTGCTGGGGATTGAACCTGGGACCTTTGTTGCCTCAGGCATGGAAATATTTTTGCATAATCATTGTGTTCTCCTCCTATCCCCCAGAGGAAAAAAATAAATATTTTCAGTGGTTGCCTTGCACTGACTGTGAGAATATACCCAAAAGAAACAGAATGATTGACTATCTGTAATCTGAGTGCAGAATTTGTTCTTGATATTAAAATATAAAAGCCTCCATGAAATACACACACTAAGCCCAAGTTGTTGTGGATGGTCAGTTTTTCTTCACTTAGACCTTGTGCCTTCTTCTTCTAGCGTTTGCCCTTCTTCCGTAGCCAGTCAACAGCATCAGGTTGAGACCTCCTTTGAATCTGGAGAGGTGGCAGTCATTGACTATGTGGGTCATAGTCTGTCTGTAGCCGCAGGGGCAATTCGGGTTGTCTCTGGCTCCCCAGCGATGGAACATAGCGGCGCACCGGCCATGGCCTGTTCGATAGCGATTGAGGAGGGCCCAATCATAACGTGCTAGGTCAAAGCCGGGTTGACGCTTGCAGGGGTCTGTGATGAGGTGTTTGTTCTTTACCTCAGCTGACTGCCAACTCTGTTTCCAAAAGACTGGAACAGAGAAGTTCAGTGTAGGCGTAGGGGACCAGATTGGGTGACGAGACATCAAGTGTTGGACAGGGTGGGCGAAGATATCTGCGTATATTGGCAGGTCCGGTCGAGCGTAGACGTGGGAAATGAACTTAGATGATGCCACATCCCGACGAATATCTGGCGGGGCGATGTTGCTAAGAACTAGCAGCCATGGAACCGGGGTGGAACGGATGGTTCCAGAAATTATCCTCATGGAGGAATATAATTTGGAATCGACCAAGTGGACATGGGGGCTACGGAACCATACTGGGCCTAAGAAGCTCCATCTGAGGGATTATCAAAAGCAGAAGCTTCCTTAATCTTGTGAACCCCAAACTTCTCTGTATCCCTCCTTCAGGCTTACTGGTGTTGTTACTTCATATTATTTAAACATACTTGGAACATGGGAACACTAGAAGACAATGTACAGTCCACCTTCTGCACCCCATAATGACCCTGGGTCCACACTCCCAGTGGGATAAAGAATAGGGAAGCTATCAACGGAGGGGAATGGATATGGAGTGGGAATTGTGGGGAAATGCACCCCTCTTATCCTATAGTCTTGTCAACATTTCCATTTTATAAATACACAATAAATAAATAAAAGGCCCCCCCAAAAAGTAGATTATCATAAAACATCTAAAAGGAGTGGACAGTGAGTAGACCAGAAAAGGAACTCCAAACCTGGAGTGCACAAGTAGCAGAGGCTGTGCATATGTGTTAAAGACTATGCTGTAAACCATTAAATATATATACATACTTATTTACATATTTAAAAAAGAAGACAGTGTTCAGGAAGTGCAGGGAACATATAAGGGTAACTATAGCTTTCCCTGTTGTATCCTTACCTTTCGACTTGCAAGGGCTGGAGTCAGAGGGTTGGTATACATAGGAGCACACCTCCATCCTTCCCTTTACTCCAACATGCCCAGGAAACTCTTCTAGCACCATGGACTAAGTTTTCTGATGTAAAATGAACTAGCTGGCTTTATGTGGTGAATTCTGTACACTTAGAATAGTAATCCTCATGACAATAATAACAACATTTTAATTATAACAGTTTAAAATTTCAATATTTCCCTTTTTTTTCAGATGAGTAATAGCAGATGTGGTCTAAATGAAACATGCTATCTTTGTATTAATTAAATGGATATTTCCTGTCCTACAGTCCAAATTAATTACAAATGAGTTTCACATCAGAGAATTTTCTTAAAATGTGCTCTAAAAGCAATTGTTAAATAGGCATTGTACAGCTGGGACAGAAATAACTGAAGAAAACAAATGTTACTATGCTTACCCCTGGAAAAAGCTAAATATATTCAAAATAACTATGACACAAATTTGTATATTAATAAGAGTCACAGCTCATTTCTCAATTTCAACTTGGCTACTTCCTCTATTACGGTAAGTCCACCTCAGTCACTATACAATAAGAATGAATGTGCTTGTCCTCAACTTGGATCAGCAATGGTAGAGAATGTTCTATCCTCCGAAGGGAGGATGGACAACATACTCTATGCGACACCTGAGGAAGATGGGTCAATATTGGGGCAGCAAGAATGTTCCTACTCATCATTCTTAATAACTGAGTAGTATTCCATTGAATGTATACATATCATGACTTTCTGAGCCATGTTGTTGGACACCTAGGTTGCTTCCAAGTCTGGTTGTTTAAAATTGTGCTGCTATAGGTATACATAGATCTCTTTGAATGGGTGTGTTTGTTTCCTTAGGAAATATTCCCAGGAGAGAAATTGCTAAGTTTTTAGGGTAGGTCTATTTATAGGCTTCTGAGAGTTCTTCAAACTGATTTTTCTCAGCTGTCTTATATAGTCACAAGACAAAAAGGATCACTTGGCACCTGCATTTTAGAGCTAATGAAAGGCTTAGAGGGACAACATCAAAAAAGTTGCCTTAGGAAGGGATCCTTCTAAAGCAAAAGTGCACAGTAGTTTGCATTGAATCAATAAATATAGCAAGCAAGCAGAAAGACCTAAAAATACACCATAAAGTACCTAATGAAGTAGTTTCTACTTAGACCTAGATACCCTCCTCACCTACCTCCTTCTATTGCACATCCCTCAATCACTCCAAAGCTAACCTTGTCAGACAAAGTAAGGACTACAAAAGCTGAATAAGGGCAAGAGACTGGCATACTTTAATGATTGACTCCTTAGTCACTACCAGGCCACCCCATCATCTGGGGCCTAGTCAGGGAGTCTTGGGATTCCAGCACAGACATGAAAGGCCTAGACCTCTAACAGATCCCTCTCACCATTGTCACTGGTCATCTCCATCAGGAACAACATAATGGATCCCTCTGTGGGACTCTCTCAGACTTTGTCCTCAGTATGAATCAACAATGGTAGAGAATGTTCCATTCTCCAAAGGGAAGTTGGATAGCATACTCTGCCTATAAACCAAGGATGATAGGTCCTGAAATTGACTCAGCCTGGAATGTTTCTAGATGTGACCACAGAATGTGAGCTCAGACCTGTAGCAATGCAGAGGTTACATAGGCCCCTGTGCTGAACATGGGCCCCAGATCAGATCGATGGAGTTTACAGTTAACAATATTTATATACTTTTCCCATACTTGGGAGCTACTCTCTTCCCTGATCAAACTTTTTGAATCTTTTTCCAACCATAATACCATCCCCCCAGACAATAGCTTAGGTCACCTGCATATTAGATGTCAGGCACATGCAAAAACTAGTTGGGTTATGGGTCCCCTTGGGATATACCGAAAATAGACCTACTAGCTTTTCCCAAAATGGAGACCTCAAATATATACCCACAATATTTTTGCCTATAGGTTCATGATTAGTCAACAATTTGTTCTGCTTTATATCTTAACTCTTTTTCAGCCACCAGGTGCCAGGTGCTATCATGATGCCAATCGGACTTTCCAGGGCAGATTACCCCACCATGTGTCCTAGAGCCCCACTCCCCAGAGCCCCACCCCACTAGTAAAATAGAGAGGGAGGCTAGGAGTATGGATCGACCTGCCAATGCCCATATTCAGTGGGGAAGCAATTACAGAAGCCAAACATCCAACCTTCTGCACCCCATAATGATCCTGGGGTCCATGCTCCCAGAGGGTTAAAGAATAGGAAAGCTATCAGGGAAGGGAATGGGATATAGAATTCTAGTGATGGAAATTGTGTGGAATTGTACCCCTCTTATCCTATGGTCTTGTCAGTATTTCTATTTTATAAATAAAAATTTAAGAAGAAAGAAAGAAAAAAAGAAAGAAAGAGAAAGAGAGGTAAAGATAAAAAAAAAAAAAAGTGGTCCAGGAGGTGGCGCAGTGACTGAGGCACTAGACTCTCAAGCCTGAGGTCCTGAGTTCAATCCCTGGCAGCACATGTGCCAGAGTGATGTCTGGTTCTTTCTCTCTCTCCTCCTATCTTTCTCACTAATAAATAAATAAAATTAAAAAAAAGAAGAAAGGATCCTTTTTGGTGAAAGCCTTATACTAAGTTTTCACAACTTTTATTGTCACAGGATGGCAAAGATGATAATTAGATAAGAAGAAAAGCAGAACTTGGTTATGCACAAAGCAGCAAGAATGTTACAAATCAAGGCTTTAGAGAAGATAAAATGCCCTGCTTATCTTGCAGGAGGCAGGGAGGCTGTGTTTAGCATTTGTTCTTTTCAGCTCAATCTTATAAGCTGCAGCTTAAGGCTTTTGCCTGATAGCTCATGACTCCTGCCCCTGTGTGGAACTCCCTGTTCCCCCACATACAGGTACTTAGGAAAGAAATTTTTTTCTTGAAAAACATAGCATGGACATTTTTCTACAGAGGATGGACCAATTTACATTCCCACCAGCAGAGCAGAAGAGTCCTTTTACCCCCACAACTTCCTTTTTAATATTGCATAGAGACAATACTATAGCCAGGGGGCCTTACCTGAGCAGGAATTTAAGAAGCATCTAGTAACACTTTAGTCCAGCAGTTTCTTTAAAGAGGGGTCACAAATGAGCATGAAACACTGTCCAGGAGGAGTTGAGGAAGCACGTTCACTGAAGTTCCCACAGCAGCAGGCAGAAAGGGAGCTCCTCTCTTGGGATCCTGGTGCTCTGTTTAGGGTGTTGAAGGACCCTTAAATATGTATCATGGAGTTATGCTGCTTTATGGAGCACATACTCTACAAATTTGAGTTCCTCTGTCTTTCCCTTCAGTGAAATTGATTAGCGTTTTGCCTTTGGCCTGCCTGTTTCAATGTAAACAAGAGCAGATTAAGAGTAAGTAAACAATTAAGAGCTGTTTTTTACACACCACTGAGCTACTTGCCAGTCTCAGCAGGGTGGGAAGTCAAGAGACCAACAATAAGCCTCTCTACCTCCGAGATGTTAGAGCTCATGGGCAAGAAGTTGTGTTTCAAGGATGATAAAACAAGATGGCAACATTCCCCACACCTCCTCCTGGCAGGATCAAAGCAGCTGACCATCAGAGGCTAAACTACATATTTTATAATTAGACATTTAGAAACAAGGAAACTATATCCCCTTGGCAATCTTGAAATTTTTCATAATTGTCAGTGCTTTCATATTAGGCAGAGAAGCCAGGCTGGATCAAATAACCCACTAGTGACAGACAAGATCATTGTAAAAACCAGGTTGCCCAAGAGTTTGCTTCCCTCATCTTCTGTTCCTTACCTTAGAGTTTTATCCAAAGACTTAAGATAAGGTGGGTTCAGCATCATTCACACATGCTCCAGGAAGATCCTTGTGAATGTTTTAGCAGGATAGTTTTGCAACCACTGGCTGGTCTCTGGCATAGAGTTTCCCAGGAAAGTGACTGGGAGATAGATTTGTGAGCAGGGGACTACTAGGGATTTACGTCAGATTGTCACCCCTAGGGTATGAGACTGGGTAAAGGGAGAAGGTAAAATGTGATGCAACTCCATGACAGAGGATCCTGAGTCTCCCCAGAGAGGTAGGGAGGGGTAGAGTTCCAACTAAGTGTTTTATATTTAATGTTGGGGTTGATCTCAAGTGAGCTAACTGGCAACTGTATACAGACAGGTTTCTCTTTACAGCTTAAACTGAATGAAATTACAATATTGTTTTAGCATTTTTATATGGGGTAGAGGGAGATAGAGAAAATGAGAAACGTATATGGTCTTATGCTATGGGCATGAGTGATGTGGTATGAGGTGTGGCTCTGTGATTGGATAGCTACTACTTCCCCTTCCCTAAACCACAGTATATTAACCCTGCCCGCTGTACAATAAATGAGCTATCTCTATGAAGCACTCCCAGAGGTTTGTGTCTTTCTCTGCATGCTCACTCTCACCACTGGTTTCCCAGTGGGGCATTACCCCCTCTACCAGCATAGGCCACAGGTGAGAAACAGGTGATAATGGGGTGATAAGAAATGGCATTTCATCCTTTAGCTCACTATTAACCAATATTTCCTGGGAAAATTTATTTAATTTTTCAAGTTCTCTAACTGCTTAGATTTTAGATGTGAGGGTGTGTGTGTGTGTGTGTGTGTGTGTGTGTGTCTAAATATGTAATGTTTCAAATTTGTGAAGTGATTGAATTTAAATTCTGACACTGGGCTTAAAATTGTAAGCAGTTCTCACAGTATATATATTTTAATTTCTAAGTTAGACTACAATATTAGGCCAGATAGGTCAAAGTTACATTGTCCTGTGAGTGTCTAAGATATTGGAATAAAGCATGGTGAGGTCAAGTATATTAAGGTAAATTCCAACCATTGGATTTGCAAAGAAAAAACAAGTTCCCAAATTACTTGGTGATAATAATTAACTACTGCCATTTTACTCTTTCTCAGACTACAATGAACCTTTCCCATTCTCTTTAAAATTTGTTTTTCTCCTATTCCTGGAACCTCTGGGACTTTGCTTATATTTCATGATATCTCTTGTCCCAATCTCTTACCTTCTTATATTCCCTCTGTTGGTCTCAACTAAATCAACACTACCAGTGCTACTATGCCAAATAATGCTGATACAGCCTTTTTTTTTTTTAATTTAAAAAAGGAGACATTAACAAAACCATAGGACAATTCCCACACAATTCTCACCACTAGATCTCTGTATCCCATCCCCTCCCCTGATAGCTTTCCCATTCTTTATCCCTTTGGGAGCACAGACCCAAGGTCACCGTGGGATGCTGAAGGTGGAAGTTCTGGCCTCTGTAATTGCTTCCCCACTGAACAGGGGCCTTGACTGGCCGATCCATACTCCCAGACTGCCTATCTATTTCCCTACTGGGGTGGGGTTCTGGGGAAGTGGAGCTCCAGGACACATTGGTGAGGTCATCTGTCCAGGGAAGTCTGGTCGGCATCATGCTGGCATCTGGAACCTCGTGGCTGAAAAGAGAGTTAACATACAAAGCCAAACAAATTGTTGAACAATTATGGACCTAAAGGCTGGACTAGTGCAGATGAAGTGTTGGGGGGTACTCACTGCAGACTATTGTGTACTTCTGCTTTCAGGTATATATTTTTCCCTAGTTTATGGATATGTGTGAACATATGCTCTATCTCACGGGACCTGGCCTATATCTAGGTTTTGGGACTTTGTTAGGAAGTGAACCGCCTGGAATGGAATTTAGAGAATATTATAAAAGGAAAAGTCTCACCTGAATAATGAAACTTAAGGGTTGACATTCCATGCCTGATGTCTCTGTACACGGTCTGAAGTGAAGCATGCTGAGGTGGTACTCCTTGAGTTGATTAGGTTGGGATCAGCGGATGCAATATTATTTCGTATGAATTAAGAGAAGCATGTAGGAAAGTGGGCCCTACCCTAGGGTCCCAGGACTGGGGGAAGTTTAGGCTCTATAGTGGAAATGTGAGGTTCCTGCTGTCTTGGGGTTCAAGAAGACAATAGATCTTGTTGTTATCAAGATCATTGTTATCATCACATTGTTTGGTAATTTGGTTAACTTTGAAAAGTCCCTTTGTTAGGATTTGCTGTATAATACCCAACATCACCATAATTTATGTCCACCAGTTGCTTCTGTTCTCCCTGGTCTAGGCTTTTGAGAGAGTCAGTATATCAAAGACTCAGCCTATGTATTAAAAAGACTCAGTGCATTAAAAAGTTTGAGACGTACAGTCAATTTTTCCCCTCTCATATTAATTAAATAGAGATTTATATGACTCCAAATTGATAGGAGTATACATAAACACCATTCCCACCACCAAAAGACTGTGTCCCATCCCACCCACCTACCTCCCCACCACCCAGTGAGCTGAACATCCACCTTCACCCTCACCCCAGGGTTTTTACTTTGGCGCCCTACTCCAGATCTAGTCAAATCCTGTTTTTAGTTTCCCTTTCTGTTCTTCTTTCTCAATTTCTGTTGATGACTGGGATCATCTGATACTCATCTTTATCTTTCTGACTTAGCTCACTTAACATAATTCCTTCGACCTCTGTCCAAGATGGATCAGAGAAGGTGGGTTCATTGTTCTTAATAGCTGCATAGTATTCCATTATGTATATATACCACAGCTTTCTTAGCCACTCATCTGTTGTTGAGCACCTAGGTTGATTCCAGGTTTTAGCTATTACGAATTGTGCTGCTATGAACATAGGTGTACAAATGTCTTTTTGGTTGGATGTTATGGAGTCCTTGGGGTATATCCCCAAGAGAGGAATTACTGGGTCATATGGTAGGTCCATGTCTAGCCTTGTGAGAGTTCTCCAGACTGCTCTCCACAGAGCACATCAAATTGAAAAGCTTCTGCACAGCCAAAGAAACTATCACACAAACAGGGAGACCCCTCACACAATGGGAGAAGATCTTCACATGCCATACATCAGACAAAGGACTAATCACCAAAATATACAAAGAGCTCAGCAAACTTAGCAACAAAAAAGCAAATGACCCCATCCAAAAATGGGCAGAGGATATGAACAGAACATTCACCACAGAAGAGATCCAAACGACTAACAAACACATGAAAAATTGCTCCAGGTCGCTGATTGTCAGAGAAACGCAAATAAAGACAACATTGAGATACCACCTCACCCCTGTGAGAATGGCATACATCAAAAAGGACAGCAGCAACAAATGCTGGAGAGGCTGTGGGGACAGTGGAACCCTTCTACACTGATACAGCCTTTTTGCTGTGAGTTGTCTCCAGAACTCTAAACCTAACCTACTGAGATCTTTCCTAATATGTGGCACTCCCTAGCTCCATTTCTGATAGTGTGTTCTCTAACAAAGTTAAAGATACTAGATACAGTCTAGGGCCTTGGGTACTGTGTACATGCATCTATAAGTAAGGGGTAATTATGTAACTCAAAATAAATGTGTTTAATAGCCCTTTGTGATTAGACTTAGATCTAATAACCCAAGCAATCTAGTAAAATGGCCTGAAGAAGTCACCATAAATTCTCTCATCAAATATTTATTACCTAGGCCCACTTCTACCCTCTACTTCACTTCCCTTAATAACTTTTTTTTTCTTTATTGGGAGGTCAGTGGTTTATAGCTGACAGTAAAATACAGTAGTTTGTACATGTATGACATTTCTCAGTTTTCCACATAACAATTCAACCCCCTCTAGGTCCTCCTCTGCCATCATGTTCCAGGACCAGAACCTTCCCTCCTGCCCCAGAATCTTTTCCTTTGGTGCAATACACCAACTCCAGTCCAAGTACTGCTTAGTGTTTTTCCTTCTGTTCTTGTTTCTCAACTTCTGTCTATGAGTGAGATCATTCCATATTCATCCTTCTGTTTCTGACTTACCTCACTTAATATGATTCCTTCAAGCTCCATCCAAGATGGAGTGAAGAAGGTGAATTCATTATTTTTAATATCTGAGTAATATTCCATTTTATATATAGACCACAACTTGCTCAACCACTCAACTGTTGTTGCTTCCAGGTTTTGGCTATTAAAAATTGTGCTGCTATGAACATAGGTATATACAGATCTTTTTGGATAGGTATGTTTAGTTCCTTAGGATTCTTCCCTTGAGATGAATTGCAGGGTCATAGGGCAGGTCCACTTCTAGCCTTTTTGTTTTTTAAATATTTTATTTATTTATTAATGAGAGGCATAGGAGGAGAGAGAGAAAGAATCAGACACCACTCTGGAACATGTGCTGCCGGGGATTGAACTCAGGACTTCATAGTTTGAGAGTTCAACATCCCATCCACTGCGCCACCTCCCAGACCACCACTTCTAGCCTTTAGAGAGTTCTCCAGACTGCTTTCCACAGGGGATGATCCAATTTAGATTCCCACCAGCAGTGCAAGAGGGTTCCTTTATCTCCACAATCTCTCCAGCATTTGTTGCTGCGACCTTTCTAATGTATGACATTCTCACTGGAGTGAAATCACATCCATCAGGAACGTCATCATGGGCCATTCTGTGGGTCTCTCCAGAATCTTTCCCTCATTGTAGACTATCAGTGGTACGGACTACCTTACTTTCCAAAGAGAGGTTGGGCCAGCCGCCTGAAGATAATAGACTTGTCCTGAGATGAGTACAGCCGAGAATGTTTCCAGCTATGACCAGTGACTTAGAGTTCAGTCTGTATAACAGAGCTTATACAGTCTCCTGTGCTAAATGTGAATGGATGTGGGCCCCAGGTAAGATCGAATGGTAAACAATTAACTGTTCTATATGGTTAATTTTTTTTTAAGTTTGAGAGCTACTCTCTGCCCTAATCTAGCTTTCTAATTCTATTCTCAACTCTGACACCATACTCCCAGACAATAATTCTAGTCCGCCTATGATGACTATCAACCAAGCTCAAGCAATGATTGCTAAAGTCATGGGCCCCTAGGAACACACCAAAAATAGACTTTTTAACTTCTTTCCACCCTAAGGTCCCTATTCTCATTTGCTTTATTCCTACTTTTGGTTCCTGTTTATTAAACATTTTTTCCTGCTTTATATCGTACTGCCTTTCAGCCACCAAGTTCCAGATACTACTATGATTCCATCCTGACTTCCCTGAGCAGAAGACCACACCAATGCTTCCCAAAACCTCATCTCTCCAGAACCCTACTTAACCAGGGAAAAGTAGAGACATGCTGGTGGTACAGATTGATCTGCCAATGCCATGTCAGTGGAGAAGCAATTACCGAAGACAGAATTCCTACCTTCTGAACCCAAAAAAGAACTTCAGTCCATACTCACAGAGGGTTTAAAGAATAAGGATAGAACATTAATTCCACCAGGACCTGCGGCATTTACCATGGGGAATATTGTTTTTATACCATCACAGAAAGAGAAATGAATCTGGAAAATGCCAGAGGAAACCAGGCACTGTTCTCCTTATCAGAGAGAAGAGGGAAAAAAAAAAGGAAGAACATTTAGAAGTAGCAATAGGTCTGATTTAGTAGGGAACATTTAGAAGTATCAATAGGTCTGATTTAGTAGGGAAGTGAAGTCAGGAACATATAAAAAAAATGAACAAAAATATATAGATAGATGTAAGTATAGATATGGATAGTTAAAGATATAAAGCCAACCCATATCTGTGACCATGGGGAAACTGCAGTTTCCAGTGGAGAGGATTAGAATTCCAGTGGTAGGAATAATTTTATAAATCAATATTAAATCAATATATATGGAAAAAAGAAATGAATTTTTTCCTCTTCTCATTTTTATATTGACTAATTTTTTGTTGTTGTTGTTTTGCTGAGTTTGGTGAGCTCTTTATATATTTTAGTTATTATGTCTGATGTATGGCATGTAAAGATTTTCTCCCATTCCATAAAGAGTTTCTTTTTGGGGACCAGGTGGTGGTGCACCTGGTTAAGTGCACACACTACAGTGTGCAAGGATCTGGGTTCAAACCCCTGGTCCCTACCTGCAGGGGGAAAGATCTATGAGCAGGGCTACAGATATATACCTCTGTCTCTATCTCTATTTCCCCTCTCAACTTCTTTCTGTCTCTACACAATAATAAATAAATATTTTTTTAAAAGTCTCTGTTTTGGTGGTGATTTCCTTTGCTATGCAACAGCTTTTCACTAGAAATCATTAAACCCCTAATAAATCAATAAAGGGGAAAAAAGAAGGGATACTCATGTGACAAAAATTATCTTATAAATTATTACTTCTAATACATTCATTTCTGGAAAAATAAAACAGGAATCAAATATCATTGCCTGGATTGTCTTTAAAATTTCAATTTACATCAAAGTAAAGGGCACTGAGGTGGGAGGGTGGTGTTCAGGCCCTGGATCATGATGATGAAGGAGGGTCAAGGTGAGGAGTTAAGAGTATTATACAGAAAACTGATAAATTTTATACATGTAACAACTAAATATTTTACTGTCCACCGTAAACCATTAATTCCTTCAATAAGGAAAAAAAATACAATCTTCCCCACATATCAGCACAACTAGGAATGAGAAAGTGAAGTTTGCTTTCTTGTTGAGTACACATTCAACAGATTCACATACAGGTCAGATTTTATAACAGTTGTTTAAAAGTAATCAAATGAGCTCTTACTCCTCAGGAAGTTAGGTGAAAATTATAAGATATGAATATGTTCACACCCACTGAAAGACCATCAATAATTTCTCATTCACATTTAGAAACATGAGCAATTTTTATTTTGTCATTTGTTTCATGTTACAGTGGCAAGTTGAGAGAATTACAGTATTTTATTTCTAAGATGAAAGCAATTTAAACAAGAAAAGTAATTTTCTCCCATCTCTGTCATAAGTACCTACTAATTCTGGAAGATCATTTGTCAAGAAAATGGAAGGATCCTAGGTCTTAGCAACATTGCTCTAACAGGTCTTTCCTTTATGGGAAGAACTAGGTTAGGCTATTTCTTATTAATAACAACACTATCCAAATGGTCTTTGAAAAAGAAGTGATCTCCATATGTATTACACTTTTAAAGAGCTACCTTACTAAAACAGGCTATCAAGTATTTTGTTTTGTTTTTTATTTTAATTATAAAATGGAAATATTGACAAGACCATAGGATAAGAGGGATACATTTCCACACATTTCTCACCACTAAAGCCACGTACTTATCCCCTCCCTTGAAAGCTTTCCTATTCTTCATCCCTCTGGGAGCATGGACCCGGGATCATTATGGGGTGCAGACGGTGGAAGGTCTGGCTTCTGTAATTGCTTCTCCACTGAACATGGGCATTGGCAGGTCAATCCATACTTGGAGTGATTGAGGGAAGTGAAATAGGCAGTAGGTGAGGAAGGTATCTAGGTCTAATTAGAAACTGTTTGATTAAGAACTTTATGGTCTTTTTTAGGTCTTTCTACTTGCTTACTGAATTTATTGGGTCACTGCAAACTACTGTGTACTTTTGCTTTAAGGTATATATTTTCCCCTAACTTATGGATACATGTGCATATATGCCCTATCTCATGGGCCCTAGTCTATATCTACATTCTGAGGTTTTGTTAGGAAGTGCACCACCCAAAATGTAATTAAGGAACCCTATGATCTAGGAAAGGTCTCACCAGAGTAATGAAGCTGGAGGGTTAATATTTCTCGCCTGGCATCTCTGGACACAATTCTGAAGTGAAATATGTTGAGGTGGTACTGGTTGCATTGATTAGGTTTAAATAAACAGATGCAGTATCAATTGGTATAAATCGAGAGAAGTATGCAGGAAAGCAAGCCCCATTTCAGGACAGGGAGAAATATGGGTTTGACAGAGAATGGGAAAGGTTCCTGTTGTCTTAGGTTTTAAGAAGGCAGTAGATAGTTATTTTTATAACCAAGATATTTGGATATTTGGAATTTAAAGAATTAAAACACATGATCCTGTCAAAACAAGCATACAAGCAAAAAAAAAATAGCCAATCCATCTCTAAGACCCTGGGTTAACTATGATGGTTATCCTTGGGGAGGTGGGGAGGAAGAAACAGAACTTTGGTGATAGGGATAGAGTGGAATTTACAATTGTGTAAATCATTATTAAATCACTAATAAAGCATATTTGAAAAATTATAAAGGTGGCCTACAGGACCACATCATGAATTACTTGGTTTCTGTGTCTCTCTCATGTGTACAAGTGGTAAGCATGTTATTAATAAGCTTCTCTTTCCTTTTCCTTTGATCAGTCTGCCTCAGGCTTATTTACTTTCCCAGCCTAGAAGAACCTAGAAGAGTGCAGGATGATTCCCTTTACACACAATACAGTCAAATAAGCTACCTATCAAAACAAATCACTAAACTTTCCTTTCATTTGAACCTGTGTTTTACCTTTCTTTTTATGTTATTTGTTAGGTTGCCAAAGAAACTCTACCATACTCAGATTTATCACTGGCAGTTACTTCAATTCCCCCTTGCATGCAATGATATTTAGATTTAAGTCTTAGCAATGCTGATGCTTCTCTTTCTCTTGCACAGTCACTTATTCTTCACTTAGAATTGGTGTGTTTTCCTGTGCTATAGTCCTGGCCCTGCTAAAAACCTTGATATTTCTTTCCTTAAAAAATATATATATTTACAATTTTATATAAGTATATAATGATAAAAAGAAAACTGCTCATCTCAGGCATATTTGATATCAAGGATCAAAACTGGAACTGGAATGGGGAGATGGCTTATTGTGTTCGGGCATTGGATTTGCATGCATAAAATTCAATTATTAACTACCATATGCCAGAGCCAAGCAGTGCTTTAGACTCTCTTTCTCAAAAAAAATAGAATTATAAATCAATTTTAAAGTTTAAAAATGAAGAAGGAAGACATAAAGTCTTCCTCACACATGAAAGCCCTGTGCGTTACCACTAGGTTGCCTCCTGGACTGTGCTTTTGTGACTTAAACTCATGGGATCAGTAATACATTGATAAAATATGATGTTATAGCTAGCTCATTTTCTTCCTGCTTTTTCAATTGTTCAGTTTTCAAATCAACTGGCGTAAAAGTTTTTTTTCTAACAAATTTTCTACTTAACAAAGAGCCTTAAAAATGTTAAATTATGGGACTCCATGGTGGCTAACCTAGTAGGGTACACATATTACCATGAGCAAGGACCCAGGTTCAAATCCCTGATCCCCAGTTACATGGGGGTGGGTTATGAGGGGGGTGCACACATTACCATGAGCAAGGACCCAGGTTCAAATCCCTGATCCCCAGTTACATGGGGGTGGGTTATGAGGGGGGTGCTTCATGAGTAGTAGAATAATGCTGCAGGTGCCTCTCCTCTTTGTCTCTCTCTTCTTCTCTCTTTCAGTCTCTCATTCTCTATCAATCAGTAAATAAATAGAGAACCACTAGTAGTGGTGGATTCATGAGTCACTAGAGGGAACCATCATTAAATAAGTGCTATGTTGGAAGCTATGACCTTCCCGCCCTTCTTATAGCATTGATAGGAGTGTAAAATGGTGTATCCATTCCGGAAAGCAAGCTGATGGTTCCTCAAAAAGTTAAATATGCAGTTACCATATGATCCAGCAACTTAACTTTTAGGGATATACTCAACAGAAATGAAAATATATATATGCAAAAATTTGTATACAGATGTTAATAATCAGATCCTGAACAAGAGTCTAAAAAAGTAAAAATACACCAAATGTCCAAAGACAGGTGAATGGTGTACAAAATGTGGTCTGTCCACATAGTAAATTAGTATTCAGCAGTACAAATGAAATACTAAAACATGGGGTAATCTTGAAAAAAAGACACTAAATGAAGAAAATCAGTCACAAAAGAACAAATGTCATATAATACAGTTATATAACATGTTGTGCAAAGAGAAAGCTTTTGAAATAGACTGCAGAACAGTTGTTACCCAGCAAATTGGTGATAAAGAGACTAAGATGGAGATGATGATTAAATAATATTGATCCTTTTCGCAATAATGAAAATTCTCTGAAATTGATTATGGGTTGTTGGTGCAAAATTCTATGAATATAATGAAAATTATTGGATAATATGTTATGTGAAATATATTTCAATAAAATCAGTATAGAGATATAGCACTATAATTTATAAACCTGTAAATAATTATTAAGTCACTAATAACTTTTTAAACATCATGAGACTAGAGATAAGAAAATTCGCTACATGATTAAACAGAGTTAAACACCTAGCCTTGTAATACATTAAGTTAGATATCTGCCATCCCACAAATTTTAAAGATTCAGTACTAAAAAATAATTAAAGATGTTGAATACAAAGGAGTGAATAAAGATAATCAAAGCTTTGCTTTTCCCCAGTTATACCAAGAAATCAAGGATAACAAAAAAAACAGAGTATTTTTCTCTACATGAAAAATCCTGATAATATTACTAACTTTTACATAGTGCCAATATTGCATGATCAAAATGAAATTTATACATAACCTTTCTTAATATGTTAGACAAGAATATCACTGAAATTTTTACAAATGCAATAAGCTTCTAAAAAAAAACTTAAATGAGGTTAGGAAAAGCAGAGCTTGGGTTCCCGGAAGATGGTGGACTGAGAAGCTGTTAGTGGCTTGAGCTCTGACCACATCTTCTGAAAACGGTAGGATTTTCTGCCTTTAGTAGGCCAGTCAATCAGGGGTCTTAGTGGTGACACCAAGGAGGTGACTATAACTTAATTTGGGTTAAGAACTAGAGTAGAAAAAAAGGGGGAAAATATTTTTTTCCGTTTAATTATAAAGCACACCTCCTCCCCCTCCCAACCCCCCCATAACCAGTCCCTGGGGACCAGCTCCTAGCAGGCTCCCCTACTGAGCCTCTTTCTTTCTTTACCAAATTCCTGTCCCACCAGGGAGTATCATTCACTCTAAGTCTATACCCTTCAGAAACCTCTGGCATTTTTTTCCTTTCTAAGTAGCCAACCCCCGCCCACCTCACCCCACATAGCTAATTAAATAATTAAAAATAAATTTTAAAAAAATCTTTCCTTTCACCACTCTATTTATGACTGTTCTTTTTCTTATCTTTTTCTTTTTTCTCTCTATTTTTTTCTTTCTTTTTCTCATTCTTGTCATCCTTTCTTCCTTAATCCTACAGCTTCCAAAGCCACAGGCCCCCGCCCCCACACCACCAAACAGTGTGCTTTTTTGAATTCACTGATACACATTTGGGAATTATTTGGGGGAAGAATTCTGACTCAGTGTGGACTCTCACTGCGAGTGTCTCTGCTCAACTTCCCTTCCTCCTTTAGCCACCCCTAGAATATACAGTGGATAGTAGATTCGCATAACTGTCTATTTCAGCCATGCTTGTCTAGTCCTGAGGGTTTTTTTTTTCTTTTCACTGCTCTTTAATTACAGCTCTTTTTCTTATCTTTTCCCTTTTCTTTCACTTGTCTCTTTTTTATTCTTCTGTCTTTTTTTTTTTATCTTGACATACACTCCTTCCTTCCTTCTTCTTTGCCATTCTGAATTTGTGAATTATTTTGGGGAAGAAATCTGACTCAGAGTGGACTCTCTGTGTATCTCTGCTCTAGTCCAATTTCCCCTCTTGTTACCCCTAGAATATACAGTGGATAGTAGATTTGCATAACTATCTATTCTTGCTATAACTTCTTTCTTTTCTCTTTCTTCTTCACTGGGATTTGGTTACTATTCTTTCACAGACTGGAGAAATTGTTTGGCTAACTGGGAGTGATTAAACTGCTTCAATACTTGCTTCATTTGCTACTGTAATTCCTGAGGTTGGTGAGTGCAATTGTCATAAAGGTATTTAGTACATGTTGCTTGTGCTCAAGACACAACAACTGAGGAACAACAAAGCATAAAAAAAGAAACACATAAATCAAAAAAATGGGTAGATCAAAAACAAATAAAACTGTGACTCCAATGAATGAAGACAAGAGCCCAGAAGAAACTACAAATCAGCCAGAAGTAACCATAGATAAGAAAAGTATGCAAGCAATAATACACTTATTAATCACAGAAATGAAAACAACATTGGAGGAAAGGAATGGCAGTATTAGGGAAACAACAGTAGAGACCCCCAAGGAAAATACTGATTATCTTGAGGCAATTAGAGAACTGAAAGCTGAAATAGCTGTAATGAAGAAAGAAGCTGAGACAAGGGAAAGCAGACTAACAGAAGCAGAAAACAGAATTAGTCAGACAGAGGATGAGTTAGAGAAAATGAAGAAACAGGTGAAAGAGCTTAAACAGAGATTGAGAGACACTGAAAACAACAACAGAGACATATGGGATGATCTCAAAAGAAGTAACATTCGCATAATTAGCCTCCCAGAGGAAGAGAGGAAGGGGAAGCAAACATTCTAGAGGAAATAATAGAAGAAAACTTCCCACACCTGAATAACAGAAAGGACATCAAGATTCAAGGGGCCCAGAGAGTACCAAACAGAATCAACCCAGACCTGAAGACACCAAGACACATCATAGTCACAATGAGAAGAAATAAGGATAAAGAAAGGATCCTAAAGGCTGCAAGAGAGAAACAAAAAGTGACATACGAGGGAAAACCCATAAGATTATCTGCAGATTTCTTCACTCAAACTCTAAAAACTAGAAGAGAATGGCAAGATATCTATCAAGCCCTGAATGAAAAAGGGTTTCAACCAAGGATAATATATCCTGCTAGACTTTCATTCAAACTAGATGGAGGGATCAAAACCTTCTTAGACAAACAACAGTTAAAGGAGGCAACCATCACCAAACCGGCCCTGAAAGAGGTTCTAAAAGACCTCTTATAAACAAGAACATCACTATAATACTGGCAATATATCAGAGCAAACAAAAAAAAATTATTTTTTTGAACAATGGCACTACAATACATTAAATCCATAATATCAATAAATGTCAATGGCTTAAACTCACTCATCAAAAGGCACAGAGTGGGGAGATGGATCAGAAAACATAACCCAACCATATTCTGCTTGCAACAATCCCATCTGTCACAACAAGATAAACACAGACTTAAAGTAAAAGGATGGAAAACTATCAAACAGGCTAACAGACCACAAAAAAGGGCAGGTACAGCCATTCTCATCTCAGACATGATATATTTTAACTTAAATAAAGTAATAAAAGATAGGCGAGGACATTACATAATGATTAGAGGATCAATCAGCCAAGAAGACTTAACAATCATTAACATCTATGCACCCAATGAGGGACCATCCAAATACGTCAAGCACTTACTGAAAGAATTTCAAAAATACATCAATAGTAATACAATAATAGTGGGAGACTTCAATACCCCACTCTCACACTTAGACAGAGCAACAAAGCAGAGAACCAACAAAGATACAAGAGAATTGAATGAAGAGATTGACAGACTAGACCTCTTGGACATTTTCAGAGTCCTTCACCCCAAAAAACTGGAATACACCTTCTTTTCAAATCCACATAACACATACTCAAGGATAGACCACATGTTAGGTCACAAAGACAGCATCAATAAATTCAAGAACATTGAAATCAACCCAAGTATCTTGTCACACCACAGTGGAGTAAAACTAACATTTAACAACAAACAGACAATTATTAAAAGTCACAAAATTTGGAAACTAAACAACATACTCCTTAAGAACCACTGGGTCAGAGATACACTCAAGCAGGAAATTCAAATGTTCCTGGAAACAAATGAAAATGAAGACACAACCTATCAAAATATTTGGGGCACAGCTAAAGCAGTACTGAGAGGGAAACTTATAGCCATACAATCACATATTAAACACCAAGAAGAAGCTCAAATGAACAACCTTACTGCACACCTCAAGGACTTAGAGGAAGAGGAACAAAGGAACCCTAAAGCATCCAGAAGGACAGAAATCACTAAAGTTAGAGCAGAAATAAACAACATCGAAAATAAAAGAACCATACAAAAGATCAATGAAGCCAAATGTTGGTTCTTTGAAAGATTAAACAAAATTGACAACCCCTAGCCAGACTTAACAAACAAAAAAGAGAGAAGACTCAAATTAATAGAATTGTAAACAATGGAGGCGATATCACAACTGACACCACAGAAATCCAGAGAATCCTGTAAAACTCCTATAAAGAACTATACTCCACTAAGCTAGAGAATCTGGAAGAAATGGAACAATTCCTAGAAGCATATGCCCTTCCAAAACTGAACCAAGAAGAACTACAAAATCTGAATGCACCAATCACAGACAAAGAAATTGAAACCGTTATTAAGAATCTCCCCAACAACAAAAGTCCTGGACCAGATGGCTTCACAAATGAATTCTACAAAACTTTCAGGAAACAGTTAGTACCCATACTTCTTAAGCTTTTCCATAAGATGGAAGAAACAGGAATACTCCCTTCCACCTTCTATGAAGCCAACATCACCCTGATACCAAAAGCTGATAGGGACAGAACAAAAAAAGGAAAACTACAGACCAATATCTCTGATGAACATAGATGCCAAAATATTAAACAAGATCTTGCCCAACCGGATACAGCAACATATCAAAAGGATTGTTCATCACAACCAAGTGGGATTCATCCCAGGAATGCAAGGCTGGTTCAACATCCGTAAGTCAATCAATGTCATTCACCACATCAATAAAAGCAAAGCCAAAAACCACATGATTATCTCAATAGATGCAGAGGAAGCCTTTGACAAAATCCATCACCCATTCATGCTCAAAACTCTACAAAAAATGGGAATAGATGGTAAATTCCTCAAGATAGTGGAGTCTATATATAGCAAACCTACAGCCAACATCATACTCAATGGACAGAAGCTGAAAGTATTCCCCCTCAGATCGGGGACTAGACAAGGCTGTCCACTGTCACCGTTACTCTTCAACATAGTATTGGAAGTTCTTGCCATAAAAATCAGGCAAGAGAAAGAAATCAAAGGAATACAGATAGGAAAGGAAGAAGTCAAGCTCTCACTATTTGCAGATGATATGATAGTATACATAGAAAAACCTAAAGAATCCAGCAGAAAACTACTGGAAGTTATTAGGCAATATAGCAAGGTATCAGGGTACAAAAATCAGTGGCATTTCTTTATGCAAACACTAAATATGAAAAAGAAGACATCCAGAAATCACTCCCATTTACTGTTTCAGCAAAATCAATCAAATACCTAGGAATAAAGTTGACCAAAGAAGTGAAAGACTTATATACTGAAAACTATGAGTCACTACTCAAGGAAATAGAAACTGATACCAAGAAATGGAAAGATATCCTATGCTCATGGATTGGAAGAATAAATATCATCAAAATGAATATTCTCCCCAGAGCCATATACAAATTTAATGCAATACCCATCAAAGTTCCACCAAGCTTCTTTAAGAGAATAGAACAAACACTACAATCATTTATCTGGAACATGAAAACACCTAGAATTGCCAAGACCATCTTAAGGAAAAGAAACAGAAATGGAGGCATCACACTCCCAGAACTTAAACTATATTATAAAGCCATCATCATCAAGACAGCATGGTACTGGAACAAAAATAGTCACACAGACCAGTGGAACAGAATTGAAAGCCCAGAAATAAATCCCCACACCTATGGACATCTAATCTTTGATAAGGGGGCCCAAAGGATTAAATGGAAAAAGGAGGCTCTCTTCAATAAATGGTGCTGGGAAAACTGGGTTGAAACATGCAGAAGAATGAAATTGAACCACTTTATCTCACCAGAAACAAAAATCAACTCCAAATGGATCAAAGACTTAGATGTCATACCAGAAACAATCAAATACTTAGAGGAAAACATTGGTAAAACACTTTCCCACCTACACCTCAAGGACATCTTTGATGAATCAAACCCAATTGCAAGGAAGACTAAAGCAGAAACAAACCAATGGGACTACATCAAATTGAAAAGCTTCTGCACATCCAAAGAAACTATTAAACAAACAAAGAGACCCCTCACAGAATAGGAGAAGATCTTCACATGCCAGATATCAGACAAGAAACTAATCACCAAAATATATAAAGAGCTCAGCAAACTTAGCACCAAAAAAGCAAATGGCCCCATCCCAAAATGGGCAGAGGATATGAACAAAACATTCACCTCAGAGGAGATCCAAAACGCTAACAAACATGAAAAACTGCTCTAGGTCACTGATTGTCAGAGAAATGCAAATTAAGACAACACTAAGATACCACCTCACTCCTGTAAGAATGGCATACATCAAAAAGGACAGCAGCAACAAATGCTGGAGAGGTTGTGGGGACATAGGAACCCTTTTACATTGCTGTTGGGAATGTAAATTGGTACAGCCTCTGTGGAGAGCAGTCTGGAAAACTCTCAGAAGGTTAGACATGGACCTTCCATATGATCCAGTAATTCCTCTCCTGGGGTTATACCCCAAGGACTCCATAACACCCAACCAAAAAGAGGTGTGTACTCCTATGTTCATAGCAGCACAATTCATAATAGCTAAAACCTGGAAACAACCCAGGTGCCCAACACCAGATGAGTGGCTGAGAAAGCTGTGGTATATATACACAATGGAATACTATGCAGCTATCAAGAACAATGAACCCACCTTCGCTGACCCATCTTGGACAGAGCTAGAAGGAATTATGTTAAGTCAGCTAAGTCAGAAAGATAAAGATGAGTATGGGATGATCCCACTCATCAACAGAAGTTGACTAAGAAGATCTGAAAGGGAAACTAAAAGCAGGACCTGACCAAATTGGAAGTAGGGCACCAAAGTAAAAACCCTGTGGTGAGGAGTAGACATGCAGCTTCCTGGAACAGTGGGGGGTGGGAGTGGGTGGGAGGGATAGGTCACAGTCTTTTGGTGGTGGGAATGGTGTTTATGTACACTCCTAGTAAAATGTAGTCATATAAATCACTAGTTAATTAATACGAGAGAGGGAAAATTGTATGTCTCGAAGTTTTTCAAAACACAAACTGAATCTTTTCTCAATATATGCAGTGGAATTGATATGCAGACTCTCTCAAAAGCCTAGACCAAGTAGATCAGAAGCAACAAATAGCACAGCTATATACAAGATACTGGATACTGTACAGCAAACCCTAACAAATGGACTTTTCAAAGTTAACCCAATTAACAAATAATGTGATGATAATATTAACTATTGATTGTCTTTTTGAACCCTAAGACAGCAGGAACCTCACATCTCCACTATGGAGCCTCTACTTCCCCCAGTCCTGGAACCATTGGATAGGGCCCACTTTCCCGTATGCCTCTCCCAATCCATATCAAATAATATTGCATCTGCCGATCACAACCTAACCAACACAACAATTGCCACCTCAACATGCTTCACTTCAGACTGTGTCCAGAAGACTTCACGTGTGGAATGACAACCCTTCAACTTCATTACTCAGGTGAGACCTTCGCTTTCATAGTATACTCTAATTCCATCTCAGGTGGTTCACTTTCTAATGAAGTCCCAAAACCTAGATATATACCAGTTTCTGTGAGAGAGAGCATATGTTCACACGTATCCATAAACTACTGCAAAATATATGCCTGAAAGCAGAAGTGCACTAGAGTTTGCAGTGAGTACCTCCCTAACACTTCCTCTCCACTATTCCAAGCTTTGGGTCCATGATTGCTCAACAATTTGTTTGGCTTCGTATGTTAACCCTCTTTTCAGTCACCAGGTTCCAGATGTCATCAGGATGTCAGCCAGGCTTCCCTAGACTGAAGACCCCACCAATGTGTCCTGGAGCTCCGCCTCCCCAGAGACCCACCCTACTAGGGAAAGAGAGAGGCAGACTGGGAGTATGGACCAACCAGTCAATGCCCATGTTCAGCGGGGAAGCAATTACAGAAGCCAGACCTTCTACTTCTGCAACCCACAATGACCATGCTTCCAGAGGGATAGAGAATGGGAAAGCTATCAGGGGAGGGGGTGGGAAATGGAGATTGGGTGGTGGGAATTGTGTGGAATTGTACCCCTCCTACCCTATGGTTTTGTTAATTAATCCTTTCTTAAATAAAAAAAAAAAAAGAAAAAAAAAAAAAGCAGAGCTTATTAAAAATCCACACAGGGGTCCCATTGCCAGGAAGAATCATGAACACAAATCTATTTCCTTCTGACTGTCTCCAATTCTGTAATACAATTCCAAATTTCATTTTTCCATTGCTTCTCCTCTGAAAACAGCTAATGGTGGCCCTCTGTTTCCAGCTGAGCTGGGCCTTCATTTGCCACTCTAAAGGTGGTCACTCTCTGTTTTGTGCTATGGGAGAAAGCACTGAATGGTAATAGATGGTTTACATACTTGCTGACATTGAACAGGATCCACTGATTAATAATACGTAATTAATGCATATAATTCTACTAGCATTTATTCACAGTATTCAACAAATAGCAAAAATCATATTCAAGAGCACAAAATGGGAACTTAGATGAAGGTCTTGTAGATGCTGAATATGCCTGTCAATCAACATCACCAATTCAGTACTGTCAAGGAGCAGACCAATGGCACAATGGATAACAGGTCTATGGATCAAAAGATTCAAAGAAGTAATGGAATCTATTAGATCTCTCTCTTTCTCTTTTTAAAGAAGAAGGCCCGAGAGCCCTGTAAATGGTTGACAGGTTTCGTTTTATCTGGTTTTTTTTCTTTTCTATTTTATTTGATAAGACAGAGATAAATTGAGAGGTGAGTGGGGACTAGAGGGAGAGAGAAAGATAGATTCTTGAAGATCTGCTTCACTACTCATGAAGTGTTCCCTCTGCAGGTGCACACGGTGATATGGGTGTCTAACTTGGTGTTTCACTGCCCAGACCAATACTACTCTCTTCTAGGAACTTTTTCTTTACCTCTTTTTTTTTCCACTTGATAAGCATGTTTTAATTTACCTATAAAGTATTACTAAATGCCATTAGTCTATAGTGACTCAATAAATGCAGCAATCAAGAAGAAAGACCTAAAAGAGACACCATAAAGTACTTAATCAAATAGTTTCTACTTAGACTTAAATACCCTCCCCACCTACTTCCTATTTCACTTCCCTCAATCACTCTAAGGCTAACCTTGTCAGGTAAAGTAAGGACTACAAAAGCTGGATAAGGGCAAGTGACTGGCACACTTTAGGGATGTCTCTTTTGGTCACTACCAGGCAAACCATCATCGGGGCCCTACTCAGGGATTCCCACATAGAGATGTGTTGGGCAGTATGCCAGCTTCCCCCTGCTTATCCCTGCAGTCTATTTACATAACCAGTTACCTAGGAACCGCCCTGCCTGCAGGGTATTGGTTTATCCCCACTGGTTCTCGGTGTCTTTTTGCTCTGCCCCCTCTCCTAGCCACCCTGATTTCCACTAGTCTCTTTTCGCTCCACCCTCTCTACGTCACATCCTGTTTCCACCCTACTTGGCGAGTATATATACAGCTGCTCTTCTGTTTTAACACATTTGGGATTGCCTTCTGGCTCCGAGAGTCCCAGAGTCTCTCTCCTGCGATGCTAGCCTGGCACGAGTTCCTGATCCCTCTCCCACGCAGCAGCCTAGACTGGCTCCAGTTGAGTTCTCTCCAACCCAGAGAGCACCTGCTCAGGAAGAAGCACACTCAGGCTATCCCGGCAGAGATGAAGGGCCTAGGCCTCTAACAAATTCCTCCATCTACCATCACTGGTCATCTCCATCAGAAACAGCATCATGGACCCTCTTGTGGGACTCTACAGGACCTCCCTCTCAATGTAGAACAACAGTAGTAGAAATTGCCCCACTCTCTAAAAGGAGGCTGGGTCAACACACTGCCATCCAAAGAAGACTGGTCCTGAAATGAGTGCAGCCTAGAATATTCCTAACAATGACCATGAAATGCAAGCTCACAGAGATGCAGAGGTTATACAAGCTCCTGTGCTAAATATGAATAGACATGGGCCCAAGGTCAGATGGATGGGGTTTATAGTTAATAGTATTTATATACTTTTTCCGTATTTGGGAGCTTCTCTCTGCCCTGACCCAGCTCTCTAATCCTATTCTCAACTCTGACACCATCTTCAGGGTAAATTACAGGCACCTCAGAGGAAGGGGGAGGAGGAGGGGGCAAGAACATATGTGGTGGCTTTCAAGTTAGGACAAACACAATGTACAGTAATTCATGGTCTTTGTTTTAAGGGGAGTTAAGGGGCATGTGCAAAAAGGTAGCCTGGTGGAGGCAGCGTCACGGGTGCTGTCTGACAAAGTCTGAGCAAGCCAGGACCAAACTGAAACTATTCATCCTTTTTGTGTAATGGCAGAGGTGACGTCATGTCTATTGCCAGACAAAGTCTGAACAGACTGGAACTTACTGTAGACCGGGAAGTTCTAGACCTAAACCGAAGCTATTTGTTTTTAATAATATTGATAATTTGAGGACTTATTGGCTATATTGCAAATTCACAAATATTACCTGGGGACTATAGAAAGAGATCCCCAGGAGAAGTACATAGTGACAACAATTATGGCAGTGAGACTAAAAATGGCCTAGGAGCAGAAGCTGCTGTACCCATTGGGAGGCTTTCAGAAAAAGAGCTACTTATCAGCACTACAGCTTCTCAATTAGCTGGACTCAGACCAAAAGCCAAATTACCAGAGGCTTGTAGCATGAGTGGCAGACTGTGATCTCCATCTAAATATAAAGAGGCCCTATTGCTTGCCCTAACCCACAAACACCCTGATTCCACTTACAGGCATCCATGATGAGTATTAGGTTGTGTAGTTAAATAGATAATGTTAGGATATATGGGTAGAAGTAAGTAAACTTTCATTAGCTAAAAGTCAGTGAACTTGAACATATGTAAAGGTTAACCAGAAGAGAGCCCCCATGGTGTGTGCTTACTTTACAGCTGAAGATTTCTTTAGGTGGACAGCTTACTATATTACAAAAAACTTGGTTTATGATCTAGTCAGACCCACCCAAGAATGGGTTAAGAAGAAAAGATATTATATTTATCTCCAGGGAACAATGTTTATTCATACAGAAGGTCAGAACAGGGTGATGGTCAAAACACAGATGGTCATTTCAAGGGAACTTTCAAGGGAAAATTTAGACTACTCCAGACCAAGGAAACTTTCAAGGGAAGATTTAGGCTTACCCAGACCCAAGAAATTTTCAAGGGGAGATCAGGATGCCCCAGTCCTAGGGAACTTTCTAAGGAAAACATACCTATAATAATAATGCCATTTAAGGTTATTCCTGATGTTAATGAAAACAATTATACATGATGTCATCTGTATCCTTGATGTTAATGAAAATATCCTAACATAATATCAACTATATCTGGGAAAAGGGTATTTAAATAATAAACCTCTGCAGACAGAGGGCAGAGGTGCCTCTCTCCTGCACTTGAAGCAGCTGATGTACCTCTAACTTCATTCATCTTGCCAACTCCCCCTTTCCTTCAGGGACTCTTAATTAGTTTCACCATTGCCGGCTCCTGGCAGTATCCCCCATTCCAGAGAAGCCATCCATCATTAGTTCAGGAGGTCAGGGGAACCTACCCTTGTCTTGACCCAAAAGGACAGTTGGGGGTCAACCTGCTTGGAACTCATGGAAACAACCACCTGGCCTTCCCAGGACAGTGGCCCCATCCTCCAACAGTAGATGATGCTATGATGCTAAACTGACTTCCCTGAGCAGAAGACCTCACCAATGTGTCTTGGAGCACCACCCCTCCAGAGCCCTACTCCAACATGGAAAAATAGAAACAGTCTGGGGTATGGATCAACCTATCAATGCCCATGTCCAATAGAGAAGCAATTACAGAAGCCAGACCTTCCACCTTCTGCTCCCCATAAATATATTTGGTCCAGACTCCCAAAGGGATAAAGAATAGAGGAACTTCCAATACAGAGGAAGGAATATGAAACTGGGAATTGAATTGTATGGAATTCCACCCCCGCTTATCCCACAATCTTGTCAATAATTGTTAAATTAATTAAAAAATAAAAAAACAATATTCTGTGTGTTTGGTCACTTCAGAAACTTTCCTAGGACCTTCCCAGGAACCTGCCCTCACCATAAAGCAGCAGTGGTAGGGGTTGCCTCAGTCTCTGAAGGGAGGCTGGGGTATCCTGCCCTGCTATTCAAGGAAGACTGGATGAGGTGGATGGAGGTAAATAGTTAATTTCATCCATAGCATTTTTTCAAGAATAGGAACTATTCTCTGCCCTAATCCTAGCCCTTTTCTCCACTCTGGCATCAGTTTTTCAGACAATATTTTTATCCAACTTCATGTTAGCTATCAAAATCAAGCAAAAACTACCATAGTCTGGGGACCCCAGACATATGCCTAAAATAGACTTCAAGCTTTCTTCCACCCTGTGTTCCCTAATCTCATCTGCTCTGTTCCTACTTTTTGGTTTCTGCTCATTAACCATTTTATCTCACTTTGTATCCTGCCACCTCCCAGATACCAAGTTGCAGATGCTATCAAGGTTCCTTCCTGACTCACTTTATATCCTGCCACCTCCCAGATACCAACTTGCAGATGCTATCAAGGTTCCTTCCTGACTTCTCTGGGCAGACAATCTCACTAATGTGTCCTGGAGCTCACCTTTCCTGAGCTCTAGCCTAGTAGGAAAGATAGAAACAGGCTGGGGGTATGGATCGAATTGCCAATGCCAATGCTCAGCAGAGAAGCAATTACAGAAGCCAGAACTTCTGCCTTCTGCACCCCAAAAACAATTGTGATTCATACTCCCAGTGGGGGAGAAATGATAGGAGGGAGAGAAGACTCTGAACTCCAGTTCCATTGAGTGTAGGAGAGAGGAGGAAAAGGGAGGGACAGTGAGATGTAACAGTAGGGTTATGTGTTCCTTGGAGGAGAAAAGAGGGCTGGACCTGGAAATGTGTGTGGGGGGCAATTATGTGCAAATGTAGACAGATAGTTCTAGAGATGGCAGTTAGCCCATGTCTACAATCTTAGGAGAACTGCTGTGCTTTTCAGTGGAGGGACTGGGGATTCAGAATTCTGGTGATGAGAATAGTGTGGAACTATACCCCTGTTGACATGTAATTTTGTAAGTCAATATTAAATCACTAATGAAAAAATATATTCTATATGTTTTCTTTTGTTTCTATGTGTAAGGGAATACATTTGTTTCTCTATTCTATTTGTTCATAATTCTAATAAAGCCCTAAAATACTAATAATTTGGATGGAAACATAGATTAATTCATTTGTATTCCCTTTCTCATTCCTTTTCTTCTCTTTCTCTCTTGCTAAGTCCTAATTTGGGGGCTAGCTGACAATTATGCAAATAAAACATGAAATCTGAAATCTGGCTGGGACCTCCTTCCTTCTGGACAGATTGAACATAACTTTTGTTGAAAGGCAAGGGGTTAAGGAGAGATTTCTATTTTTCCCCACTTTTTTGAGGTGGTTAATGGTGTACAGTACAGTTGTTGACACATAGGTACAGCTTCTCATTTCCCCCGTAATATCTGCATGTGAGACACTCTCCCCCAATTTAGGTCCTTTTCATACACCAGGATCCCTAAACCCCCTTCATCACATCTCTTCCTCTCCTTCTCTCAGAGTCCTTTGCTCTAGTGAAATACACCACAACCAGTCCAAGTTTCACACTGTGTGTTTCCTTGCTTGTCCTTGCTTCTTAAATTCCATCTATGAGCGAGATCTGTTGGTATTTGTCCTTGCCTCATTTTCTCCTGTTCCTTTCTTAGAATGCTTTGTCCATACTTCTGCTATTCACATATGTGGTCCTGAACAACCTGACAGAGGCAAAAAGACTTATCAGTGTTCTCCCTCTAGCACAGACCAAATAATATCAACTACCACCCAACCTAACAGCCCCTGAGCCTCAAAGACAGTCACTCTCCTTCCCTGTCTCCTGCCCAGTCCTGATGCTACTTCAGACTAAAGACGTACCTCTACCAACTTTCTCTTAACTGCTCCCTAGTGCCATTGCTACTTGTGTCAAGAAATTCTTAAAGCCTACCTCCTCTCAGCTTTAGATGATGACCTCTGTGCCCACAACTTACTGCCACAAAAGAACAGTCATTTTCCTCACGGTAATATTGACCAAGGGGATGGAATGGTTTCTGTCCTCCATCATATGTTGGTTAGACCTTTTTCTTAAATGATAGTTTCTTGTCTGAGATTGCAATACCTCCAGACTACCCTCTTTTCTCAGATGAAACCCAACTCTAGCTCAGCTCTACATTTCTAAAAGCAGGAGATTCTTGTTCTTGTTTCCTACCTGTACTTTTTCATGAGTTTTTTGTTATTTTTTTCTCCTGTTAAGTTGACTTTGATGGTTAAGGAGACAACATGAGCAGGTAAAGGGTAGAACTTGTACACCTGAGGCTACCAGTTTGATCCACAGCATATGTATGCCAGACCTGTATTTTGGTGTCTCTCCCTCATTAAATAAATAAATATTTAAATTTTTGTTTAAATTTTTATTCTTTGGACAAGGATACTACACAATTCTGGCTTATGGTAGTGGAAGGAATTGAACTCAGTACATCTGGTGCCTCAGGTATGAGAGCCTATACGATGCTCTCTATATTTTTTTCCTATTGCTGTGAAAATTTACTTGGGAATATTAGTAGCTATTACATTAAATTTTATATGATTGGGGGCAGTATGAGGATTTTAACAATGTAATTTATTCTGATGTGAACTCAAGATACCTTTCTGCTTCTTTTGCCATTGTCTTATACGTTTCATACAAATAACTTTTTAAAAATTACTTTATTGGGGAATTAATGTTTCATATTCCACAATAAATACAATAGTTTGTACATGCATAAAATTTCACAGTTTTCCATATAACAATACAACCCCTACTAGGTCCTCTATCATACTTTTTGAACCTGTATTCTCCCCCCACCCATACCAAAGCCTTTTACTTTGATGCAATACACCAATTCCAGTTCAGGTTCTACTTGTGTTTTCTCTTCTGATCTTGTTTTTCAACTTCTGCCTGAGAGTGAGATCATCCCATATTCATACTTCTGTTTCTGACTTATTTCACTTAACATGAATTTTTCAAGGTCCATCCAAGTCTTGCTAGAAACGGTGAAGTCACCGTTTTTAACAGCAGAGTAGTATTTCATAGACCACAACTTGCTCAGCCACTCATCTGTTGTTGGATACCTGGGATGCATCCAGGTTTTAGCTATTCCAAATTGTGCTGCTAAGAACATATGTGTGCACAGATGTTTTTGGATGGGTGTGTTTGTTGGGTTCCTTAGGATATATCCCTAGGAGAGGAATTGCAGGATCATAGGGTAGGTCCATTTCTAGCCTTTTAGAGTTCTCTTTACTGCTCTCCACAGAGGTTGGACCAACTGACATTCCCACCAGCAGTACAGGAGGGTTCCTTTGACCCCACACCTCTCCAGCATTTGCTGCTGTTACCTTTTCTGATGTATAACATTGTCACAGGAGTGAAGTGGTATCTCAAGACTTGGAGCATTTTTCATGTGTTTCTCAACCTTATGGATCTCTTCTGTGGTGAATATTCTATCCATGTTCTCCCCCCCCCCATTTTTGGATGGGGTTATTTGTTGTCTTGTTGTTGAGTTTGGCAAGTTCTTTATATATTTTGGTTATTAAACTCTTGTCTGATGTATGGCATGTAAAGAACTTCTATTCTGTGAAGGGTCTCTTGGTTTGGGTATTGGTTTCTTTTCTGTGTAGAAGCTTTTTAATTTGATGTAGTCCCATAGGTTTATACTTACCTTAGTCTTCTTTGTAATTGGATTCATTTCATTGAAGATGTTTTTAAAATTTATGTGGAAAATAGTTCTACGAATATTTTCCTCTAAGTATCTGATATTTTCTGGTCTAACATCCAAGTCCTTGATCCACTTGGAATTTACTTTTGTGTTTGGTGAAATATAGTGGTTCAGTTTCATTCTTTTGCATGTTTCAACCCATTTTTCCCAACAACATTTGTTGAAGAGACTCTGCTTTCCCCATTTAATAGTCTGGGCGCCTTTGTCAAAGATTAGATATCCATAGGTGTGGGAGCTTGCTTCCAGGCTCTCAATTCTATTCCACTGGTCAGTGTGTCTATTCATGTTCCAGTACCGAGCAGTTTTGATGAATATGGCCCTATAATACAATTTGAGATCTGTGAGTGTGATGACTCCAGTTCTGTTCTTTCTCCTCAAGATTGTTTTGACAATTCTAGGTCTTTTCTGGTTCCAAACAAACATTTGTAGCTATTGTTATATTCTCTTAAAAAATGTGGTTGGGATCTTGATGGGGATAGTATTAAATTTGTATGTGGTCTGGGTAGTATATTCATTTTGATGATGTTAATTCTTCCAACACAGGAATATGGAATATCTTTCCACTTCTTTGTGTCTTTTTCAATTTCCTTGAGTAGTGACTCATAATTTTCAGTATACTTTTCATGAAAATACCTTTAACCTCTTATTCATTTTATCACTTTAATGCCATTTTAAGTGAAATGGTTCCTTTGTTTATTTTTAGTTTATCTTTGAAGTATAAAAAAGTACTAGACTTCTGTATGTTACTTTTCTATGCTATGACTTTGCTGAATTTATTAATTAATTCTCAAGGTTTTCTGACAGAGTATTTAGAGACATGAATGATACATATGAGTAAAATAAATTTTACTTCTTCCTTTCCTGTTTTGGTGACTTCTCTTTAGGCTTTTAGTTCTGTGTTGAATTTGACTTGCAAGAGTTGGTGCCCTTGTGTGGAGCCTATTCCTAGAAGGAAAGTTTTCAACAATTATCTCCTGAATGCCACCTTTCTTTTTTCTTTTTTTTTTTAATAGAGACCATTACTGATATGACTTTCCATTTCAAAACTGCTTTTTCCTACACCCTATAAGTTTTTGTTGTGCCTATATTTCCTTTGTTTCAAAGTAATGTTTGATATCCCTTTAGATTTATTTATTTGATTCATTGTTTGGCAACTGTTAATTTCTACCCATTTGAGAACATTTCAGTTTTTCTTTTTTATGTTTTTTTGTTTAATTTTTTTTCCTGTATTCTAGATTTCAGATGTTACAATCTGAGAAAGATATTTGATATGATTCCAATCTTTCTATATTTGCCAAAGTTTGTTTGGTGACCAAATAAGATCTGTCATAGAAAAACAAGATCAGAAGAGAAAACACAAGTAGAACCTGAACTGGAGTTGGTGTATTGCACCAAAGTAAAAGACTCTGGGGGGGGAGAGTACAGGTGTAAAAATGATGACAAATGACAGTGGGGATTGTATTGCTATGTGGAAAATTGAGAAATGTTATGCATGTACAAACTATTGTATTTACTGTCAAATATAAAGCATTAATCCCCCAATAGAGAAATTACAAAAAAATATTTGTCATAGAGTAAGTGCCATGTGCACTTAAAAAGAATTTGGACTCCGCTGTCATAGAAATCCAGGCCCAAATGAGTGATTGATGTTTGAGACTGAGTACATAAGCCTGCCTTAGGAAGCCATTCTCACTCTCACCCCTTTTACTAGGGTGAGAAACTAGAGTCCCTTCCTGAGAAAAAGAAAACTAAAAGGGCCCTAAGAGTTAGATCCCAGGTCTCAGATTTCTTGTGCTTGCTCCCTTCCCAGGACATAAAAGTGCCCATAAAGTGAAATAAAGTTGGGGATCTAGAGGCTTGAACTGGATCCTTACTTTGGTCCTTTCACTTTGCACCACGGGTGCTTAACCCACTTCGCTACTTCCTGTTCCTTTAATTTTTATTTATAAAAAGAAAACACTGACAAAAACCATAGGATAAGAGAGGTACAACTCCACACAATTCCCACCACCAGAACTCCGTATCCCATCCCATCCCCTGATATCTTTCCTATTTTTTATTCATTTTTTCATCTAGGAAAGCAACCCATTGTTGAATGTGGTATATGAAAAAAAAAAAAAACTAGTATAGTCATGGGCCCTTTGGAATATAACTAAAATAGGCCTACTAGCTATCTACAAAACAAAGACTCCACCCCCCAACTCTTCATCTGAACTATTCCAGCCTTTAGGTTCATGATTAGTCAACAATTTGTTTGGTTTTATATGTTAACTCTTTTTTCAGCCACCAGGTTCCAAAAGCTAACATGGTGCTAGCCAAAATTCTCTGGGCAGACAGCCCCACCAATGTGTCCTGGAGACATCTTCCCCAGAACCCTGCCCCATTAAGGAATGAGAGAGACAGGCTGGGAGTATGGATCAACCTGCCAACACCCATGTTCATCGGAGAAGCAATTACAGAAGCCAGACCTTCCACCTTCTGCACCCCATAATGTCCCTGGGTCCATACTCCCAGAGGGATAAAAGGAAATCTATCAAGGGAGGGGATGGGATACGGAGTTCTAGTGGTAGGAATTGTGTGGAGTTGTACCCCTCTTATCCTATGGCTTTTGTCAGTGTTTCCTTTTTATAAATAAAAATAATAAAAAAGAACACTTGGACCATAAAAAAAAGGACTATAGGTTAATAGGAGTGTATATTAAAACCATTCCTGGCACCAAAAGTCTGTGTCCCTAACCGCATACCCCTCTAGTGAAGCTGAAAATCTACATTCACCCTCCACCCAGAGATTTACTTTAGTGAAATACTCCAAACTCAGTCAAATTGCTTTGAGTTTCCCTTTCTGCTATTCTTTTTTAATTTCTGTTTATGAGTGTGATCATCCCATACTCATCTTTGTCTTTTTGACTTATTTCACTTAACATAATTCCCTCTAGCTCCATCCAAGATGGGTCAGAGAAGGTGGGTTCATTATTCTTAATAGCTGAATAGTATTCCATGATGTATATATACCACAACTTTCTCAGCCATTCATCTGTTGTTGGGCACCTGGCTTGCTTCCAAGTTTTGGCTTTCTTCTCTATTTCTATCTGCTTCTATTCAATACAATAAAAAGGAAGAAAAAAGAATTTAAAAAATAAAACTAAGGTTTCAGAGGCCAATTTAAAGATCACTTTGCATTCTAAACCATGCATTCATGTTTGTCCCAAGGCGATTGTGATTATTTATGGGCTACTTTTAAAACTGATGCATGAAATAAAGGCAAATATTTAGGCAATTTCCTTAGTAGACAGAATTTGCTTGCAAACTTGCTTATTCATCTGGGGGAATGATAAACAAGAACAGATGAAAGCAGTCTTGGGTGGAGACCTAATAGACTGCAGGATTTCTTTGCATTGACTGGTGTTTTGTTTTCTATGATGGCTACAGAGCTTTGAAAGATCACCTATGCAAGAGCACCCCTGACACCTGGAATGCCTCCAGGGGGACAGACCATTGAACAGCCAGCTTCTCTTGGAAATTCTGGGAACTTGTAATGCTGTCTAAAAGCCACTAATTAGATAGAAACAAGGTCCCCAGTTTTTCAGAGAAACGAGTCCTAATTAGAAAAGAAAACGGGCTTTGTTTTAGTGAGCCTCAATTATTTTTTACATAAAGTAATTCTGAAGAGTCTCTATTTCTACATTTCTTTGAGACAAAAGCTAATTTCTCCTAGGGGGCATATTCTGTGTATCCTATACATCATGCAGTAGGGTATCTGGATAAGGTGGGAAACTCTGAAGATAATGCACAAGGAGACAAAATCTTTAATAAATGAAGTGATTCACAGTTTGAATTTTATTTTGGGGCAGTATCCTATATGTAGTTCCTGAGAGTGTCACATTGCTGTGTGAGTACATTGTTTCTAATCTTTTCAGACTGGCTTAGTATCTGCACAATGTATTCCCCTGAGTAATAAGAAATCTCTACTGGTTCAGTAGCTCCAGGCCAAACCCAAGACAAAGAAAGACATGACTCTTCTTTCAAAAAAAAGCAGACCTTCATGCTCTTACTCCATATGAGGATATCACATGTTTAAAATTGCTCTGGTGAGGGGGGATGGAGGAGAGTGGTGGTGCACCCAGTTGAGAGTACATGTTTTTGTGTGCAAAGGCCTGGATTCAAGGCCCTAGTCCTCATCGGAAAAGGGGAAGCTTCGTGAGTGGTGAAGCAAGGCTGCAGACGTCTCTTTTTCTCTCCTCTATCTCTCCATCCTTTCTCAATTTCTCTCTGTTCTAAAATCATAAAATGAAATAACTGTTGTTGAAATTGAGCTAGAGTTAATAATTGTAAATTGGTAATTAAGAGATAGACAGGCCTGGACTCCAGTAACCTGAAGGCAAACTGCAGGTGCAGACCCCTGAGGCGAGGTGAGAGGTCATAACAAAAGAAGACATCTCCAGCTGGAGTTACTGTGAGGTATCATAACAAACGAAGACACCTCCGGAGGCAGGAAAAGAAGATAACCATAGGGTTGTAAAAAGGACCCTCACTTCCCCCATACATATGTAATAGATAACCATAATTGTAACCCTGTCATGTGCTTTGTCAAGTAAGCCATGTATTCTGGATTGTATATAAACCCTAGTAAGACTTAGACAGGGGATGAGCACCCAATACAGCTGTGGGGTCTCAGTCCTAGCCCCTATCCCAGGCTAAATAAAGCTCTTTGTCTTCACATCACCCTGGTCTCTTGGAGAATTTCTTGGATTACCGAACCTAACATTGTATCGTTAAAAAACATTTCTAGGGTATTTTTAGGCACCCTAAAAATTAGTTCATGTGACTATAAACTAATAGTTACAATAAATTCCACTACTCTCAACACATAATTCATAAAATCATATGCAACTGAACCTCCCAAGCTCCTGTTGCTGGTTGAAATGGTGATAAAGATTCTTCTCATTTTTTCACACTTGATGTAACAATATTTAGCTTTCCATGACTCTGGAAAGCAGACCTAAACTCAGCTTCAAAATTGTCAACCTTTTTTTTTTTTTCTTTAGTCATAAACTTTATTCCTGAAAAATTTCCAGAGGTTTTGTTGTAACTACTCCCCAATCTTATATCCACAACATATTATGTGCTATCTCTCTTTTCTTCCATAGAGTGTGTGTATGTGTTTGTGTGTTTTTGTGTGTGTGTAATAGTGGCTTACAATATTGTAAGATTACAGGACATGGTTCCATAGCACAATAGCACACCCACCACCAAAGTTCTATGATCTTATCCTCCCAATGATACCCACCATAGTTATCACAAAACCTTAAAGGTTTTTTATATTTTTGTTTGCTTGTTTATTGCGGGGTTCTAGTTCATGTGTCTAAGTTTTCTAAATTCCACACATGAGTAATCTGTCAATTGTCTTTTACCTCTTTACTTATTTTGTTAAGAATGATAACCTCAGGGGTGGAGCCAGATAGCAATGTGGAAGCAGCAGCTGACGTGAGCTCCAAAAAGCAGAAGCTTGTGACCTGGGATTCTCTAGATAGGGTAGGATACTGGGCTGTTGGTGGGAAGGTGAACAAGGGTGGTCAGGGTGACACCAAAAAAGAGTCCTATATCCACTATTGGGCTAGCAAATGGAGGCCAGAGAGACAAAGAAAGGAAAATCTCTGGCTTAATTATTTCTGAACTTACTCCTCCCCCAACCCCAGAACCAGCTGCCAGAGGCTGGACAGCTGCTCCTAGCAGGCTTCCCACTGACCTATTTTCTTTACCAAGATTCCTAGCTCACCAGGAGTGTCATTCCAAGCCTTTTTCTTTTTCTTTTTCCTTCTATTTTTTTTTATGTGGCTGGAGCTCTACTTGAGTGACAAAATACCTGACCAATCAGAGCCTCACCCCTGCCTGAGAAAGAATAACTGGAGGTTTTTTTGTTTTTTTTTTTTTTTTTGGTTTTTTTTTTTTTGATACTTCTTATAATTGGCTGTCTTTACTCAGGCTGCCTGCAGCCAATTTGGAGCAGTCCAAGCAGCAGACTGACTGTTAGGGTTTTTTACTCTATTTTATTTTATTATTACTATTATTATATATGTGTGTCCCTTTTCCCTCCTCCTTCTTCAGGTTGGTCAAAATTAACTGTTGTTTTTTCCACTGATAGGTGACTAGGTGTCCTATCCATTGTGAGAGGAACTTGTTTCTCTCTCCCTCTTCCCTGCACTCTCCTTTTTCCCTCTTCCTAACTAATTCAAAAAAAAAGAAAGACAGAAAAACTCCATTCATTGCTTTTTTTTCTTCCTTCTTCCTTCTTTTATAGTGAATTGAAAGTCCAGAACTAAACCCCCACACCTAAAGACATATAATCTTAGATAAGGGGGCCCAAAGTATTAAATAAAGAAAGGAAGCTCTCTTTAATAAATAGTGCTGGGAAAACTGGGTTGAAACATGCAGAAGAATGAAACTGAACCACTTTATCTCACCAGAAATAGAAACAAAAATCAACACCAAATGGATCGAGGACCTGGATGTTAGAACAGAAACTATCAAATACTTAGAGGAAAACATTGGTGGAACCCTCTACCACTTAAACCTCAAGGACTTCTTTGATGATACAAACCCAACTGCAAGGAAGATGAAAGTAGAAACAAATCAGTGGCACTACATCAAATTGAAAAGCTTCTGCACAGCCAAGGAAACTATCACACAAAGAGACCTCTCACAGGATGGGAGAAGATCTACACATGGCATTCATCAGACAAGAGACTAATAGCGAAAATATACAAAGAGCTCAGCAAACTTAGCAACAAAAAAGCAAATGACCCCATCCAAAAATGGGCAAAGGATATGAACAAAACATTCACTACAGAAGAGACCCAAAAGGCTAACAAATACATGAAAAATTGCTCCAGGTCACCAATTGTCAGAGAAATGCAAATAAAGACAACATTGAGATACCACCTCACCTCTGTGAGAATGGCGTACATCAAAAAGGACTGCAGCAACAAATGCTGGAGAGGTTGTGGGGACAGAGGAACCCTTCTGCACTGCTGGTAGGAATGTCCAACCTCTGTGGAGAGCAGTCTGGAGAACTCTCACAAGGCTAGACATGGACCTTCCATATGACCCAGTAATCACTCTCCTAGGGATATATTCAAAAGACTCCATAACACCCAACCAAAAAGATATGTGTACACCTATGTTCATAGCTGCACAATTCATAATAGCTAAAACCTGGAAAAAAAAAACAGGTGCCAAACAACAGATGAGTGGCTGAGAAAGCTGTGGTATATATGCACAATGGAATACTATGCAGTTATTAAGAACACTGAATGCACCTTCTCTGACCCATCTTGGATGGAGCTAGAAGGAATTATGTTAAGTGAGCTAAGTCAGAAAGATACAGACGAGTATAGGATGATACCACTCATAAACAGAAAGATACAGACGAGTATGGGATGATACCACTCATAAAGTTGAGAAATAAGAACAAAAAGGTAAACTCATAACAGGATTTGACTGAATTTGAAGTAGAGCACCAAAGTAAAAACCCTGGCCTGAGGGGGAGGGTGGATATTCAGCTTCATGGGGTGGTTTGGGGGGTAAGGGAAGGATGGGATGGGACACAGTCTTTTGGTGGTGGGAATGGTGTTTATGTACACTTCTATCAATTTGTACTCATATAAATCACAATTTAATTAATATGAGAGGGGAAAATTGATTGAATGTCAAACTTTTTAATTAATTAATTTTTATTATCTTTATTTACTGGAAGAGACAGCCAGAAATTTAGAGAAGGGGAGACAGAGAGGAAGAGAGAAAGAAAGACACCTGCTGCACTGCCTCACCACTTGCTAAGCTTTCCCCTTGAGGTGGAAACCAGTGACACAAACCTGGAACCTTGCACATTGTAATATGTGAGCTCAACCAGGTACACCAAGGCCTAGCCCCCTAATATAAAGTTTCTTTTTTTATTTATTTATAAAAAGGAAACACTGACAGAACCATAGAATAAAAGGGTACAACTCCACACAATTCCCACCACCAGAACTCCGTATCTCAACTCCTCCCTTGATAGCTTTCCTATTTTTTAACCCTCTAGGAGTATGGACCTAAGGTCACTGTGGGATGTAGAAGGTGGAAGGTCTGGCTTCTGTAATTGCTTCTCTGCTAAACATGGGTGTTGACAGGTCAATCTATACTACCACCCTGCCTCTTTCTTTCCCTAGTGCACAGCACAGACCATAGGCTGAGTCCTTGATATGTTGACTTTCTTAAATGTTTAAACCAGGGAGAACATAAGCAACTGGTTGCACAGCTATATAAAATAATGTCAAAGGACATAAATTATGGTGATTTTGTGTATAATACAGTATATCCTAACAAGGAGATATTTCACAATGAACCCAATTGCCAAATAATGTGATTATAGCAATAACTATCTAATGCTTTCTTAAAACCTAAGACAGCAGGAACCTCCTGCTTCCTCTAGAGAGTCTATATTTCTATAAAGAGTCCCAGTCTTGGAACCTCTAGGGTGGATCTCACTTTTCTGCACACTTCTCTCAATTCATACCAAATAATATTGCCTCCACCGATCCCAACTTAATCAACACAATGAGTACCACCCCAGCATGCTTCACTTCAGACTATGTCCAGAGACATCAGTCATGGAATGTCAACCCTTCAACCTCATTATTTGGGTGAGACCACTCCTTTCATAGGATTCTCTAATTCCATTCCAGGAGTTTCACTTCCTAACAAAGTCCCAAAACCTAGATATAGACCAGGTCCCATGAGATAGAGCATATGTTCATATGTATCCATAAATTAGGGCAAAATATATACCTGAAAGCAAAAATTAACAATAGTCTGTAGTGTGTCAGTATCAAGTTCATAATGAAATAGTGTCTACTTAGACTTAGATACCCTCCTCACCTACTTCCTATTACAGTTCTCTTACTCCAAAGCTAAACTCATCAAAGCAAGAATGACAAAAGCTGAATAAGGGCAAGAGACTGGCATACTTTAATGATGACTCTTTAGTCACTATCAGGCCACCGTGTCAGCTGGGGCCCTAACCAGGGAGTCCTGAGATTCCCAAACAGACATGATGGGCCTAGACCTCGAATAAATCCCTCTCTCCATTGTTACTAATCATTTCTATCAGGAATAATACAATAGACCCCTTTTGTATTCTATTGTATTATATTGTCTATAAGGGCCCTCATAGGAACTTGCCCTCAATTTGGACCAACAATGGTAGAGAATGTTCCTTCCTCCAAAGGGAAGATGGATAACATACTCTATGCTACACCTGAGGAAGATGGATCAATATTGGGGCAGCTTGGAATGTTCCTACTTGTGACCACACAATGTGAGCTCAGATCTATAGGGATGCAGAGGTCACAGAGGCTCCTAAGCTGAATAGGGGCCCCAGATCACATCAAATCGATGGGGTTTACAGTCAACAATATTTATACCCCTTTCCCATATTAGGGAGCTACTCTCTTCCCTGATCCAGCTTTCTGGTCTTCTTTCCAGCCATGACATCATCTCCTCAGACAATAACTAACATCCACCTGCATATCAGATTTCAGGCTCAGGGGGCAAAAATAGTATAGCCAAAGGCCCTTTGGAATATAACTAACTATGCCTACTAGTTATCTACAAAACGGAGACCCCCCTCCCAACTCTTCATCTGTGCTATTCCAGCCTTTAGGTTCATGACTAGTCAACAATTTGTTTGGCTTTGTATGTTAACCCTCTTTTCAAACACCTGGTTCCAGATGCTAGCATGATGTCAACCAGATTTCCCTGGACAGACAGCCCCACCAATGTGTCCTGGAGCTCCAATTCCCCAGAACCCCACCCCATTAGGGAAAAGGAGAGGCAGGCTGGAAATATGGATTGACCTACCAACACCTATGTTCATCAGGGAAACAAATACAGAAGCCAGACCTTCTACCTTCTGCATCCCACAATGACCTTGTATCCATACTCCCAGAGGGTTTAAGAATAGGTAAGGGTACCCCATAGGACCTTACCCTCAATGTGGATCAACAATGGCAGAGAATGTTCCATCCTCTGAAGGAAGGTTAGACAACATACTCTACCAGCTGAGGAAGATGGGTCCTGGGAAATTGGTGCAACTTGGAACTTTCCTACTCATGATCCCATAATATAAGCTTGGACCTACAGGGTTTCAGAGGTTGCATATGCTCCTAAGATGAATATGGGCACCAGATCAAATCAACGGGGTTTACAGTCAATAATATTTATGTACCTTTCCCATATTTTGGAGCTACTCTCTTCCCTGATCCAGCTTTATGGTTCTTTTTCCAACTATAACATCATCTCCTCAGACAATAACTTGGATCCACCTGCATATTAGATGTAAGGTTCAGGCAAAAGCTAGTAAAATTATGGGCCCCTTGGAATATACCTAAAATAGACCTACTAGCTTTTTCCAAAATGAAAACCCCAAATCTCATCTGCAATATTCTTGCCTTTAGGTTCAAGATTAGTTAAAAATTTGTTCTTCTTTATATTTCAACTCTTTTTTCAGTCACCAGGTTCCAGATGCTACCATGATGCCAACCTGACTTCCCTGGGCAGATGACCCCACCAATGTGTCCTGGAGCCCTGTCTCCCTGACTCCTACCCAACTAGGGAAAGAGAAGACAGGCTGGGAGTATGGATCAACCTGCCAACACCCATGTTCAGCAGGGAAGCAATTACAGAAGCCAGACATTCTACCTCTGCACCCCATAATGACCCTAGGGCCATACTCCCAGAGGGATAAAGAATAGGAAAGCTATCAGGGGATGGGATAGGATATGGATTTCTGGTGGTGGGAACTGTGTGGAATTATACCCCTCTTATCCTATTTTATATATAAAGATAAAAAATAAAAAATGTGACGGGGATGCGGAGTCAAGGTAGGAGCTTGAAGGCAGCAACTAGGCAGACTCTCTACCAAAATAAATAAATAAATAAATAACACTTCAAATCCTAGGAATTCTAAGTGGAAACAGGATTTCCAGGACAGTAGGAGATAAACTATAGAGTACAAAGAGGAACCATGGTGGAATATTGTTAAGTAATCTAGAAATTGGCAAAGTGGAGCTGAAAAAGACAAGTAAAACCAAGCAGTAAGTCTTTCACTATACTCCTTGGGCCAGAGTTGTACCCCAGGATTATTTGTAGAAATAGTGACAGCTAGAGAGAGAGGGAAAAATAAGCCCATCTGTGGAGTGTAAATCCTCAGGAAAGATTCTTGTTCATGGCTGGACCTTTTGTCAGAATTCAGTGGGGAACCAACTAAAACTATCTTACTGGATGAGTTATAGACAGTACCAAGCCAAAATTTGAGTGGGATGGACTTTTTGTTCTCTTGGTTTATTTTGATTTGCAGGCTGTTTGTTTGTTAGGTTTCCCCCACACCCTCTCTATAGTTTGATTAATCTTTGTTTTTGTGTTTATTTTTTCTTCTTTTGTGGGAGGAGTTTGATATGGTTTGGTTTTGCTTCTTCTCCTCCTTCTTCTTATTCTTTATTTATTTTCCCTTTTGTTTCCCTTGTTGTTTTTTATTGTTGTTGTACTTATTATTATTGTTGTTAGTGATGTTGTCATTGTTAGATAGGACAGAGAAATGGAGAGAGGAGGGGAAGACAGAGAGGGGGAGAGAAAGATAGACATTTGCAGACTTGCTTCACTGCCTATGAAGTGATTCCCTGCATGTGGAGAGCTGGGGGCTGGAACCCAAATCCTAATACTGGTCCTTGATTTCGTGCCACATGCTACCATCCGGCTCCCCTTCTTCTTGTTCTTGTTCTTGTTCTTGTTCTTGTTCTTGTTCTTCTTCCTCTTCTTCTTCTTCTTCTTCTTCTTCTTCTTCTTCTTCTTCTTCTTCTTCTTCTTCTCCTCCTCCTCCTCCTCCTCCTTCTCCTCCTCCTCCTCCTCCTTCTCTCTATAGCTTAAGTTTATGTTTGAAAGTTGCATTTTGTAATTGTTTGTCTTTGCTTTGTTTTGAAGGGGAGTTTTTTGTTTGAATAATTTGGCTTAGTTAGATCTGCAGGCTACCTGGGGTTTTTTATTTGTTTTTTTCCTATTCACTGGTTTGATCAATCTTTGTTTTTGGTTTGTTTTTTTGGTGTTGGTTGTGTTTTCATTACTGGGAGAGGTTTAGTTTGGTTTAGTTTTCTTTTCTTTTTTTAAATTTTTTTTTATCTTTATTGATTTTGAATAGAGACAGAGAGAAGTTGTGAGGGGAGAGGGAATAGTGCAGAAGAGAGATAGACACCTGCAGACTTGCTTCACCACTCATGAAGCTTTCCCCCCTGCGGGTGGGGACCAGGGACTTGAACGCAGATCCTTGCACACTGTAATGTATGCACTTAACCAAGTGTGCCACCACCTGGCCCCCCTTTTTTTGTAACTGCTTTAATTATATATCCCTCACTTCAATTTGAGCACATAAGACACTTCATCTCATCTTCTAAATGCAGTGGCAGTGTTATCAGACAACAAGGTAACTGGATTCAGTTTTCTAATAACCAATAGACAAGGGGTCACCCCATATCGTAGCTAACAAGAAATAGCCAGGACACAAATTACAAAAATACATTAAAAATAATGATCAAATCAAAAAAATCCTCTACAACAATGAACCAGGACAGCAGTCCAGAAAAAATTCCAAGAAAGCCAGAAGCAACTAAGAATGAAGAAAGTATAAAAATATTACTTGAAGTATTAATCACAGTAATGAGGAAAACTTTTGATGAAAATGTTCTCAGAAATGAGAAAATAACAAATGAGACCCTGAAAGAAAACATGAACCATCTCAAGATAATCAGAGAACTGAGAGCTGAAATAGATGTTAAGAGGCCAGAGAGCATAACAAGGTAATACTGTAACAGAACAAGGCAAAAAAAAAAAAAAAAGTAGCTGAACTGAAGAAATTGAGGGAAGGGAGGGAAGAATAACAGAAACAGAAAACAGAATTAGCCAGAGTGAGGATGAGTTAGAAAAAAAGTAAAAGAGCTAAAAAAAAAAAAAAAAAGAGATAGAGAAACAATGAAAATAACAACAGAGATATATGGAATGATTTCAAAAGAAATAATATATACATTACTGGCCTACCAGATAAAGAAAGAAAAGGGGAGAAATCATCCTAGAGGAAATAATAGAAGAAAACTTCCCTACCTTAAACAACAGAAAGGACATTAAGATTAAAGAGGCCTAAAGAGTTCCAAACAGAATCAACCCAGACCTGAAGACACCAAGACACATCACAGTTACAATGCAAAGACATAAGGATAAAGAAAGGAACCTGAAGGCTGCAAGAGAAAAACAAAAAGTCACATACAGGGGAAAACCCATAAGACTGTCAGCAAACTTCACACAAATTCTTAAAGCCAGAAGAAAATGGCAAGATATCTATTGAACAGTGGATGAAAAAGACTTTCAACAAAGAATTGTATATCCTACTAGACTGTCATTCAGACTATATGGAGGTATAAAAACCTTCTCAGAAAAGCAACAAGTGAAGGAGTCAACTATCACCAAGCATACCCTGAAGGAAGTTATAAAAGGCATTGTATAAACATTAACAACATCACCAGAAAACTTGCCATCGATCAGAACATGCAAAAAGTTGTTGAATAATGGCATTAAAATAGCTTACACCCATAATATCAATAAATGTCAATGGCCTAAATTCACCCATTAAGAGACACAGAGTAGGAAGATAGGTCAAAATACACAACGCAATCATATGCTGTCTGCCCACCTAACTCAACAAGACAAACACAGACTCAAAGTGAAAGGATGGAAATCTATCATACAAGATAATGAACCACAAAAAAGGACAGGAACAGCTATTCTATTCTCTGACACAATAGACTTTAAAATGAATAAAATAAAAGATAGGCATGGACATAACATTACTATGAGCATCAATTAGCCAAGAATATTTAACAATTATTAACATATATGCACCCAATGAAGGCCCATCGAAATATATCAAAAACTTACTGAGCTACAAAAATACATCAGTAGTGACACAATAATAGTAGGAGACTTCAACACTCCATTCTCACACTTAGATCTTCCACCTTCTGTACCCCATAAAGAATTTTTGTCCATACTCCCTGAGGGATAAAGAATAAGGAAATTTCCAATGGAGGGGATGGGATATGGAACTCTGATGGTGGGAATCATATGGAATCATACCTCTCTTATCCTATAATCTTGTCAATCATTATTAAATCACACACACACATACACACACACACACACACACACACAATGTGACAATAGACCTAAAAAATTGGTGGGCTTGTACTAAAAGTTCTCTTCTCCAACCTGAGAATTAATTTTGGTTCTCTCAAAATATCTTAAATCTACCAATCAGCAATCACTTGGTCAGTAATTAGTTTTTAGAAGCTTTATCTGACAGACCTTGCTATCAACTAAAGTATACAACTTTGCTATAACCAGTTCATTTTTATCTTAACATCACATTCTTGTTCTATTCTTTCCTGCTTATAAAAGTATTTTTGCACAGCTCATCAAAGCTCCTTTATATAAGTCTGCTAGACTGAATGTTGCCTGATTCAAAATCATAATGTTTAAAGCTTAGCTAAATTTTGTTTTTCAACACCACAAAATAGCTTATCATTGTCCTCATTGTTTTTGTACAGATATCCAAATTAGGACAACTGCTTGACCATGCAAGTGTTTGAGCTCAGCTGCTTCATAGTAGAAAGGAGCCATTTTATTGGTCTTTGATGCATATAAGTGCACTGACATTGAGTGACAAGTTTAAACAATTTTTGTTTTGTTTTACACTCATTAAATGTTTATTTATGTATTTATTTATCTATATGAAATGGAGACTAGAGCACCCACTGCTCAGTTCTAGAATGTATGATGTCCGTAATCAAATCTGAAACCCCATACATGCAAGCCCTGTGGTCTATTGCTAAGATATTGTGCGCCAACATTGAAAATGGGGATAGAGCTGGCAAAATAGTTCACCTAGGTAATGCACCTCTTTTGTCATGTATGAGACCCAAGTTTGAACCCAGCCCTCATGGTACTGGAGTTTCAATGTTATGTCATCTTTTAATCTCTCCTTCTGTCTCTGCCTTTATCTCTTTCTATGCCAACCAAATCAAAACTTTGACAGGTTGAGATATTTTTCTTCCAAGGTGACCTTTGTCTTAACTTTTTCACAGTCATTCATGAGAGACCAATTACTCAAACAACAGAAGATTTGCATTTATGCCCAACTGTCAAGTATATATTAGTATTTAGTCTAATTCTAATATAAGGATTAACTCTCTAGGTCTAGAAGTGGAATAGTACATACAAGATGGTTTTGCTCAAAATGAGAGACTTTGATTTGTACAGCCTGGAAGGTGGTGCAGTGTATAAAGCATTGGACTCTCAAGCATGACATCTTGAGTTTGATCCCAGCATCACATATGCCAAACTGGCACTCTCTCTGGTTCTCTTTCATTCCTTTTCTCAAAAAAATTTTTTTATTTGTTATTGGATAGAGACAGAGAGAAATTGAGAGAGAAGGGGGAGATAGAGAGGAAGAGAGACAGAGAGACACCTGTATACCTGCTTCACCACCTGTGAAGTGACTCCTCTGCAGGTGGGGAGCCAGGGCTCAAACCGGGAACCTAACATGTCCTTGTGCCTCTCTCATTCCTTTTTAAGTAAATAAATAATAATATTTCCCCCCACCAGAGCACTGCTCAGCTCTGGCTTGTGGTGATACTAGGGATTAAATCTGTGACCTGAGATCCTCAGGAGGAAAGTCTTTTGCATAACAATTATGATATCTCCCTGACTGTAAAGAAATCTTTTTTAAGAAGATTAAGAAAAAAAATAATAAGATTTTTAAAAAAAAAAAGATCAGGCTGTAGCACAGTGGGTTAAACTCACATGGCACAAAGTACAAGGACTGGAGTAAGGATCCTTGTTGGAGCCCCAGGTTCCCCACATGAGGAAGGGGGTCAGGGGTTGGGTCATTTCACAAGCAGTGAAGCAGGTCTGCAGGTGTCTATCTTTCTCTCCCCCTCTCTGTCTTCTCTTCCTATATCTGTTCTTATCCAATAATAACAAAGGCAACAAAATGGAAAAAACGGCCTCCAGGAGCAGTGGATTCGCCCCTGCATTAACCCTGAAGGCAAAAAAGTGAAGTAAAAAAATAAAGTTGAAAAAAAAGACTTTGCTTTGAGTTGCAAATTCACAGAGTGATTAAATATGAATAACATTTAAAACTTCCTCTTAGTCTACTAATGGTGGGGCTAAGAAACCCAGCTTTCAACAAAGCATGAAGAGGAAGAAATGATTTTACTTGTGTGTGGTATACAGAGAAAACAAACAGATGAACCGAATAAAACAAAAATAAAACTTTGAGCTAGAATCCAATTGGTGATAGATGGGAAGGGGGAAGGAAGAAGAATAAGGAAAAAAGGGATTAAATTCATGATGAGGAATACAATTGGTGGTCTGGGAGGGGAGGTGGCACAGGGGATAAAATATTGGACTCTCAAGCATGAGGTCCTGAATTCAATCCCCATGTACCAGAATGATGTCTGGTTCTTTCCCTCTCTCATCCTATCTTTCTCATTAATAAATAAATAAAATCTTTAAAAAAAAAAAAAAGAATACAATTGACTTTTTAGGGTGAATTTAATGGCATGTAAACATAGGCTTGTTTTCAATGATGCAAACCTAAATTTACATCTTGCTATAATGTACTGTTACTGCAAGTAAAAAGACAAAATAAAGGGAGAGAAAGGGTTCAGAGACTACACCAGTAGAGGTGCTTTTTTTATTTTTTTGCATTAGGCAAGGCCACCGAGTTCTCTATAGCTCAGCGACCTCGTTTCTAGCACTAGGATTGGGCTGAGATCCAAATACTCTTTTATTATTATATAACCAAAACAATCTCATGTTTTTTTATTTTCAAATGTTTTTGTTGAAACTATGTGTTACATTATGTTCTCAACTAGAAAGAGTTTCAATTATCAAGCCAATGAAATTCCTATCAACCATTGGCAGAAATGGACATATCTAAAATCTTATGAAAATATTTGCAATAATTGAAAAGAAAATCAGGAGGTTCCCGGAAGATGGCGGACTGAGAAGCTGCTAGTGGCTTGAGCTCTGACCACATCTTCTGGAAACGGTAGGATTTTCTGCCTTTCGTAGGCCAGTCAATAAGGAGTCCTAGCGGTAACACCAAGGAGGTGACTATAACTTAATTTGGGTTAAGAACTAGAGTAGAAAAAAAGGGGGAAAAATTTTTTTCCATTTAATTATAAAGCACACCTCCTCCCCCTCCCCACCACCCCATAACCAGTCCCTGGGGACCAGCTGCTAGCAGGCTCCCCTGCTGAGCCTCTTTCTTTCTTTAGCAAATTCCTGTCCCACCAGGGAGTATCATTCATTCTAAGTCTATACCCTTCTGAAACCTCTGGCATATTTTTTCTTTAAAAGTAGCCAACCCCCCCCACCTCATTCCGCATAGCTAATTAAATAATTAAAAAAAAAATTTTTTTTAATCTTTCCTTTCACCGCTATTTTATGACTGTTCTTTTTCTTATCTTTTTCTTTTTTCTCTCTTTCTGTTTTTTCTTTCTTTTTCTCATTCTTGTCATCCTTTCTTCCTTAATCCTACAGCTTCCAAAGCCACAGGCCCCAGCCCACACAACACCAAACAGTGTGTTTTTTTGAATTCACTGATACACATTTGGGAATTATTTGGGGGAAGAATTCTGACTCAGAGTGGACTCTCTATGTGTGTATCTCTGCTCTAGTCCCCTTTCCCCTCTTGTTACCCCTAGAATATACAGTGGATAGTAGATTTGCATAACTGTCTATTCTTGCTATCGCTTCTTTCTTTTCTCTTTCTTCTTCACTGGGATTTGGTTACTATTTTTTCATGGACTGGAGAAATTGGCTAACTGGTAGTGATTAAACTGCTTCAATACTTGCATCAGTTGCTACTGTAATTCCTGAGGTTGGTGAGTGCAATTGTCATAAAGGTATTTAGTACAGTGTTGCTTGTTCTCAAGACACAACAACTGAGGAACAACAGAGCATAAAAAAAGAAACACATAAATAAAAAATGGGTAGATCAAAAACAAATAAAACTGCTACTCCAGTGAATGAAGACAAGAGCCCAGAAGAAACTACAAATCAGCCAGAAGTAACCATAGATAAGAAAAGTATGCAAGCAATAATACACTTATTAATCACAGAAATGAAAACAACATTGAGGAAAGAAATGGCAGTATCAGGGAAACAACAGTTGAGACCCCCAAGGAAAATACTGATTATCTTGAGGCAATTAGAGAACTGAAAGCTGAAATAGCTGTAATGAAGAAAGAAGCTGAGACAAGGGAAAGCAGACTAACAGAAGCAGAAAACAGAATTAGTCAGACAGAGGATGAGTTAGAGAAAACTAAGAAAGAGGTGAAAGAGCTTAAAAAGAGATTGAGAGACACTGAAAACAACAACAGAGACATATGGGATGATCTCAAAATAAGTAACATTCACATAATTGGCCTGCCAGAGGAAGAAAGAGAGGAAGGGGAAGCAAAAATTCTAGAGGAAATAATAGAAGAAAACTTCCCAAACCTGAATAACAGAAAGGACATCAAGATTCAAGAGGCCCAGAGAGTACCAAACAGAATCAACCCAGACCTGAAGACACCAAGACACATCATAGTCACAATGAGAAGAAGTAAGGATAAAGAAAGGATCCTAAAGGCTGCAAGAGAGAAACAAAAGTCACATACAAGGGAAAACCCATAAGATTATCTGCAGATTTCTCCACTCAAACTCTAAAAGCTAGAAGAGAATGGCAAGATATGTATGGAGCCCTGAATGAAAACGGGTTTCAACCAAGGATAATATATCCTGCTAGACTTTCATTCAAACTAGATGGAGGGATCAAAACCTTCTTAGACAAACAACAGTTAAAGGAGGCAACCATCACCAAACTGGCCCTGAAAGAGGTTCTAAAAGACCTCTTATAAACAAGAACATAACTATAATACTGGCAATATATGAGAGCAAACAAAAAAAATTATTTTTTTGAACAATGGCACTACAAAACATTAAATCCATAATATCAATAAATTTCAATGGCGTAAACTCACCCATCAAAAGGCACAGGGTGGGGGATGGATCAGAAAACATAATCCAACCATATACTGCTTGCAAGAATCCCATCTGTCACAACAAGATAAACACAGACTTAAAGTGAAAGGATGGAAAACTATCATACAGGCAAACAGACCACAAAAAAGGGCAGGTACAGCCATTCTCATCTCAGACATGATAGATTTTAAATTAAATAAATAAAAGATAGGCAAGGACATTACATAATGATTAGAGGGTCAATCAGCCAAGAAGACGTAACAATCATTAACATCTATGCACCCAATGAGGGACCATCCAAATACGTCAAGCACTTACTGAAAGAATTTCAAAAATACATCAATAGTAATACAATAATAGTGGGAGACTTCAATACCACACTCATACTTAAATAGATCAACAAAGCAGAGAACCAACAAAGATACAAGAGAATTGAATGAAGAGATTGACAGACTAGACCTCTTGGACATTTTCAGAGTCCATCGCCCCAAAAAACTGGAATACACCTTCTTTACAAATCCACATAACACATACTCAAGGATAGACCACATGTTAGACCACAAAGACAACATCAATAAATTCAAGAACATTGAAATCAACCCAAGTATCTTCTCAGACCACAGTGGAGTAAAACTAACATTTAACAACAAACAGACAATTATTAAAAGTCACAGAATTTGGAAACTAAACAACATACTCCTTAAGAACCACTGGGTCAGAGATACACTCAAGCAGGAAATTCAAATGTTCCTGGAAACAAATGAAAATGAAGACACAACCTATCAAAATATTTGGGGCACAGCTAAAGCAGTACTGAGAGGGAAACTTATAGCCATACAATCACATATTAAACACCAAGAAGAAGCTCAAATGAACAACCTTACTGAACACCTCAAGGATTTAGAGGAAGAGGAACAAAGGAACCCTAAAGCATCCAGAAGGACAGAAATCACTAAAGTTAGAGCAGAAATAAACAACACCGAAAATCTTTTCTTCTAGCGTTTGCCCTTCTTCCGTAGCCAGTCAACAGCGTCAGGTTGAGCCTGATGTACAGTTTCAAGACCTCCTTTGAATCTGGAGAGGTGGCAGTCGTTGACTATGTGGGTCATAGTCTGTCTGTAGCTGCAGGGGCAGTTCGGGTCGCCTCCAGCTCCCCAGTGATGGAACATAGTGGCGCACCGGCCATGGCCTGTTCGATAGCGATTGAGGAGGGCCCAATCATAACGTGCTAGGTCAAAGCCGGGTTGATGCTTGCAGGGGTCTGTAATGAGGTGTTTGTTCTTAACCTCAGCTGACTGCCAACTCTGTTTCCAAGAGTCTGGAACAAGAAGTTCAGTGTAGGCGTAGGAGACCAGATTGGATGACGAAACGTCAAGTGTTGAACAGGGTGGGCGAAGATTTCTGCGTATATTGGCAGGTCCGGTCAAGCGTAGACATGGGAAATAAACTTAGATGATGCCGCATCCCGATGAATATCTAGCGGGGCGATGTTGCTAAGAACTGGCAGCCATGGAACCAGGGTGGAATGGATGGTTCCAGAAATTATCCTCATGGAGGAATATAATTTGGAATGGACCAAGTGGACATGGGGGTTACGGAACCATACTGGGGCACAGTATTCTGCAGTGGAATAGCATAATGCCAGAGATGATGATCGTAGTGTGGAAGCGCTCGCGCCACATGAGGAGCTGGCCAGTCTTGCAATGATGTTATCCTCCCGCCAAGCTTTGCTGCAGTTTTTATGAGATGTTCGTGGAATGACAGAGTGCGATCGAGAGTAACGCCAAGATAGACTGGCTGGGCTTCATGCTAGATTCTCGTATCGTCAAGCTGCACATTAAGCTCACGCGAGGCCGAGGCATGGTGTAGATGGAAAACAGATGATATCTTTTTTGCAGTGCTAGGGATTAGTCGCCACTTTTTACAATAATCAGATATCAGAGACACTGAAAATAAAAGAACCATACAAAAGATCAATGAAGCCAAATGTTGGTTCTTTGAAAGATTAAACAAAATTGACAAACCCCTAGCCAGACTTAACAAACAAAAAAGAGAGAAGACTCAAATTAATAGAATTGTTGTAAACAATGGAGGAGATATCACAACTGACACCACAGAAATCCAGAGAATCCTGCAAAACTTCTATAGAGAACTATACACCACCAAGCTAGAGAATCTGGAAGAAATGGAACAATTCCTAGAAGCATATGCCCTTCCAAAACTAAACCAAGAAGAACTATAAAATCTGAATGCACCAATCACAGACAAAGAAATTGAAACCGTTATTAAGAACCTCCCCAACAACAAAAGTCCTGGACCAGATGGCTTCACAAATGAATTCTAAAAAACTTTCAGGAAACAGTACCCATACTTCTTAAGCTTTTCCATAAGATTGAAGAAACAGGAATACTCCCTTCCACCTACTATGAAGCCAACATCACCCTGATACCAAAAGCTGATAGGGACAGAACAAAAAAGGAAAACTACAGACCAATATCACTGATGAAAATGGATGCCAAAATATTAAACAAGATCTTGACCAACCATACAGCAACATATCAAAAAGATTGTTCATCACGACCAAATGGGATTCATCCCAGGAATGCAAGGCTGGTTCAACATCCGTAAGTCAATCAATGTCATTCACCACATCAATAAAAGCAAAGCCAAAAACCACATGATTGTCTCAATAGATGCAGAGGAAGCCTTTGACAAAATCCAACACCCATTCATGCTCAAAACTCTAAAAAAAATGGGAATAGATGGGAAATTCCTCAAGATAGTGGAGTCTATATATAGCAAACCTACAGCCAACATCATACTCAATGGGAGTAGACAGGGCTGTCCACTGTCACCATTACTCTTCAACATAGTATTGGAAGTTCTTGCCATAGCAATCAGGCAAGAGAAAGAAATCAAAGGAATACAGATTGGAAGGGAAGAAGTCAAGCTCTCACTATTTGCAGATGATATGATAGTATACATAGAAAAACCTAAATAATCCAGCAGAAAACTACTGGAAGTTATTAGGCAAAGAGCAAAGTATCAGGCTACAAAATCAATGTACAAAAATCAGTGACATTTCTTTATGCAAACACTAAATCTGAATAAGAAGACATCCAGAAATCCCTCCCATTTACTGTTTCAGCAAAATCAATCAAATACCAATCAAAAGTTGACCAAAGAAGTAAAAGACTATTATGCTGAAAACTATGAGTCACTACTCAAGGAAATAGAAACTGATACCAAGAAATAGAAAGATATCCCATGCTCATGGATTGGAAGAATAAATATCATCAGAATGAATATTCTCCCCAGAGCCATATACAAATTTAACGCAATACCCATCAAAGTTCCACCAAGCTTCTTTAAGAGAATAGAACAAACACTACAATCATTTATCTGGAACATGAAAACACCTAGAATTGCCAAGACCATGTTAAGGAAAAGAAACAGAAATGGAGGCATCACACTCCCAGACCTTAAACTATATTATAAAGCCATCATCATCAAGACAGCATGGTACTGGGACAAAAATAGGCACACAGACCAGTGGAACAGAATTGAAAGCCCAGAAATAAATCCCCACACCTATGGACATCTAATCTTTGATAAGGGGGCCCAAAGGATTAAATGGAAAAAGGAGGCTTTCTTCAATAAATGGTGCTGGGAAAACTGGGTTGAAACATGCAGAAGAATGAAATTGAACTACTTTATCTCACCAGAAACAAAAATCAACTCCAAATGGATCAAAGACCTAGATGTCATACCAGAAAGAGTCAAATACTTAGAGGAGAACATTGGTAAAACAGTTTCCCACCTACACCTCAAGGACATCTTTGATGAATCAAACCCAATTGCAAGGAAGACTAAAGCAGAAACAAACCAATGGGACTACATCAAATTGAAAAGCTTCTGCACATCCAAAGAAACTATTAAACAAACAAAGAGACCCCTCACAGAATGGGAGAAGATCTTCACATGCCAGACATCAGACAAGAAACTAATCACCAAAATATATAAAGAGCTCAGCAAACTTAGCACCAAAAAAGCAAATGGCCCCATCCCAAAATGGGCAGAGGTTATGAACAAAACATTCACCTCAGAGGAGATCCAAAAGGCTAACAAACATATGAAAAACTGCTCTAGGTCACTGATTGTCAGAGAAATGCAAATTAAGACAACACTAAGATACCACCTCACTCCTGTAAGAATGGCATACATCAAAAAGGACAGCAGCAACAAATGCTGGAGAGGATATGGGGACAGAGGAACCCTTTTACATTGCTGTTGGGAATGTAAATTGGTACAGCCTCTGTGGAGAGCAGTCTGGAAAACTCTCAGAAGGCTAGACATGGACTTTCCATATGATCCAGTAATTCCTCTCCTGGGGTTATACCCCAAGGACTCCATAACACCCAACCAAAAAGAGGTGTGTACTCCTATGTTCATAGCAGCACAATTCATAATAGCTAAAACCTGGAAGCAACCCAGGTGCCCAACACCAGATGAGTGGCTGAGAAAGCTGTGGTATATATACACAATGGAATACTATGCAGCTATCAAGAACAATGAACCCACCTTCGCTGACCCATCTTGGACAGAGCTAGAAGGAATTATGTTAAGTCAGCTAAGTCAAAAAGATAAAGATGAGTATGGGGTGATCCCACTCATAAACAGAGTTTTGTAAGAAGATCTGAAAGAGAAACTAAAAGCAGGACCTGACCAAATTGTAAGTAGGGCATCAAAGTAAAAACCCTGTGGTGAGGGTTAGACATGTAGCTTCCTGGGACAGTGGGGGGTGGGAGTGGGTGGGAGGGATGGATCACAGTCTTTTGGTGGTGGGAACGGTGTTTATGTACACTCCTAGTAAAATGTAGTCAGATAAATCACTAGTTAATTAATATGAGAGGGGAAAAATTAATTGTATGTCTCAAAGTTTTTCAAAACAGAAACTGAATCTTTTCAATATATAGGCTGTGTAATTGATATGCAGACTCTCTCAAAAGCGTAGACCAAGTAGATCAGAAGCAACAAATAGCACAGCTATATACAAGATACTGGGTACTGTACAGCAAACCTTAACAAAAAGACTTTTCAAAGTTAATCCAATTAACAAATAATGTGATGATAACATTAACTATCGATTGTCCTTTTGAACCCTAGGACAGCAGGAACCTTACATCTCCACTATGGAGCCTCACTTCCCCCAGTCCTGGAACCATTGGATAGGGCCCACTTTCCCGTATGCCTCTCCCAATCCATATCAAATAATATTGCATCCGCCGATCACAACCTAACCAACGCAATGATTGCCACCTCAACATGCTTCACTTCAGACTATGTCCAGAGACTTCACGTGTGGAACGACAACCCTTCAACTTCATTACTCGGGTGAGACCTTTCCTTTCATAGTATACTCTAATTCCATCTCAGGTGGTTCACTTTCTAACAAAGTCCCAAAACCTAGATATATACCAGTTTCTGTGAGAGAGAGTATATTTTCACACGTATCCGTAAACTACTGCAAAATATATAACTGAAAGCAGAAGTGCACTAGAGTTTGTAGTGAGTACCCCCCTAGCACTTCCTCTCCACTATTCCAAGCTTTGGGTCCATGATTGCTCAACAATTTGTTTGGCTTCGTATGTTAACCCTCTTTTCAGTCACCAGGTTCCAGATGTCATCAGGATGCCAGCCAGGCTTCCCTAGACTGAAAACCCCACCAATGTGTCTTGGAGCTCCACTTCCCCAGAGACCCACCCTACTAGGGAAAGAGAGAGGCAGACTGGGAGTATGGACCGACCAGTCAACGCCCATGTTCAACGGGGAAGCAATTACAGAAGCCAGACCTTCTACCTTCTGCAACCCACAATGACCCTGGGTCCATGCTCCCAGAGGGATAGAGAATGGGAAAGCTATCAGGGGAGGGGGTGGGAAATGGAGATTGGGTAGTGGGAATTGTGTGGAATTGTACCCCTCCTACCCTATGGTTTTGTTAATTAATCCTTTCTTAAATATAAATAAATAAATAAATAAATAAATAAATAGAAAGAAAAGTTAACAAAAAAAAAAAAAGAATGAAAATCAAAAAACTACCTACCAGACATCAAGGATTATTTTTTAATTAGTTAAATGATAGAGTAGCAAAGCATAGGCACTGAAATAGACAAAAAGATAAGGAAAACAAAATGGAAAATTCAATTTTTTGTATTGTTGACAGAAATAGGTAAATGGTAAATAGATATACAAACAGATACAAAAAGATTAGAATTTTTGTGTGAATTTTATATAAATACTTCAAAGAGAATGGGCAAAGATGACTTTGAAATCCTAAAGACAATTTTATATTCTTTATTTATTCTCTAAACATAAAGAATTTTACAAAATGTTGATAATGTGCTAATTTGCTGTGTTAAGCTGATGTTCTTACAAAAGACTATAAGATTCTAGTCATTTCCACCAAAAAAAATAAAAAATAAAAAGGCAGTCACAGCAATGAAAAATGGAAGGCTCCAAGTGACTTTTAACTCATATTAATAGCATTTGGAGAGGTTTAATTCTCCTTTAAAAAGAGCAGGAGAAAAGGGAGCACTCAGGTAGAAAAGTTAGAAAAGGAATTGAAAAATCAGTGGTTAATGGAGCAGGAGAACAATCAACAGAAAGCAGGTAAATAAGTCAAAACTTGAAAACGCTCTGATAAACTATCAACAGATTAGCAAGATACCTGATAGAAAGAATAATAAACTAGAAAAGAAAAAAATATATCTTCATGAAGATAATTCAACACTTTTGACTTCGGCTTTGATGTCAAGCAGACAAACAGTACTTTTCACCTAGAGCTGCTGTAAGTGTTTCTAACAGTCAACACACCAACTACTAAGCTGCCTTTGGATCATTAAGACTAAAATTTCCACAGTCCAAAAAATGCCCTGCCATTCTAAAACCCAGGAACAGGGATGCACCGACAAGGAAAAGGCTTGAAAGGACTCATATAGAATAAAATGCTTTGCCCTGACTAGAAAAAAAATGGGCTCTCTGACCTACCAGGGAATTTCCATCCCATTCTTAAAACTCACTGAAATCAGAATTCACAGAAACAATCCTGCTCTGGGCACCACGAATGGACTAATCAATATACTGTTGCAGTTAACTACCATTACTTGTGCTGGAATTGCTTTCAATTTACTTTTTTGCTGAAGGGTTTGATGTTGGTGAACCCTTGTTGTATTAATATCAATGATGGAAGCTTTTTCTAAATCTAACATGAACCGCCAAAGTGGACTCTATGGAAAAATAAGGTTACCCAAGGAAATCATCTGAGTAGGAAAAATAAACACAGCACATAAATATTTTAGATGTTACAAGTCCTAAGACATTAAATGGACAAAGGAGGAACACTAAGAGTGGTTCATGGAGAGCTGCATATTTCACTTTCCAGAATGAGGAACTGGTGGTGTGAGGTGCAGATGGGAGAAAAGATAACATTGTATCTAGTTTATCCAGTGGGAGGAGATTGGCTTGAACAAGATGGCAGGAGCAGAGAGGATGATGAAAAAAAAAAAAATGACGATCCTGATTATATTCTGAAGTTAGAAGTAAAAATGTTTCTAGACTTTTCTTACAAACTGGATGCAGAAGACAAGAGGGGGGAAAAAAATAGATGTCAATGATGACACCAAGGTTTTTAGTCCAAACAGTTAGAAAGATGAAGTTACCAATTGGCAGGTTGAGGGAGGAAGGAAAAGAAACAAGTTTGAAGAAGTGAAATTTTGGGGATCCCTAGTAGAGCTCTAGTGTCTGAAGTCTCAGATAAGCAACTGTATGTATGCACCTGGAAGTCTAGAGCAGTTAGAGGTGGAAGTAAACATTTGGAAAGCATAGGCGAGTTCAGGGATACTTTCATTTTGCCAAATGATTGAGTGAAGAGGAGTTGGAAAAGGACTTGAGAAAAACCAGTGCTCAGAGCAGCAGGAGACCAAGAGAAAGTAGTACTCTTGACTGAAGTGAAGAGACTTTCAAAAAAGAAAGAATGGTCAGCTATACTAAGTGATATGATAAGCCAAGTAAGATGAAAATGAAGACCTAGTCATTTTTTTCCCCCATGTGAACACATTATTGACTTTTATCAAAGGTTTTTTTTTTTGTGTGTGTGTGGAGGTTAGAGGATAAAAGCTTTGTTTGTATGGTCCAGGGTGTATGGAAGTTTTATTTCTAGAAAAGACTTTATTCCTACTCATTCTCTTATAACTAATAAAACAATAAAACAAACCCTTACGTAACCAACAGCAAGTTCTTTCTGATCTTCAGAGTTTCTATTGAGACATCAGCTGATGATTTTAGAGAATTCCTTTCTAGGTGATTCTTTGTTCCTCTCTATCTTATTTCAAAATTAAAATAATGGGCTTAGGGAGTGGGGGGGTAGCGCAGCGGGTTAAGCGCAGGTGCTGTGAAGCACAAAGACTGGTATAAGGATCCTGTTGGAGCCCCTGGCTCCCCACCTGCCAGGTAGCCTCTTCACAGGCAGTGAAGTAGGTCTGCAGGAGTCTATCATTCTCTCTCCCTGTCATCCCCTTCTCTCTCCATTTCTTTCTGTCCTATCCAACAACAATGACATCAATAACAACAACAACAATTAAAAAAAAAAAAACAAGGGCAACAAAAGGGAAAATAAATATAAAAAATAAAATTAAAAATAATGGGCTTAGTCACGAAAAGCAACTTACTTCTGATTATATGAAGAGTTGCTTTGGCAACTTTTTAAAATTTTTATTTATAAAAATGGAAACACTGACAAGACCATAGGATAAGAATGGCACAATTCCCACCACCAGAACTTCTTATCCCATCCTCTCCCCTGATAGTTTTCCTATTCTTTATCCCTCTGGGAGTATGGACCCAGGGTCATTATGGGGGGCAGAAGGTGGAAGGTCTGGTTTCTATAATTGCTTCCCTGCTGAATGTGGACATTGACAGGTTGATCCATACTCCCAGCCTGTCTATCTCTTTCCCTAATGGGGCAGGGCTCTGTGGAGACAGGGCTCCAGGACACATTGGTGGGGTCATCTGCCCAGGTAAGGCAACTATCTTGGTCAAAACTTGAAGGTATAATGTTAAGTGATATAAGCCAGAAAGAGATGGACCACTAGAAAAGTCAGAAAAAGAACTTAAGAACAAAGGGCAGTAAGGGAAAACATAAGGTGAAACTTGGACTGGGTGTGATGTATTGCACCAAAACAAAGGATTCTAGGAAAGGAGGGGAAGGGATGATCGGGAAGGAACTTAGGGTGTACTGGAGTAAGATGTGGGAGGGTGGCCTAGGTTGGGGGAATGTGTTACTCCCACACACCTAGCCACCTATGCTGAGGAGATGAGTGCTTGTACCTATATATCATCAACTGTACTATAGACTGTACAATAAGCCATTAGCCTCCATAATAAAAAAGAAACATATATTTGGGAAAGCAAAAGTGAAATTATTTCAACTGAACTAATATTAATATTTTAAGTACTTCAGTGCTCCTCATTACTCTTATATCATAGATCTTGAATTATATGCTTAATCTTCAGTAAATGATTATATTGTACTGCTTGTTTGATGTTCATGTGTAAGACTTCAAGCTGTAGGGTTACTTTCAGTTTTTATATATGGATTAGTTATCAAGTTTCTTAAGCTTTTTTTTTTTTTGCAGTTTATTCAGTGTGCTACATTTGCCAAAACTTAAAAAATAAGTATATACATAAGCCATAGTTTTAGTTGAAAAATAAATGAGAAATTATGCAAAAAATAATGTTACGGGTTTATTTTTTCATGCATTTCCATGGCATTTCTTACCTCAAGTGGTTGCATATACCACCTACACTGGATGCGTCTATACACCATTATATCATGAGTTCTCTGAAAGTAGAAAACTTTTCTAGTATTGCTGCAATCCCAATAATCAGGGAAGAGAAAGAGAAATGTTTTTTCACCAGGGCTTCACCACTCCAGACTTTTTCAGGTAGAGAAAGAGACAAAGAAAACACCAAAGTTTCCTCCATTGTGTTGGAGGTCAGACTTGAACCTGGGTTGCAAGCATGACAAATCAAGTACACTATCCAGGAGAGCTATTACACTACCCGAGAAAAGAAAAAATAATAATGATATGAACTCCATCCCAAGTTTGTGAAGGAGGACTTTATATGGCTTGTTCACGACTGTATCGTCAATATATAGTTCAGACCCAGCACATAACAGGATTTTTAAATATGTATATGTTTAATGAATTAATTAATTAACAAATTAATTAAGAGTTGCATTCATTCAGCCAGCTTCATCTTGTTAAGTATTTTGTTAATATTAAAATAACAAACAAAAGTTTTAAAAAATAGAGGGTCAATTGTATTTTTGTCCATATGTTGCCAAACATCTTTATGCTGGGTATACCTAGACATTAAATAGTATTCATCTGAATGACATTTTTCCTATGTTTTTCTATGAAAGAATGCATCACGACTTTTCTGACAGTATCTTCACCAGACATTTTGATGCGCTTAGGTACATTTTTTGATGAATATGTTTTACTAGACCTCTAACATAAAGCATGAAAAAAGAAGAAAGAAATAAGCCCTTTAAACTAGTTCCTTTTGGGCAATAGTTGTTTTGTGCTGGGTAAATCAAAATACTGAGACCACATGATTTCTCTGCTTTCCTTTCTAAGCTGAAAGGTTCTCTTGCTCTAAGAAAGTGACTTGAAATCCTGGCTCATAATTTCCCCATCAGGACTTGGTGTGATCAGAGGTGACTATGGCCTAGTTTCATGCCTTTAAAGTAATTTTCTTTTAGTGAGAAGTGTTTATACACTGTGCTATAGTATTACAAGAATAGTGTCCTTCTCACTCTTTGAAAATAATACCAGAAATACACTGGAAAAGTAATATTTTCTGAAATATTTTGTTGTCTTATATTCACATATATTACATCTTGCTTGCCAGACATTTAAGCAAGTATAATTTTCTATTGACAACAGCTGCAAATAAACTAATTATATATATTCAACTTATAACAAAGATTTGAGACATTAAGAATTTAAAGTACCTTTAGAATCATAAAAATAGATTATCAGAATTATTAACTTATCTACTTATTTATTTTATTGTTACCAGGGTTATCACTGAGATTGGGTGCCAGTGTTTTGAATATACCACTCCTAGAAGCCATTTCATTTTTTTTTTAATTTCTATTTTATTTGACAAGACAGAGAGAAAAGTTAAGAAGCGGAGGGGAAATAAAATAGGAGAGAGACAGAGAGACACTTGCAGACCTGCTTCACCATTCATGAAGCATTCTCCCTGCAGGTGAGGAGTGGGGGCTCAAAAAGGGTCTTTAATACCCCCCAACACTGCATCTGCATTATCCCAGTCTTTAGTTCCATGATTATTCAACAATTTGTTTGGCTTTGTATGTTAACTCTCTTTTCAGCCACCAGGTTCCGGATGCCAGCAAGATGCTGACCAGACTTCCCTGGACAGACGACCCCATCAATGTGTACTGGAGCTCCACTTCCTCAGAGCCCCACCCTACTAGGGAAAGAGAGAGGCAGACTGGGAGTATGGATTGACCAGTCAACGCACATGTTCAGCGGGGAAGCAATTACAGAAGCCAGACCTTCCACCCTCTGCAACCCACAACGACCCTGGATCCATACTCCCAGAGAGATAGAGAATGGGAAGGCTATCAGGGGAGGAGATGGGATACGGAGATCAGGAATATGGGAATTGTGCGGAATTGTACCCCTCTTATTCTATGGTTTTGTTAATGTCTCCTTTCTTAAATAAAAAAGAATTAGGAATGCTATCAGGGGATGTGATGGTATATGAAGTTCTGGTGGTGGGAATTGCGTGCAGTTGTACCCCTCTTATCTTATGGTTTTTATCAGTGTTTCCTTAGTATAAATAAAAAAAAATATTTTGGATACCTAAAAAAAAAAGGGTCTTTAAGCTTGTTATTGTGTGCACTCAACTCGGTACACAACTGCCCAGTATGCCAAAACTGGTTACTTTTAGTGGTGAATATGATATGATAAACAAGCTTATTAGTTTTCAGTGATACACACTTGAAACTTATACAATGTTATAATGTCACATTATTTTAACAACATCAACAACAATAACTACAATAATAAAACAACAAAGGCAACAAAAAAGAAAATAATAATAAAATGTTTAAAAATAATGTCACATTACTTAATAGAATAATAAATAAAACTAGTAACTAAAAAAGAAAGAAATGAAAGAGAAAAAAGAAAGAAAGAAAGAAAGAAAGAAAGAAAGAAAGAAAGAAAGAGGAGAGAAAATCCCCCACTTTGAATTTATGTGTAATGCTCTGGCATATATTAATTCTCTGGAGGTTGGGTAGAGATGTACCTGGTAGAGCACATATGTTGCCTTGAACAATGACAGGGTTTCAAGTCCCCAGTCCCTATCTGCAGCAGCAAAACTTCATGAGCAGATCTGCATGTGCCTCTCTTTCTCTCCCCCTCTCCCTCTCTCTCTCTCACTCTCTCTCCCTCTCTATATTTCCCCTCCCAATTTCTCTCTGTACTATCAAATAAAAAATAAAGTAGAATAATTAATAAATATATACTGGGGGGAGACAGAATAATGATTATGCAAACAGTTTCTGATGCCTGAGGTTCCAAGGTCCCAGGTTCAACCCCCAGCATCATCGCCAGCCAAAGCTGAGTAGTGCTCTGGAGAAAAAAAAAAAAAAAAGAGAGTGTAAAGTGTGTGTGTGTGTGTAATTGCATTCTAAAAATTACATTCTCCAGGAACATCTATGTCACCTATTAATTCACTCATCCGATGTTAGTCTTCAAATGTGCAAATCACAAAATACCACATGAATTTGGGTTGGCCAAGCATAGACAACTGGTACAGGAACTACAAAGGCTTTAAATTAACCTAAGTTTCCGATTCCCTCTCTCTGACTGCAACAATCACACCACTGTCTTCAGAAGTAGAATGGTAAAGTATTTAGACTCCATTCCTCTTGATATTTCATTTTACTCTTCATGTTTATTTCTTTTTTCCTTTTAATTTATTTCTAATTTTTATTAGATATGATAGAGAGAAATTGAGAATGGATGGAGAGATAGAGAGGAAGAGAAAGATACCTGCAGACCTCTTCACTGCTCTGGAAGCGGATCCTCTGCAGACCTGAGAACGAGAGCTATATGTGCACTTAATTGGATGCCACCACCCAGTCCTGCTCTTGGTGTCTATTTCTAAACAATTCTCTAGCTCCAACATCATGCTGGTACCAGGTTGAATCTCACTTTCTAATTTGTCCACTTCATGCCTCACTTGATTTAACCCTAATGGACCCCTTGGAATATCTGTAAAATAGATGTCCTAGCTTTTTCCAAAATGAAGACCCCAGATCTCATCTGCTATATTCTTCCAGATTATTAAACTATTTTTTCTGCTTTATATCTTAATGCTTTTCAGCCACCAAGTTGCAGATGTTACCATGATGCAGATCTGACATCCATGGGCTGATAATCTCACCAATGTGTCCTGGAACCCCACCTATCCAGAGCCAGGCCCCAGTAGGGAAAGATAGAAACAGGCTGGGAGTATGGATTGACCTGCCAATGCCCATGTTCAGCAGAGGAGCAATTACAGAAGCCAGACCTTTGACCTTCTGCCCACACTCCTCCCAATGATCCTTGGTCTATATTCCCAAAGGAATAAAGAATAGGAAAACTTCCAATAATGGGAATGGAATGCAGAACTCAGGTGGTGGGAATGGTGTGGAAATGTACCCCTCTTATCAAACAGTCATGTCAATCATTATTAAATAAATAGATAAAAATAATAGAGTTGCATCCCACCTTCTGCACCCCCAAAATAATTTTGATCCAAACCCCCCAGGGAGAGAGAAATGATAAAGAGAAGTTGAGCAGAGAGCTCTGAACTCCAACTCCATCAGGACCTGGAGAGAGAAGGGGGAAAAGAGAGGGACATTTGGATGTAGTAAAAGGTATATGTGTGACTTGGAAAGGAAGAGAAGATGGGACCTTAAAAAATAGGCAAATATCTGGAGACTGGGTGGTGGCAATTGTGTGGAGTTGTACCCCTCCTACCCTATGGTTTTGTTAATTTATCCTTTCTTAAATAAAAAATAAATTTAAAAAATTGGCAAATATATAGAAATATAGACAGGTAGTTGTAGAAATAAGAGTTAACCCATATCTTCAACCTTAAGAGAATTGCTATAGCTTACAATGAAGGTATTGGGGATTCAGAGCTCTTGTGATGGGAACAGTGTGGAGCTGTACCCCTGTGATCTTGTAATTTTGTAAATCAATACTAAATCCCTAGTAAAAAAGAAAAAATAAAGGATAGAATAGTACTGTAAGAATAGCCAGTGATCTTGTGCTTATTTCCAAGTTTAGGATAAGTTTTTGATAGCTAATTCATAGAAATAATGCTTCTGTGCAAGTCAACACATAATTGAGAGCCCAGAAATAAAACCACATACTAATGGTGAATTAATTTACAACATACAAGCCAAATGCTTACAGAAGAACAAAGAAAGTTTTATACTGGTTGTGATTTCTCACTATATATCTAAGGTAAATATCTAGTGATTTCTTCGAACCTTTATAAACCAAAAATACTAGTAATTTAGAATTTTGTTGGAACTCTTTCAATAGAACCTTCATAATAACATCTGTTAAAGTACATGGTTTCTCCTGATCTCTATCATTGGCCGCTTTGTGCCATCTAGTGAACATATACAAAGTCTTAGTAGAGAATGAAATCCGGGAAGCTTTTCTTGAAGCCCTGTGGTTTAATGATATTTAAGTGACATGCTCTTTTCTTGAAATTCATTCATCTTTACTGTTGCTAAATAAAAACTAATGTCCTTTCCATAAAATTTATAATCTAAAAATAAAGGTTTGGTGAAACTTAAACAAAATCTATTTTAAAGTATGACAAAGGGATTTCACTTTTATAAAAGAGCATTTCCATTTTTAATTTTTTTTCTTAAAGAGTTTTCCTTCATCATGAATTTTACATAAGTGCATAATTGAAGAGGGTTATCTCTGCCTGAATGATGAATCTGCTATTAGTGGTGGCTATTTCCTTTCTTTTCTTTTTTCTTTTTTTTTTACTATTTATTTATTCCCTTTTGTGGCTCTTGTTGTTTTATTGTTGTAGTTATTATTGTTGTCTTCATTGTTGGATAGGACAGAGAGAAATGGAGAGAGGAGGGGAAGACAGAGAGGGGGAGAAAAAGAAAGACACCTGCAGACCTGCTTCACCGCCTGTGAAGGGACTCCCCTGCAGGTAGAGAGCCAGGGGCTCGAACCAGGAACCTTAAGCAGGTCTTTGCGCTTTGCGCCACGTGTGCTTAACCTGCTGCTACCACTCACTCCCTCTTTTCTTTTTTTCTTTCAGTATTTTTTGAATACAGACGGGGAGAAGTTGAGAGCGAATGGGCATATAGAGAAGGACAGAGCATGACACCTGCAGCACTGCTCCACCATTTGTGAAGCTTTCCCCACCTCCATGCAGGTGGGGAATAGGGGATTGAACCCAGGTCGTTTCACATGGCAGTGTGTGCATTTGCCACCACCTGGTCCCAGATCTGTATTTCTTGATGTTATATTAAGTCATGCCCCCATTGCAAGATCTAAACAGAAGCATTAGATGTTGCAGTCCTGGGGGAAAGCCCCCTATACTTCTATGGAAGAGGCTCAGAGAATATCATATAGTAGCAGGCTTTAGGGAATAAAACCCCTTTTCAGTAATGAGTGGGGGAAAATATTCACAAAAATGGTATTTCATCTTCTGAACCACCTCCCCCAAGATTCTCAGTTAAAATGAATAGCATACCAAAATGTGGAGCATCTTTCAAAGGTCAGCTCTAGAGGAACTTTCTGAGGTCAATTTTATAACAGATTCACTGGGATATAATTTACACATGTTAGGAGATACAAAGTTGTTGGTGCATGTGCTGTTAACTTACAGGGAATGTGGAGTTTTTCTGCCTGGCTTAATTTTCCTTCATCAGATGTTTCGAGGAGCCTGGGACAATTCTGGCACCACAGAACCATTACATCAACTCTGAAATGCCTGTCTCCAGACTAATAAGGAAAACTGGTATGCATACTGAATAATTAGTTATGTGGAAACTACTGTTACTTACTTGGTGGTCATTTGCTACTGATAGGTTAAACTATCTTGTACTTTATCAACATCATTATAGCACATTTGAAATGAAGTTATGTTTAAATTAACTATATTTAGAAAAATATAAATTTTGAAATAATATAAAGATAACATCCAAGTTAGGCTAAATAAAGTTACTAAGGTTTAATTAATGTAGGCATAAATCTAGAATTTAAAGAAAGTAAAAATTTCCTCACAATTTTATCCAAACACATTAAATTCTGAACTATATAGAAAATAATCAATTATTGGAACTATTTCAGGCAAAATCTTTCTCTTCTGGGAAGATTTATCTCACAAGACATAGGTAAATAAAAGGGAGAAGTGATAGCTACACCCTGGCATAAGCCCTTCTGGGGATCAAACTTGGGCTCTCACATTTGTAAGTCAGAGCTCTGCTGCTATGCCATCTCCCAGGCCATCCCGCTAGAGTTATCTTTATTTATTTTATTTATTTAATTTATTTACTTATTTTATTTATTTATTTATACAAGGCTACTGCTCAGTTCTGGCTCATGGTGGTGTTGAGGATTGAACCTGAGACCTTGAAGCCTTAAGCTTAAGTGTCTCTTTGTATAACCATTATGCTATCACCCCCACCCAAGGCTAGATTTATCTTAACTGTGGACATACAGTTTAAGAATATAACTGGGAGATGGTGCAGTGTATTATGTGTTAGACCCTTGAGCATGAGATCCTGGATTTTATCGTTGAATTTTATGTGCCAGTAATTTCTCTGGTCCTCTTTCTCTTTTATTCTTTCTTGACAATTAAAAGATCTTTCTTTAAAAAATAAATCTATCACTATTTTTATTTTACGATTTAACTTTGTGATTTTTTAATCTATCAGACATACTTATAGCTATGTGAAAAATTACCACTTTAAAAAAAAAAAAAGAAAGAACCTTGCCTAAAATAGTTTTTTTCTTACAAAAATTATCTTGGTACTCCCTCTGGTGGTGTTACTCAAAAACAGGTTTTCATCTGCTTTCTGAATACAAACTTATGTATTTTTCAATGAAATCATCAAGGATTTCTATGTATAGTAATATGTCATCCATAAATACTGATAAAAACTGGTAAATAACCATAAAAATGGTATTTATTTTGAGGGTTATTTACATTTATATATACAAATGACAAGGCAAATGAGCTTTGAATCATGCCAGCAAACTAATAAAATAATCTTTATATAATAATTTAAAAAGATCCTGCAATCAAGAGAATAAGTCTGCTCTAGGAAATTTAAAGAAACAAACATGCTGATATTTGGGACACTGCTGTTTATTACTCAAATGATACTAGTTCATTTAGAAACTATAACATATTGGGGGTGTAGACTGACATGCCAAAGTCCATGTTCAGTGGAGAAGCAATTACACAAGCTACATATTCCACCTTCTGTACCCCATAAAGAATTTTGGTCCGTAACCCCAGAGGGATAGAGAATAGGGGAGATTCCTATAGTGGGGATGGGATATGGAACTCTGGTGGTGGGAATTGTATGGAATTGTCTAGCACGTTATGATTGGGCCCTCCTCAATCGCTATCGAACAGGCCATGGCCGGTGCGCCGCTATGTTCCATCGCTGGGGAGCCAGAGACGACCTGAACTGCCCCTGTGGCTACAGACAGACTATGACCCACATAGTCAATGACTGCCACCTCTCCAGATTCAAAGGAGGTCTCGAAACTGTACATCAGGCTCAACCTGACGCTGTTGACTGGCTACAGAAGAAGGGCAAACGCTAGAAGAAGAAGTATTCTTATCCTACAGTCTTGTTGATCACTATTAAATCACTAATAAAAAAAAAACTATAACACAGACAATGATCTTCTACATAAAAGATATTTACAGAGTTCTTTTAGGCCAATAAGCAGAGTACTAAAATTTCATCAGACATGTTACACATATACACATAACATACATATGTATGTACATATATGTCCCAGCTATAAACAATATTGTTTATATAGTATTTTTCTATTAAATCCCCACTATATTATTATATAAAATAATTTTTTGTTATTATAATATTTTGTTTTTTTAAAGTGGGTGTTGAATATATATATATATATATATACACGTTTTCTATATACCATATGATATACCACTGTTATTTCCAAGACTTTTCTAAATACGTTGGTTGTGAAGATCAAACCCAGAGCCTGTTGCAGGCAAGGCCTATGATCTGCCACTGAGTCACCTGCCAGGCTCAATATTTATAGTACTTTTTATGAGAGAAGGGGACACCAAAATACAGCTACACTCGTTTTATCTTTGTTGTTCCCTCACCTAGTATCAGGTGTCAAACCAAGGGCACCTGGATATAAGGCATCTACTCTACCACTGAGTATCCTCTCTAGCTGAAAGTTTTTTACAAATGAAATTTTAATGGTTTATTATTGGTCTACAGGCTACACAATTTCAAGAGTACACGTTTGGACCTTTACATTTATGAACCTCACTGCATCCACTAGAACCAAATGTCTAGTGAATCCCTCTACTCACTCCTCCCATCCCTCTCCCTTCTTGCAACCACATTTTCATAGACTGTAAGAGTTAGCTTTTTGTAAGTATTTTGTCACTGTCGTTAATCATGTTCATGTGAAGTCATACAGTCTTTCACATCTTTAATTCAGTTAACATTAACACCCCCAATTTCTATCCATGTTGTCCCTAAAAGGTACAAGTTCATTTTTTTCATAGTTGAACAATATCACATTTAGTATTCTGCAACCTATTTTTTTTTTTAGATCCCTCCTTTCCTAGTGTCTTTTACTTTGGTGCAATACACCATACCCTGTCCAAGTTTCCCCTACTGCCCTTGCTTAATATCCTACCTATAAGTAATATCATCCAGCATTATCCCTTCTTTTTCTGGCTGCTCACACTCAACATGACACTTGTAGATCCATCGACAATGTAGCACAGGAGACAATTTCACTTTTAAAAGCTACATAGCATTCTATTGTGTATATATATATATCACAATAAGAAAACCCTTTGAAGGAGGCGATAACACAGTGGATTAAGCACAGGTGACGCAAAGCTCAAGGACCAAGGAAGGATCCCGGTTAGAGACCTTGCTCCCCACCTGCAGCGGAGTCACCTCTCAAGCAGTGAAGCAGGTCTGCAGGTGTCTATCTTTCTCTCCCTTCTCTGTCTTCCCCTTCTCTCTCCATTTCTCTCTGTCCTATCCAACAAGGACATCAGTAACAACAACAATAACTATAACAATAAAACACGGGCAAAGAAAAGGTATAAATAAATAAAATATATATAAAAAGAAAACTCTTTTAAAAGAACCAGTTTCCTAAGTGGCAATAGCCGTCTCCCAACCCTCTCAACTCACAATACCTAAAATTAATAATGGAAACGTTGTGGCATAAACCTATAATTTTGCAATATGGAGATAAATCCCAGAATAAGTAAATAAGGTAACTGTCCTGAAAACACAGAGTTGAAAGAAGTAGGCAGAAAACTTCCAGTTAACAATAGTTTTTTTAAATACAGTGAGAGTTATAAAGTTTAAATTTTGGTGGTCCGGGAGGTGGCACAGTAGATAAAGCACTGGATTCACAAGCATGAGGTCCTGAGTTCGATCCCCCGGCAGCACATGTACCAGAGTGATGTCTGGTTCTTTCTCTCCTATCTTTCTCATATATAAATTAATTAATTAAAAAATAAAAAACAAAGTTTAAAATTTGCATATGTGTTACTTAGATTAACAACAACAAAAAAAAAGACCAGAATTAGAGAGAATATCTCACTGGATAGAGCAAGAGTGTTGTCATCTAGGAGGCCCCAGGGGAGATATATGGCACACAAGGAAGTTCAGTGCTATGGGATCTCTCCCTTTTCATCTGTCTCTCTGAATGGGGAAAAAAATGGTTCAGAGAGGTGAAATATGCAAGTGTGAGACCTCAACTCAAAAATAAATAAATAAAACCAGCCTGCTTCAAACATAAAAATTAAGCATACACTGGACTATGTTTTTAAATAAAGCTTAAAAAAATTGAGTGAGTTGCTATTTTTAATATCCTCTCTGAAAAACCCAATCAAAAATGATTCCTCCTTTCCACTGGAAATATAAAGTGCACAAGAAATCTTACTACTTAATATGCTTTATTTCCAAATTCAAACTTTACTCCACAGCTATAGAAATCAAGATTGTGATATTTGGATTTTAAATAAACGTTCAAAGAGATGCATACTCTGCTTTCTAACTGTAACAGATCATAATAGTAAATCCATGTTGTATTGGGGGAGTTGGAGTGTAAGAAATTCCTTACAGCTTGGATTCATGGAATTCCCCTATAAAGTAAGGAAGTAAAAATAATGCAATGGGAGCAGCAGTGGCATTGAAAGAGAGGAGTTACAGTAGTAAACGAGCAATGCCATGTGGGAGAATAAGTTGCTAATGGAATATTGACACACTGGTTGCTTCTGTGGTAGCATCTATACTGAATGCTGAATGTGGTAATATGGGTAATTTTTTTCTCATCTATCAAATAATTCACTGTTGCCTAAAGAAGACTAATTTGTTAAGTGTGCAAGCCATTTTTACTATCTGTTGTTAACATTCATAATGTTTAATTCCCTCCATTTTAGAAAAAAATTAATGTTCTCTCCTATACTATCATCTACAAACAACTCAGATGGTGGGACACTCCTTCTCTGGTGAGCAATGACCTGTTAGCACAGTAGCTGTCTCACTTCCAAACTTCTCTGCCAACACAGTCTTTGATTATGCAGGCTTCATATAGAGGCTGAGCTGATCCCCAGAGCAGGCTAGGGTGGGCTGGAGGGAGCTGGTCCCTGTGCAGGGTTGACCTTGAGGGCTTAGCAGGGAATGCAGCCTACTCTTAACAACCTGTCAACAAAGAAATCCTGTTCTGAATTGGGAGAAACATGCATTTTATTCACTTAGTTTCTAAGAGATCTCATTTCAATTCTGGTCAAGAAAGTTTTATTCTATGAGACATAGCACTTTCCAGCTTCAAACTGTACTCCAAAGCCAATGGAATTTGGCAGAGGGGTATTGATTTTTGGAAGCAGGCAATGGTATGGTGATACATACGAAGAGCTGTGAAATTATACCATATAGATTTAAAAATATATGGGGGCCAGGTGGTGGTGTACCTGCTTGAGTGCACGTTACAATGCGCAAGTACCTGGATTCAAGGCCCTAGTCCACACCTGCAGTGGGGACGATTTATGATTGATGAAGCACGGCTGTAGGTGTCTCTCTCCTTCTGTATCTCCTCCTTTCTCTCTCTCTCTCTATATATATATGTCAGCCAATAGCACATCTGATAGAGTGCATGTTACCATATGCAAGGACCCAGGTTCAAGCCAATACACTCCCCATGTATTGGGGGGGGTAGGGTGGTAGGGGAGCTTCATAAGGCAATTCTGCAGGTCTCTCTCTCTCTCTCGCTCTGTCTCTCTTTCTCTCTCTCTCTCTGTCTCCACTACCTTCTCAATTTCTTGCTAGCCTATCAAATTTTTTTTTAATCTTTTGTTAGGAAAAAGAGAATTTTTTATTACCTAGCCTTTAATAACACCATATAGTTTCAAGAACCAGTTAGAATTGATTTTTATTGTAATTATATCCTACTTTATATGCCTTGTTTGAGCCATTAAATATTTCGAAGGCATTAATGTTTTTTTCCGATATAATAATTCCCCAGTTACTCACTGTGACAATCTCATCTCTTCTGGAACAGAATGAGATAATTCCTAGAGAAGGAACCAGGTGGCTCCTGCAGTCTTAATGGGCCTGGCCAACTCGACTCAATTCATCAAACCTTACTTTTCTTATATACAAAAAAGGGACCAAATTGCCAGACCCAAAGCTGTCCTCATAAAAGAACACTGTGTAAAGAAATTTGTGATTTCTTCCAAAACATGGATAAACATAGGTGACTGCCATCTGGGGCAGAATATTGGTTGATGTTGTTTTCCCAGCATGTGACTGAGGGAAGAAAAATATTCAGTAAGTGCCCAGTTTGTGCTGTTTTGTTTTCCTGGTAATTTTGTAACATATCTATGCATTGTTAGCTGAAATAGTAATGTGTGTGCTTTTTAATTTTTTTAAATTATTATCTTTATTTATTGGATAGAGTCAGAAATCAAGAGGGAAGGGGGAGATGGAGAGAGAGAGAGAGAGAGAGAGAGAGAGAGAGAGTGAGAGACCTGCAGCCCTGCTTTACCACTTGCAAAGCTTTCTCCCTGCAGGTGGGGACTGGGGGGCTTGAACTTGAGTCCTTGCGCACTGTAACGTGTGCTCAACCAGATGTGCCACCACCACCCAGCCCCGTAATGTGTGTGCTAATAACTATGCACCTTCTTTTCTCACTCTCCACACCAGATACTTAAATATTGGAGACATGATGTGGTCAAAAGCTAACATGATCAAAAATTTCATTGTATTCTTGCCTGGTATAGTTCCTAGAGTTTTTATATTATTCAGCATGTTTTCATAACCCTTACTACTAGTCAAAAGAGAGATAACTTTGTTCTTAATCTTTTTCTGTTGAGCATTTCTATGTATTCATTGCTTACTCATCAAATAACTCTTCCGTGAAGGCAGAACTTATTTATCATCTTTATTGGGGGGGGGGGAACAATGGCATACAGTGCAGTTTGTTGGCATATGAGTACAAGTTCTCACCTCCCCATGATAGTTCTCTGCAGAACACCCTCACCTACATCTTAGGACTTTTTCCATCATTATGTAACAGGATCCCAATCTTCACTCCCATCCAGTCTAAGTTTCAAAGGCATTATTCAAAAGATTGATACTAATGCATAAGTAGTAGCATAAATTATGGATCCCATGTTCTCAGGAAATAGAATAGTCACTTATCATACAAACTGCTTCATCTTTTATTTTAAACCAAGCCTCTCTGCAGTACACTAACCAAGCCTCTGTAAATATGATGAGGTTTAAGTACATACAATTCATAAATTTACTACAGTAAGTAAAACCAAATGCAGTCTCAAATATCAGAAGTTATGTGGCAGGATTTATGTGATGACTTTAAGAATTCAGCACAGGGTTAAGATCTTTGCAATACAATGGTGTAAGTAAATTCTACTTTTGCATAACTGTTTACTCATTTTAGTATACTTAGTACCCAAGACATAAAAAGAATTGACATCAACAAACTAGAATTCTACATTCCCATGTGTAAGCAATATACCTTAAAAGAAGGAAACGGAAACAGTTTATTCAATGATTTATAAAGTCCTGATGAAACTAAACTACCTATTTAATCACAGACATACTGGAAAATCAGCCCATGCCTTCTTGAACAAGACAGTGAAGTGAGTTCAAATGCACGAAGATCTACTTGGTTGCTCAAAAGTAAAGCAGACAGGGCAGGTGGTAGCGTACCTGGTCAGGAACACCCATTACACTGAGTTCACCCTATCTCCTGAGCCCCAAAAACAACTTTGATCCTCACTCTCAATGGGAGAGAAGTGATAGGAGAAAGAGGATAAGAGGGCTCTGAACTCCAGCTCCATCAGAACCTGGAATGAGAGGAGGAAAAAGAGTGGGACATTTAAATGTTGTAGTAGGGGTGTGTGGCTTGGAGGAGAAGAGAGGACTGTCCGGACCTGGAAGAAAAAGGGGGCAATTATGTACAAATGTAGACAGACAGCTGTAGAAATGATGGTTAACCCATGTCTGCAACCTTGGGAGAACCGCAGTGGTTTGCAATGGAAAACTCTGGTGGTGGGGACGGTGTGGAATTGTACCCCTGTTGGCATGTAATTTTGTAAATCAGTATTAAATCACTAATACACTTTTTTAAATGGAAAAAAAAAAGAACCTGGGTTCAAGCCCTGGGTCCCCAACTTCAGAAGGGCAGCTTCACAAGCAGTGCTGCAGGCCTAGTTGTCTCCCCCACCCCTCTCAATTTTTCTGTCTCTATCCAAAATAAGTTTTTGAAAAAATGATGCAGACATAAACATAGGTCCCTATGGACAGAGACCCTGCAGAGGCAATTAGGAGGGTGTCCACCATTGCAGTTTGACAGCTCTCAGATGTTCAGGACTATGAAAGCCTGAACATCTACTCCTCACAGATATTTTTAAATTAACATGTAATGTATAAAGTTCTGGGTCCTGGAAAACAACACACAAATAACTGCAACGAAGAGCTCCTAGTTGTACACAAAGGGCAAGAGCGCAGTAGAAAGAGTCAGCAGTAGAAAGAAGCGCCACCTAGCAGAGGTCACCAGCGGTTTCCGTGTGCTCGCGCCGAACACATGGCGCCGCAAGGGGGCGCCAGAACCACGTGTCCCGCTAGCATCTGAGAATGGGGGAGCCTCTTCAAGTGGGCGCAGAAGCCAGGGGAGACGCAAAGAAAAGAAACAGCATAGGAATTCTCCAGGATTCACCCATCGGCTGCCACAGCAGACCTCCAACTTCCTTCACATGAACCCCACGCCTCCAGACGCGCTTTCCTGTCTTTCACTATCAAAGGGGCAAGACTGGCATCGTCGGCTTTGGGGGGGGACGCCTCACCGTGCTGTGCACTCCTGCACCATGCACATGCCGAGGCTCTTGTCTCCAGAGGTTGGAACACAGAAGAGGACAAGAGAACCCCATCAGGCTGTTCACCAGCTTGACCCCCCCCCCCAATAACAAAACAATCACTGCAGAGAAAGGGAAGCAGCAAAGTGCAGATGCCTGTCCAGAGGGCGCGAGCTGGGGGGGGGGGGGGTGCCAGGACATTGCTGAGGCCCGTTTGCAAACAACAGGGGGTGTCCCCAACAGTATGGCCTCCCTCCTCTTCCCCATTGCCCGTCTACTCCGGGGAGCCGTCAGCAGTGGAGTTGGCAGCTAGTACCCGCACTCCCCATCCCAGCCGGTAGTAGGTCGGACACATTCCAACTTGGGGGCGCTGCTGCCAGGGCACATCTGACTCCCTAGACCCAGGATGGCGCTGTATGGGGGGGGTCGGGGTGGTTAAGGGTTGAGAGCGTCCTCCATGCGGCTAAGAGATTCCTCCGCACACAAAATCCTGGTAAAGAATTGAGGGAGAAATAAAAGGTTTGTCTCAAATATTCAAGAACTAAAGGAATTTGCCACAATCAACCCCACCTTACAAGAACTACTGAACCATGTCCCACAAGAAAGGAGGAAGCAAAGGAAAACAAGTTCCAAACACCAAGTTGCAAATGCTACCATGATGTCAACCTGACTCGCCAGGACAGACGACCTCACCAATGTACCCTGGAGCCCCACCTCTGCAGAGCCCTGTCCCACTAGGGAAAGATAGGGACAGGCTGGGAGTATGGGCCCACCTGTCAACGCCCATGTTCAGCGGGGAAGCAATTACAGAAGCCAGACCTTCCACCTTCTGCATCCCACAATGACCCTGGGTCCATACTCCCAGAGAGATAAAGAATAGGGAAGCTTCCAATGGAGGGGATGGGATACGGAACTCTGGTGGTGGGAAATGTGTGGAATTTCACCCCTCTTACTCTATGGTTTTGTCGACATTTTCTATTTTACAAATAAATCAAAAAGAAAAGAAAGAATTGAGGAAGCAGCACGATTTTTTCAGTAGTTGTAAGGTTTCCTCGGGAAAACTTGAGAATCCCCGCCTGTCTGTGCACACGTGGGCCATGAGAGCGCGCGAATGGGAGCGGGCCATTCACTCACCAGTCGGAAGGCGGGGGGGGGGGGGGGGGGGGGGGACGGGGGGGAGGGGCTAAGACAGACAGGCAGACATAGACAGACAGAGCACACCCATAACACAAGTGCATATCAGCTTCCCTACCCGACCTCCAGGGCCCCAGCATGTGCAAGCGGGGCGGGCTTCCTGGGGGAGTGCGGGGGGGGGGGGGGGCTAAGGCCCCGGGAGCCGAGCCGTCGGGAGCCGGGTCAGGGGCGCGGGGACGCGGGGGCCTCAGGGTTCAGGGCGGCAGGCGAGCAGCTGGCGGAGGCTCTTGCGGAAGCTGTCGTCCAGGAAGGCGTAGAGGAAGGGGTTGAGGCAGCTGTTGGCATAGCTGAGGCTGGTGATGAAGTAGGAGACGGCGAGGACCAGCGGCGTCTGCGGGAGGTCGGTGGTGAGCGCCACCACGGTGCTCAGGTGGTAGGGCGTCCAGCACAGCAGGCACACGGCCAAGATGGCCACCACCAGCAGCGTCACGCGCTTCTTGGCGCGGCCCAGCGCCTTGGCGTGACTGTCCAGGCGGATGGCGCGCAGCCGGCACAGCATCGTGGTGTAGAGGACGCAGATGGCGGACACCGGGATGGCGAAGCCCAGCACCAGCGTGTAGAGCCGGCTCGCCCGCCACCACAGGGCCTCGGGCTGCGGGAAGACCAGCACGCACTGGCGCCGGCCCTGCTCCTCGTCGAGCCGGGCAAAGATGGCGAACGGCAACACCACGAGCGTCACGACGCCCCAGACGGCCACGCTGACGGCGCGCGCCGCCGCGTAGGTGCGTCCGGACACCCGGCGCGCCTCGGCCGTGGCCAGCACCACCAGGTAGCGGTCGGCGCTCATGACGGTGAGGAAGTAGAGGCTGGAGAAGGTGTTGTACTGGTCGATGGCCACGATGAGCTTGCACATGAGCTCCCCGAAGGGCCAGCGGCGCAGCAGGAAGTCGGCGATGTTGATGGGCAGCACGAGCGTGAAGAGCTCGTCGGCGATGGCCAGGTTGAGGATGAACAGGTTGGTGACCGTCTTCATGCGCGGCGCCCGCAGCAGCACGTACAGCACCGCCGAGTTGCCCGCCAGCCCCACGGCGCAGATGACGGCGTAGACCACCGGCACCGCCACGGCCAGCGGGGGCGGCAGCGGGGGCGGCGGCGTTCCGGACGCGTTGGGGCAGCCGAGCTCCGGGACGGGGCAGGACGCGTTGCCCTCGGGCGCCAGCTCCGGCGAGGACACGTTGTCCATCGCGGCGGCCACGGCCACGGCGAGCGGGGAACGCGACTCCCGCCGCGCTGCTGCTCCCCACACTCGCGTCGTCCACGCGGACTGGAGCCGGGGCGCTGGCGGCGGCTGTCCCGAGACCTGCTCTGACCTGGGGGGGTCGCTTCCCAAGGCCACAGCCGCCGCGGACTCGGGTCTGCAAAGGGGAGCGGGGGGGGGGGCAGAGGTTAGGCGGGCGGGTGAGCAGTTTGCGGGAAACTTACGGGGATTGCGGGGAGGGGGGTCCACGAGCTGCCCTCACGTGATCACTTTCTAACCTGTTGCAAAATTTATCAGTCAATCTCAGTCTGTCTCCCTCCCTCCCTCCTCCCCTGGCACTGCTCAGCTCCGGTTGAAGGTGGTGCTGGCGATTGAACTTACGACTTCAGAGCTTCAGGCGTGAAAGTCTTTAGCAGAACCATTAAACTGTCTCCCCCGCTCTGTAATTTTATTTTAAAGATTATTTTTTTAATTTTTCAATCTTTATGTATTGGGTAGAGACAGCCGGAAAGTGAGAGGAAAGGGGGAGGGAGATAGAGAAACCTGCAGCCCCCGCTTCACCATTTGCAAAGCTTTCCTCCTGCAGGCGGGGACTGGAGGGAGGCTGGAACCGAAGTTCTTGCGCACTGGAACGTGAGCGCTCAACCAGGTGCTCCGCCACCAGGCCCCTGTAATCTTACTTTAACCAGTTGAATACATCAAACGCAATGCTGGGAGAGAAAATTCCTTACCCTTCCTAGAAAAACAAAGTCTTCCCGGTCTTAGGACCCTTGCTGCATTACTCCGCACCCCACACTGCATCCTCATCCCCCTCCCTGCAGACCAGGCTGCAGCCAGAGCTCGGTCCCCAGGGGTCACAAGCGCCCTCCGTAGCTGCAAGTCCAGCAGTGATCTCTCACCTGACACGTCCAGGGGAAGCTCTGCCTTTCCCGATCGGTCGGGAGTGGAGGCAGCCAGGTGGGAAGCAGCGCCAGTGGACGAAGTTGAGTGTCACCCTCTCGGCTTCTGCCAGACAGCAGCTCCCGCCACAGTGGGTCGCGCCCGCGCCTGGGAGCTCCAGGCTGGCGCAGACGCAAGTGCACTTGAGTGACAGCTCAGCCTTCCCACTGCCTGCCCAAGAGAAGCCCTCCCAGGACTGGCCAGAAACAACATTCCTCAAAAACTGAGCTCTTTTCTCCTTTCCCGGTGGTGTTGCCACTTGACTCCATCTGAATGAGCAGAAAGCTTTCCTACCTAATATCTCTCTCTCCATATCTCTCTCTCTCTCTCTCTCTCTCTCACACACACACACACACACACACACACACACACACACACACACACACGCTTTCTACTTTAGATGAACAGTACTGTTGAGACTCCCTTGGGCATTTCTCAAATAACCATATATACCAAGTATAAGGTAAAATTATTTATTTACATCATGCTGTCATCTCACTTGGGGGATTAATGGTTTACAGCTGTTTACACATGGGTACAATTTCTCAACTACCTGTGATGGATGTCTGAAAAACACTCTCAGGGCTAATGTAATTTTAAAAGGAAATATGAATGCAGTTTTGTTTGTTTTTACCAGAGTACAGTTAAAATCCAGCTTCTTGCAATGCTGGGGAATAAACCTGGAACCTTTGGTGCCAATGGCATGAAAATATTTCTGCATAGGAATTACACTATCTTCCCAAGAATGCAGTTTTTGAAAATGCAATTCTCCATTTTCTAATCCTCTGGTTTTCATATGCTTATAAGATTGTTAGTAATAAATAATGGTAACTTGAGATGCTTTCTTTTTCTTAATATAATTTTATTAGTGATTTAATAGTGGTTTTACAAGATTAAGACATCACAAGGGTTTAGCTCCATACCACACTCACATGCCCAACCACCATTGTTCTAACAAAGCCTTGGAAACAGTGAATTATTATTATTATTATTATTATTATGCAAGTTCATTCAATCAGTTATTAATATATTCCACATATGAGTGAAACCATCAAGTAACTATCCATCACCCCTTTACTTTCTTCAGGAGGTGATTGTGCTTAGTACTTTAGGCCTTCATTAACAAAGACAAACTGCTTCTGAAAGCTTTTTCTGGAACCATGCCTTAATGCAAGTTTTGTAAAAAGCTATATATCCACTCAGGAATACAAAGGCTTTCGTTTATACACTCAATTGTCCCTTTGTCAAGAGCTACATAAATTGGACTCCCCGCAGTTTCATGATTTATGTGAATGAAATGCAGCAAAGTTTGACTTGTATCTTTGATAGAAAATGTGTGAGAACATGTTAAGTAATATTAAGTGAGACAAAAGAGTAAATACTAATGATGTATTTTTGCTGAATTTTTTTAAGACACTTGAAAATTTTCTAGATTTTTAACCAGTTTCTAGTTTAAGTACACTGTAGACAGAAAATATTCAACTTAATTTTAGTTTACTGGCATTTCTCAAAAATCTATTATTTTTAGTTTTTCATGTATACTTGAAAATAATTCACTGCATTTATTGAGTACAAAACTGTGTGTACTAGAAAATCTAATTTATAATTGTGTTTTAATTTCTCTCTGTTGCTTTTTTTCTGTTTATTAGTTACTAAATAAGATTAAAATACTAATGAATTTCTGGCTTTTGTATACTTTTAATTTTATCTATATTTACTACATCATTTAATGTTTTATTCAGAGGATACAAATTTAAGATAGCTTTATTTTCCTGTGGAATGGACTATTCTATCACTATAAAATATTCATACTTATCTTGAGCAGGGGTTCTGGTGGTTGCTAATCAATCAATTGCTCCCCTGCTAGCTGTTGCAAACTTATTCTAGCCAGTTGAATACTTCAAAGGAAGTGCTTGGGAAAGAAGGTTCCTTGCCCTTTGTAGAGAACAACCCAATAAAAACATATGCAAAACAATACCTAAACAACACCTCATATGCAAATGAAAATGTGCATATGGAAAGATGGTGCATAATGTATGTCATTAAGGAGGTGTGGATTAGAACAATGAAGTACAATTAAAAATCTGTTAAATTGACTACAGAGCAATGACCACCAAATGTTGAGAAAGTGGAACTACAAAAATGCTCATTCAACTAAGTCCCTATAGTGGAACAAGATGATGGTTTGGTTAAGGGTAAAATGTAGATACTTGCCTTGGAGAAATGTAGAAATATATCCTTGTGACAACAATGATCCTGTAAGTAAACATTTCCTCAACAATGATATTGAAGTTGAAAAAAATGTTTACACATTGATGATGATAAAATAATGCAACCACTTTGAACTGCACTTTCTTACAAATCTGAACATAGTTTTTACCCCAAATCAGCAACCATACTTAGTTACATAGGCAAAAGAGTTGAAAATTTATGTTCATGCAGCTATCACGAACAAGGAACCCACCTTCTCTGACCCATCTTGGACAGAGCTAGAAGGAATTATGTTAAGTGAGCTAAGTCAGAAAGATAAAGATGAGTATGGGATGATCCCACTCATCAACAGAGTTTTGTAAGAAGATCTGAAAGGGAAACTAAAAGCAGGACCTCACCAAATTGTAAGTAGGACACCAAAGTAAAAACCCTGTGGTGAGGGGTAGACATGCAGCTTCCTGGGACAGTGGGGGTGCGAGTGGGCGGGAGGGATGGGTCACAGTCTTTTGGTGGTGGGAATGGTGTTTATGTACACTCCTAGCAAAATGTAGACATATAAATCACTAATTAATATGAGGGGGAAAATCAATTGTATGTCTCAAAGTTGTTCAAAACACAAACTGAATCTTTTTAATATATAGGCTGTGTATTTGATATGCGGGCTCTCTCAAAAGCCTAGACCAAGTAGATCAGAAGCATCCAATAGCACAGCTATATACAAGATACTGGGTACTGTACAGCAAACCATAACAAAAGGACTTTTCAAAGTTAACCCAATTACCAAATAATGTGATGATAACATTAACTATCGATTGTCCTTTTGAACCCTAAGACAGCAGGAACCTCACATCTCCACTGTAGAGCCCCTACTTCCCCCAATCCTGGAACCCTTGGATAGGGCCCACTTTCCCGTATGCGTCTCCCAATCCATATCAAATAATATTGCATCTGCCGATCACAACCTAACCAACACAACGATTGCCACCTCAACATGCTTCACTTCAGACTGTGTCCAGAGACTTCACGTGTGGAATGACAACCTTTCAACTTCATTACTCGGGTGAGACCTTCGCTTTCATAGTATACTCTAATTCCATCTCAGGTGGTTCACTTTCTAACAAAGTCCCAAAACCTAGATATACACCAGTTTCTGTGAGAGAGAGCATATGTTCACACGTATCCGTAAACTACTGCAAAATATATACCTGAAAGCAGAAGTACACTAGAGTTTGCAGTGAGTACCTCCCTAACACTTCCTCTCCACTATTCCAAGCTTTGGGTCCATGATTGCTCAACAATTTGTTTGGCTTCATATGTTAACTCTCTTTTCAATCACCAGGTTCCAGATGCCATCAGGATGCTGGCCAAGCTTCCCTGGATTGAAGACCCCACCAATATGTCCTGGAGCTCAGCTTCCCCAGAGACACACCCTACTAGGGAAAGAGAGAGGCAGACTGGGAGTATGGGCCGACCAGTCAATGCCCATGTTCAGCGGGGAAGCAATTAGAGAAGCCAGACCTTCTACTTTCTGCAACCCATAATTACCCTGGGTCCATGCTCCCAGGGGGATAGAGAATGGGAAGGCTATCAGGGGAGGGGGTGGGATATGGAGATTGAGTGGTGGCAATTGTGTGGAGTTGTACCCCTCCTACCCTATGGTTTTGTTGATTAATCCTTTCTTAAATAAAAAAAAAACCCAAAAAAAAGAAAAGAAAATTTATGTTCATGCAAACCCCTGCACATGGATGTTGATACTCATGTGCAACTTTACTTATAAGTGCTTCTTCTTCTTCCAGCATTTGCCCTGCTAAAAACCAGCAGCAACCAAGTTATCTTTCAATAACTGAGTGGATTAATATATTGTTGTTAATACAGACAATGAGATATTACTCAGTGATAAGGAATTTTTTTTCTTTTTCTTTTTTGCTTTACTGGGGAGATTAATGGTTTATAGTCAATGGTGTATGTGTAACATTTCTCAGTTTTCCATATAACATTTTAAACCCCTCCCCCACCTCCTCTGCCATCATGTTCCAGGACCTGAAAAATATCCCCCTCCCCAGAGTCCTTTACTTTGGTGCAATACACCAAACCCAGTCCAAGTTCTGCATTGTGTTTCCTTTTCTGTTCTTATTTCTCAACCTCTGTCTATGAGTGGGATCATCCCATACTCATCCTTTTCTTTCTGACTTATCTCACTTAACATGATTCCTTCAAGTTCCATCCAAGATGAGGGGAAGAAGATGAATTTAGCATTTTTAATAGATGAGTAGTATTCTATTATGTATTCCATATACCACAACTTACTCAGCCAGTCCTCTGTTGTTGGACACCCAGGATGCTTCCAGGTTTTAGCTCTTACAAATTGTGCTGCTATGAACATAGGTATACACATCTTTTGGGATGGTTGGTTTTGGTTCCTTAGAATATACCCCCAGGAGAAGAATTACAGGGTCATAGGGAAGGTCCATTTCTAGCCTTCTAAGACTTCTCCAGACTGCTCTCCACAGGAATTGGACCAATTTACATTCCCATCAGCAGTGTTGGACCAATTTACATTCCCATCAGCAGTGCAGGAGGGATCCTTTCCCCCTACAACCTCTCCAGCATTTGTGGTTGCTCTTCTCTGATGCATTCTTGCAGGAATGAAGTGGTATCTCATGGTTGTCTTTATTTGCATTTCTCTGACAATCAATGAATTGAAGCATAATAGAAAAACATACGATGAAGTGGAAAGATATTCCATGCTCATTGATTGGAAGAATTAACAACATCAAAATGAATATTCTACCCAGAGCCATATACAAATTTAATGTAATCCTTATCAGGGTCCCACCAATTTTTTTTTAAGAGAATAGAATAAAAGCTACAAAAAGTTATGTGGAACTAGAAAATATCTAGAATCACCAAAAATATCTGAGAAAAAAGAACAGAACTGGAGGCATCACACTCCCAGATCTCAAACTATATTACAGGGACATTGTAATAAAAACTGCCTGGTACTGGAAAAAAAGAAAAAACAACAGATACGCAGATCTCTGGAACAGAATTAAGAGCTCAGAAATAAACCACCACACCTATGGCTATCTAATGTTTGATAAGAGGGCTCAAACTATTAAATGAAGAAAGAAGAGTCTTTTCAAAAAATGGTGTTGGGAAATTGGGCAGAAACATGCAAAAAAATGAAACTGAAGTACTATACCTTACCACAAACAAAAGTAAACTTCAAATGGATCAAGTAAACTTCAAATCGATCAAATGGATGATAGATCAGAAATGGCCAAATACTTATAGGAAAATATTGGCAGCACTCTTTTCTATCTAATTTTTTCTGTTGGTATGCTTCCAATTCTGCTTCTAAAAACCCCTTCTGTTTCATTTGGTTTAATCCCCCCTGCTTAACACTGTATTCTATTTACATAACCACTGTTAACTAAGCACCACCCTCCCTCCAGGGCATTGGTGGTTCAGTAGTACAATTCTCGCCTGCTCTGCCCCCTCTCCTTGTCACACCCTGATTTTCACCAGTCACTTTTCTCTCCACCCTCTCTACATCACATCCTGTTTACACCTTACTTGGCAAGTATATTAGTTTTAGTTTGGATTAGATTGTGCTGTGTTCTACATGAATAAAGAGATACTGCATACAGCTCAGCCATGAGTCAGTCCCTGGTCATCTGTCTCCCGCTCGTGAAGCCAGCCCGACATTTTCCTTTTTTAAAAAAATATTTATTCCCTTGTCCTGGCTGTTTTGTTGTTGTAGTTATTATTGTTGTTGATGTCATTATTGTTTGCTAGGACAGAGAGAATGGAGAGAGGAGGGGAAGGCAGAAGGGGGGAGAGAAAGACACCTGCAGACCTGCTTAACCGCTTGTGAAGTGACTCCCCTGCAGATGGGGAGCCAGGGGGCTGGAACCTGTGGTGGATACTTGCACTTTGCACCACCCTCTGCATTACCGCCTGACTCCCTCTATCTAAATTTTATAGGCATCTTCAATAACATAAATCCAATTACAAGGAAGATAAAAACAAAAATAAACCAATGAGACTATATCAAATTGCAAAGCTTCTGCCCAGCAAGAGAAACCACCACCCAGAGAGACTCCTTACAGAATGGGAGAAGATCTTTACATGCTATGCATTAGACAAAAGGCTAATAATCAAAATATACAAAGAGTTACCAAACTCAGCAGCAGCAGCAACAAATGACCTCATCCAAAAATGGGGGGAGGATATGAACAGAATATTCACCACAGAAGAGATGCAAAATGCCATCAAACATGCTCCAAGTCATTGTCAAAGAAATGCAAATAAAGACAACCATGAGATACCATTTCATTCCTGCAAGAATGCATCAGAAAAGAGCCTCCACGAATGCTGGAAAGGTCGTAGGGGCAAAGGATCCCTCCTGCACTGCTGATGGGAATTTAATTGGTCCAATCCCTGTGGAGAGCAGTCTGGAGAAGTCTCAGAAGGCTAGAAATGGACCTTCCCTATGACCCTGTAATTCTTCTCCTGGGGGTATATTCTTTTTTAATATAATATTTTATTTATTTATTAATGAGATAGGAGGAGAGAGAAAGAACCAGACATCACTCTGGCACATGTGCTGCCTGGGATTGAACTTGGGACCTCATGCTTGAGAGTCCAAAGCTTTACCACTGCGCCACCTCCCGGACCACCCCTGGAACCAAAACCAACCATCCAAAAAGTTGTGTATACCTATGTTCATAGCAGCACAATTTGTAAGAGCTAAAACCTGGAAGCATCCTGGGTGTCCAACAACAGAGGACTGGCTGAGTAAGTTGTGGTATATGGAATACATAATAGAATACTACTCATCTATTAAAAATGCTAAATTCATCTTCTTCCCCTCATCTTGGATGGAACTTGAAGGAATCATGTTAAGTGAGATAAGCCAGAAAGAGAAGGATGAGTATGGGATGATTCCACTCATAGACAGAGGTTGAGAAATAAGAACAGAAGGGGAAACACAATGCAGAACTTGGACTGGGTTTGGTGTACTGCACCAAAGTCAAGGACTTGGAGGACAGAGAAACTTTCAGGTCTTGATGCATCATGGTGGAGGAAGATCTATGTTGGAGGTGAGAGTGTTTTGCAGAAAATTGAAAAATCAACATTTTTGTTTACTCTAAACCCTTAATCCCCCAATAAAAATAATTTAAAATATGTTTATTTTTATTATTTTACCATTATAGTATATATTATGTAATATAATTATATTAGTTATATATTAACTAACATATTATTTATATTTATTAGTTTCTTTTATTTTATATAATTTATGGGGGCTAGAGTGTTTTGCAGAAAACTGAGTTTTTTCTTTTTTTATTATTATTGATTTACAAAATTGTAAGATAATAGGGGTTTAATTCCATAAGGTTCCCACCACCAGAGTTCTGTACCACCATCCCTTTTATTGGAAATGGCAGTACTTCTCTCAAGGTCACCAGTATGGACTGATTCTATAACGATATCTATGTATACATATTTCCCATTTTATTTTCCATTTTCTTTTAAAGTCACCCCTACACCTATTACTACTCCCAGGTGTCTTTTTGTTTTTCCTCTTCTCTCTCAGGTAAGAGAAACAATGCCTGGATTCCTCTGGTGTTTTACAGATCCACTTCTCTATCATTGCTGGTATAAAAACAAGATTCCTGGTAACAGATACTTTGGGTTCTGGTGGAATGGAGGTACAGAGCCCTCTGGTTTATTACTTCCTCTTTCATTTTCCCCTCTGGGAATATGAAGCAAAATACTTTTGGGGCACAGAAAATTGAGTTTCTGTAATGGCTTCACCACGGGACATGGACATTAGCAGGTTGATCCATACACCTAGACTGTTTATATCTATCCCTAGTGGGGTAGGGCTCTGGAGAGGTAAGGTTCCAGGAAGCATTAGTGAGGTCATCTGCCCAAGGTATTCAATAAAATAATAGCACCTAGAACTAAGTGGTTGAAAGGCAGTAAGATGGAAAGCAGGACAACGTTTTTAATAAACAGGAACCAAAAAGTAGGAATAAAACAGATGAAAGTAGGGACCTTAGGGTGTAAGGATGCTAGGAAGTCTATTTTAGGTGTGTTCCTTGGAGTCTGTGTTAATAATCTTTACTTGAGATTGATGGATAACATGTTGTGGGTAGACTAGAAATATTGTCTGGCAAGACGGTGTCAGAGTTGACAATATACCTAGGAAACAGAATTAGGGCAGAGAGTTGCTTGTAAACTTGAAGAAAATATATAAATACAATGAACTGTTTAACACATCAGTCTGCCCATATCTATTGATACTTAGCACCAGAGCCTGTACAACTTCTGAATCCCTGTCAGACTGAGCTCACAGTCCTTGGTCACATCTGGGAACATTCTAGGCTGCACTAAATTCAGAATCAGTCTTCAAGTGACAAAGTAGGATGACCCAGGTTCTCTTCAGAGAGCAGTGAAGTCCCTACCATTGCTAGTTCATAGCTGAGGGTACTATACTAAATAAGTCCTGAAAAGAGTTTGTGATGATGTTCCCAATGGCTGTGACCAGTGATGGTAGAGGGAGAGAGATCTATTAGAGGTATAGGCCCATATTCTGTGGAGGATTCTTAGGATTCCCTGTCTAGGACTCCCGTGATAGGGTGGCCTGATAGTGGCCAAAAAGGCCATCGAAAACTGAGAAAGTTTACATATGTACCCAACAACTGTATTTACTGTTGACTGCAAACCATTAATCCCTCCACCCACCCCACCCCCAAAAAGGAAATAAGTTGGCATGCAAGTAGGCTTTCTTAAGTAGTACACTTGCTTTGTCACATGTACCACTCAAATTCAAGCCTTTCCCCCACTGCACAGGAAGCTTTGGGGCTGCCATATCTTTTCCTCGTCCCTTTGTTTGTCTCTGTCTTTCTATCTGAAAAGAGAAGAGAAGGGAAGGGAAAGGGAAAGGGAAAGGGAAAGGGAAAGGGAGGGGAGAGGGGGGAAGGGAAGGAAAGGAAAGGAAAGGAAGGGAGGGGAGGGAAGGGAACTGAAGAGGAGGGAAGGGAAGGGAAGGGAAGGGAAGGGAAGGGAAGGGAAGGGAAGGGAAGGGAAGGGAAGGGAAGGGAAGGGAAGGGAAGGGAAGGGAAGGGAAGGGAAGGGAAGGGAAGGGAAGGGAAGAGAAGGGAAGAGAAGAGAAGAGAAGAGAAGGGAGGAGGAGAGCAGGGGAGGGGAAGGGAGAGAAGGGAAGAGGAGGGAAGAGAAGAAGGGAGGGGAGGGAAGAGGAGAGGAGGGGAGGGAAGGAAAAGGAAGAGGCAAGACTAGGAGAGGAGTAAGGATCTCAGTTGGAGCCCCCAGCTCCCCAGCTGCAGGGGAGTCACTTCACAAGTGGTGAAGCAGGTCTGCAAGTATCTATCTTTCTCTCCCCCTCTCTGTCTTCCTCTCCTCTCTCCATTTCTCTCTGTCCTATGCAACAATGACAACATCAATAACTACACCAACAATTTTTTTAAAAGGCAAAACTGTAGTAATTGTAAGTAAAATACTGCCAGAGGATTAGGAAACAATATATTCTGATGATAATTCTCTTATGCAAATAGAAAGATAAGATGGTGGGTTTGGATTGGAAAAGATGATTACATGGCACACAGGAATTTCTGGGGAGAGGAATCATTCTACAGGATCCTGTAATGGGTATACATGAGTGTAAGGTAAGACTTCTGTGGATGATGTTCTCCAGAGACCCTTTATGTAGCTTGACCACGTCAAGTTTCAGCACTATGTTTATGAATTAATCCAGATGGCTTGGGCAAACTGATTCCATGCCCTGCTTTTTTAAAAAATAGTTTTATACCATGGTTTATTTTTATTTTATTTTAACTTTTAAATATATATTTTAAAATGTAATTTGTGTTCTTTCTATATCTTTATTTATAAAAAGGAAACACTGACAAAACCCATAGAATAAGAGAGGTACAACTCCATACAATTCCCACCAACAGAACTCTGTATCCCACCCCCTCCCCTGATAGCTTTCCCATTCTCTATCCCTCTGGGAGCATGGACCCAGGGTCATTGTGGGTTGCAGAAGGTAGAAGGTCTGGATTCTGTAATTGCTTCCCCGCTGAACATGGGCATTGGCAGGTCAATCCATACTCCCAGCCTGTAAGTGGGGTGTGGTTCTGCAGAAGTGGGGTTCCAGGACACATTGGTTGGGTCATCTGCCCAGGGAAGTCTATTTGGCATCATGGTAGCATCTGGAATCTGGTGGCTGAAAAAATAGTTAACATGGAGTCAAACAAATTGTTGACTAATCCTGCTTTTGTTTTTAATGTTCCTGATTTTCTGTGTATATACCCCCCACACACTGAACAGCGTAGATAGATGGAGATAGAAAGATAACCTCCAGACCATAAGCAATAACTTTGTATGAGGAGCCAGAAGGTGGTGCACCTGGTTGAATTCACTTACCATGTACAAAAATCTGGGTTCAAGCCCCAGGCCCCCACCTGTAGCCAGGAAGCTTTGTAAGTGGTGATGCTGTGCTACAGGCCTCTCTCACCAACCCCCCTCCTTTCTCTACCTGACTTGAAAAAAAAAATCACCAGGAACTGAGCCCTACCAATAACCCCAGTGATTGGAGGGGGGTGTAGAAAATCATGTACACGCTACTGAGTGTGCAAGGATGGTCTTTCAGCATTCATGAATCTTTGGCAGGAAGACTTAACTGGCTTCCTGGGACAATAATCTTTATTACTCGTCCAAACCTATAGGAGCTTATAACACAAAGAGTGGCTCTACTATAAATAATGAATTTTAGTCAGTAATAATGTGTCAATATTTGTTCACAACTCTAGATAATACAGAGGGAAAAATGGAAACTTTCTCCCACATTCATTTTATTGGGGAACTAGTAGTTCACAGCACAGTTGTTGACAACCCAGTACAAACTTTTTACTTTCCCTTGATAGGTGACAAGTGGAAATTTGCTGTACTTTGTGTTCAGTTTGGGGAGCCATAAAGCTTATTTAAAAGAAAAAATGAGAGAAATCTGTAAATCTAAGTAAGTTAATGTGTTGCTACAAAATTGTAAACTTATACTGAAAACATGCAAATACAGGCTGGATCATCTATGTTGTCATAATGTTGAAGGGAACAAGAGATCAAGGAATTCTCAAATGAGATGCTGATGAAGATGATGATGATGATGGCGGTGTTGATGACTGCACTCGGGTTATCACACAAGATAACTCTATGCAGAGTGAATCCACCACTCCCAGTAGCCATTTCCTTTTTTCTTTTTTATTGAGACAGAGAGAAATTGATAAGAAAGGGTGAGATAGAAAGGGAGAGAGCGGGAATAGGGCAGCAGTGCAGTGGGCTAAGTGCACGTGGCACAAAGCACAAGGACCAGCAGAAGGATCCGGGTTCCAGTCCCCCCCTTCCCCACGTGCAGGGGAGTTGTTTCACAGGCGGTGAAGCAGGTCTGCAGGTGTCTATCTTTCTCTTCCCCTCTCTGTCTTCCCCTCCTCTCTCCATTTCTCTTTGTCTGATCCAACAACAACAACAATAATAATAACTACAACAATCAAACAACAAAAGGAAATTAATTAATTAATTAATTAATTAAAGAATGGGAGAGAGCGCCTTGTAGCACTGCTTCACTGTTCCTGAAGCTTCCCCCCTGCAGGTGGGGACTAACGGCTTGAACCCAGGTGCTGGAGTGTGGTAACTTACACTTTATCAGGTGCTCCACTGCCAGGTTCTTAAAAGGTATTGTGCTCAAAGGGAAGTAAGTAAGGAGAGAACTTAAGGAAAACAGCACTGAAAGGTAAGAGAGCCATCCCCTTGTTTTCAAAGAAGCAGTAGTGTACAGGTAGTATGTGATTCCTGAGAACTGTCCAGTCGTGAACAAGTGACTGCACAGGTCTCTGGTCTGTGCAAGGGCTTTTGCAAGGTTTCTCACACAGACTGTGTGATCACTGGGCAAGTCCCTGGTACTACATATGTGACTAACCATCAACCCCTCAGGGATTAATAGTTAAGAAGAAACAGGCAAACCCTAACTCTAGCATGTTACATTGTGTTCATTGACATCACTGCAATGGAATTGAAAGACAAGGAATACATTCCAAAAAGAAATCAAATGATGAATCAAGAATTGTCAGCTCAGTCCCTCTAACTACTTTATTATATTCTACTTAGTTCCAAGTAAAAAATTCAAATTCAGACAAGAAGGGGCAGACAACACACCCTGTTTGAGCACACAGATTACAATATGCAAGGACCCAAGTTCAAGCCCCCAGTTCCTATCTACCAGGTTAAAGCTTCATAAGCCATGAAGCAGTACTGCGGGTGTCACTCTTTCTCTCCCTCTTCCCTCTCAATTTCTTTGTCTCTATTCAACAAAAAATAAATTATATATATTTTAATTTATTTTATTTTATTTTATTTTTTAGCAGACTACTGCTCAGCTCTGGATTATGGTGGTACAGGAGATTGAACCTGGAACTTTGGAGCCTCAGGCATGAGAGTCTTTGCATAACGATTATGTTATCTATCCCTGCCCTACTGTTTTATTTAAAACCTTAAGAATTTAACTATGAAATATATTGTCATAGGCTTCATAATTTTGTAAAAGATATAGTAATTAATGAGAGAGATAAAGAGGGAGCAAGAGAACGAGAGCATTACTCTGGCACATGGGATGTCAGAATTAAAATCAGGAACCCTAAAGCAACCAGAAGGACAGAAATCACTAAAATTAGAGCAGAAATAAACAGCATCGAAAATAAAAGGACCATACAAAAGATCAATGAAGCCAAATGTTGGTTCTTTGAAAGATTAAACAAAATTGACAAACCCCTAGCCAGACTCACCAAACAAAAAAGAGAGAAGACTCAAAATCAGGATTGCATGCTTAAGAGTACACTGCATCACCTTGTGGTCCCAATTTTTTATAATTTTAACTGGGAATCAGTAAGTGTATTTCGTAAGAGTCAAAGAAAAATTTTCTAACCAGCCACTTTAGGTTAAGTATTTTTCTTAAGAAACTTAGAAGGCACTTATTGACAGCTCTGCTTCACTAGAATATGAAGCCTGACTAGCACCTCTAACCAACAGTCTCAGGACAAAAGAACTCTCAGTTGTAAAGAAATAACCTTTGCCAAGCTGTTCAAATCTGTGTGTGCTCTTGATAAATAAGTGTTATTGTTGAAGTATGAGATTAAATAGAGAAACCAGTATCTATTGATTTGCTTGCCCAGCTTAGATGATATGATGAACACACTGGTAAAAAAAAAAATTCTGCAAAATAGAACTTCATATTGGAATCCAGTGTCAAGAGCATCGTGAGGACTGAGTAACAGACAGTGAAGTTACTGTCAGCCTCAAGTAGGAGGGCAAAAGTGCATCCATATGCTGCTTTTTCTTGAACAGATGTTCTTTGAAAGGCATTTCACATAATAAAATTAGTTGCGACATTTGTCTGGGTTATATTTTTAATAACACTGCTTAGAACTGCTTCATTATTACTGTTTCAAAATGAAAAAAACTTTTGATGACATTAAATAGATGTCAAAATTTTCCAATTTTTGTGCACTGTGTTTCTGAGGAATGTGCCGAAGGCAAAAACGATGAGAGTAAAGTAGTCATTGAGTTCTTTAATCAAATTCCAGGAAACCAGCTGGTGGAACAATAGATTTAAATTGTTAAAATATAGTGCCAATAAGGACCGTCAACCAAGTTGTGGCAAATTGTGATCAGGGGGTTGTAGGCAAATCAAAAATATATCAGAAGGGGGTCCAAGTGATGGGGCACTTGGTTGCACATACACATTACAGTGCACAAGGACCCACGTTCAAGCCCTACAAGGAGGAAGATTCCTGAGTGGTAAAGGTCTACTTCTCCCTCTCTGTCTCCCATTTCCCTCTCAATTTCTCTCTGTCTGTATGGAAAATAATTAATTAAATAAATAAACAAATTACTTTTTAAAATCTTTTAAAAAAATGTATAGGACATATGATTTTCTTACAAGGTTGACTCATTAGTACTTTATTCAGTGGACTGAATACTCAAATGTTTAATTGCATTAATAGTTCTTATAATGTCATGTCTTCTTTTATTAAACTAGTGATAGTATTACAAAGAGTTTATAATTGCTCCACTTAAAATCCTGGGTAGAGTTTATTCATCTTCCTCATTTTCACTAATGGTGGCCTCAAGCAATTCTAATTTCTCAGCTCCCTCTAAGTAGAAGTTTGATCATTTACTACCTGATGACTTATGGAAAGCTCTAGAAGAGCTCCCCACAAGAAAATATCACTAAAAGTTTTCTGAGAAATGTATACCTCAGACTGTAAAAGATGTACAATATATCCAACAGTAGACATGCAGCCCTAACAAGTAAATTGCATAGAGTACCAAGAAATGGCCTGAGTAACAGACAGTGTGGTTAGGCAAAGGTGTTGTACAGGATAATAAGAAAAGAAAAAAAAAAGGTAAAAACAAGGTAAATTAACACTAAATTAAGTGTCTTTACAGCAGGTCTCTCAAGACGTTTAGCATAAGCATAAATCAGGAAACTCCAAGACAAAATTCTCTAGACTTTTATTACTTAGAACACTTCTTTAGGGGGATGGGGAGACTGCATAGTGGTTATGCAAAAAGATTACCCCTCTTATCCTATGTTTTTTGTCAGTGTTTCCTTTTTACAAATAAAAAATTTTTTAAAAATAAAATAAAGATTTCTTTCATGCCCAAGGCTCTGAGATCTCTGGCTCAATCCCCAGGCCACCATAATCCAGAAGTGAGCAAAGCCCCCCCCCCCATATCTTTCTCTCTCATTAAAAATAAACAATATAAAATATAAATATAATATAAAATAATTAAAATTAAAATATAAATAAATAATATAAAAATAAATAAATGCATTTTAATTGGGAGGGTTAATGATTTTACAGTATAGCTACTGACAAATGGGTAAAATTTCTTTTCTCACCAAGATAGGTGTTTTCAAAACATTCTCATTCCCCATCCTGGGTCCTTTTCCATCATGCAACAGGACCCCAAAGACCCCCATCCCAAATGTCCTTTCTGCCCCAGGGTCCTTTGGTTTGGTGCAATACACCAAACCCAGCCCAAGTTTTATTTTGTGTTTTTCCTATCTGTTCTTGTTTCTTAAGTTCTGCCTGTAAATGAGGTCATCCCATACTCATCCTTCTTTTCTTTTTTTTTAAATTTTTTTTATTCATCCTTCTTTTCTTAAAATGGATGGTTCCAATAACTTTGTTTAGAAAATACTTTAGAAAATGTAGGCAGAGGGGCCTGACAGGGGTGCACCAGATTAAGTACACATAGTACTAAGTGCAAGGACCTGCTCAAGAATCCCAGTTCAAGTCCTTGGCTCCCCACCTGCAAGAAGGTCACTTCACAAGCAGTGAAGCAGTTATACAGGTGTCTATCTTTCTCTTCCCCTCTCTACCGTCCCCTCCTCTCTCAATTTCTCTCCATCCTATCCTATTAAAATAAAAATGGGGGAAAAAAACTTCTCCTCTCCTCCAAGTGCAGTGATTCATAGTGCAGGCACTAAGCCCCAGCAATAACCCTGGAGGCGGAGGCAAAGGAGCAAAAGAAGAAGGAAAGGAAAAAAAAAAAAGAAGGAATTAAGGAAGGAATTAAGGAAGGAAAGAAGGAAGAAAAGGTAGGCAGAATAAAGTACAGTAATACAAGTATAGTGTTCAGGTCATGTTTTGTGGAAATCCATAAAAAATGAATTGTTTTTTCCAGCTAGGGGAAAGTTTAATTGGAGATATAAATTTGTACTAATTTTTGCAGTCCATAATGAGGTTAAAATGAGAAAAAGAACACAGAGTATAGCAAAAGAATGAAAGTATAAAATATGCATAGTCTTCCTTGAAATTAATTCTGATATTTCTATTCATAAAGGCCAGGAGAATTATGAAAAACCATTTTCAATGATTTAAAAAATGGACAGTTGGACTAGGGAGAGTTGGAAGGTGAAGGGAACAGAAGATAGAGCCAGTAAAATATTTTAGACTTGTTAAATCTGTGATGAAGTTCTTGGTGATGTTGTCAATATAAAATTAAAAATCTGGTCTTGAAGATAAGTAAAGAATTCTAAGAGAATAATAAAAATTTGGTGATCTTCTATAAGAAATATCCAAGAACATGGTAATAGGTAAAACAGGAGTTAGGAAATCAGTTCTTCATATATCCAATTCACATATCACAGAAAACAAATTACTTCATAAAGATATCAAAAACATGTCCATATTTAACAGAGAATATCACTTCTGGTCCTCATGGAAGTGTGCTTCTTAAAGCTAAAAAGATTATTTGTATCTCCTATCAGGGTTATGAGTAGTTCTTGAAAAATCTATAGTTCAGTGGTTCAATGGATGAGGCACTGGACTTTCAGACATAAGATCCTAAATTCAATCCCTGACATTGCTTATGCCAAAGTCTAAAAAGTGCAGAAACTCCTCTCTCAAGGAGTCTCCCTCCCTGGAGGAGAGGTTGGTGTGCTCCTCCTTTTATCTGAATTTAAAGGCTTAAATGTGAAAAAGAATAAAAAATTACAGATCAACCAGTAGAGCACTGGACTTACAAGTCAAATTCCAGGTTTGATCCCTGGTACGACATGTACCAGAGTGGTGCTCTGGAGTGTGTGTGTGTGTGTGTGTTTCTTTGTCTATGTGAAATTCTATATCCCACATGTAATACATACAATAGATTAAAGAAAAATTATAGTAAAATCTACTATTATCTGATTTGTCAGTCATCTTTCATGCTATTTGAATGAAATTAGTCTTTCTTGTCTAGACTGACAGATGACAGAAATATTAGTCTTCTTTAATTTATAAGCAGGATCTAATGGATTGGTTGATTGGTAGGGTTTCAGAATGAACAAAATTAGAAGTCTTGTAGCAAGTAAATTTGGGAAAGAGCTATGCAAGTAGAACTCCCAAACTGGATATAGGTTATGTCTATAATAGCTAACTATTTCTATGTATGATTATCTACAAAATGTACTGACTTCAAGCAACAAAGCTACTGAAATGGATGGTGTACTGGATAAACTGTTAGACTAGTACATGAGGTCCTGAGTTCAATTTCCAGCATCTCATATGCCAGGATAATGTCCCCTATCTATATGTGCGAGGATAATGCTTCACCTATCAGTGGAAATGTAGATAATCCATCACGTGTTTTAAATTGTTAGGCTTGTCTAAAATTGTCAAAGCCCAAAGTATTTTTAGAAACTTAAATTTTCGGATTCAATTGTAACTCTTTGTTCTTTTTAAATATTAATTTGTTTATTAGATAGAGACAGAGAAATTGAGAAGGAAGAGGGAACTTCCCTTCCAAGAACAAGTGGTGGTGCACCTGATTCAGTGCACACATTACAGTGTGTAAGAACCCAAGTTCAAGCCCCTGGTCCCACCTGCAGAGGGACATCTTCACATGTGGTGAAGCAGGGCTTCAGGTGTCTCTTTGCCTCTTTTCCTCTCCATCACCTTTCCCCTCTCAATTTCTCTCTGTCTCTATCCAATAATAAATAAATAAATAAAATTTTCTATAAAAAGAAGCTTCCCTTCCTTCTTGCAAGTGGGAATTAGGGGCTTGAACCCAGGTCTTTGTGAATTGTAACATGAAAGCTCAATTTTGTGTCACTGTCCAGCCCCTTAACTATGACTTTAAAATTATAAATATATATTAAATATTTTTATATTGGATAGAGACCAAAAGCAAGAAATAAAGAGGAGATAGAAAAGGAGAGGGATGCCTGCAGCTTTTCCCCTCTTCAGTTGGGGACCAGAGGCTTGAACCCAGGACCTTGTCCATTATAGTATGTATGCTCAACTGGGTGCACCACCATCCAGCTCCTTAAATTAAAATTTTCTGTTATGTTGGTCAAGGGTGTGATATAACTAAGTTGGAATGACTTCAATTTTTAGTTAAAAACAAAGCATCCTTTCAGAGGATTCATAGGTTGCATATTTTGCATCAGGGTTATATTCAAGAAACAGACAAAAATAATTAGAGATCATAATGAGTATCCTCTGTACTTAGCAATATTCTGTAAAGAACTTTCCTTTTTTTTTTTTTTTCCTTTTCCAAAGGGTCTGTAAAAGACAAAATGTCGCCCCAGGGAGACAAGCATCCAATTATCATTCAATCATGTAATTATATACATGTCATGAAGTTGAAATAGCCATTCTATTAGAAGTCTTAATAACTAGATGAAGCATAAATCTTCTAAATTGCGGAGAATATGAATGGATAGCAATTTTTAAAGGAGCAATTGTTAAAATCACTTAGAATAGCTATTAATAAAGATGGAGAAATATAGTGCCTTATTACATAGAATTAAGCTTCAAGAGCTTTAGATGTCATTAACAAAATCAGAAATATTTTTGTTAAATAATACTAGAAAATATGCCATGTATTTTTCCATTTAATCTTGATTTTCATTTGCTCTGAAATTATAATTTTAACAGAAAAATGTTATTTTCCTTTAATTTAACATCATAATATAAGTGTGTTCAAAAGTGTTCATACAGTGGTCTTGCTTTGTGTATATATTGCTGTTGATGGTTGCATTTGTAACACATGTTTATTAATTTACCTAGATTTCTCTCCCTTTGTAATATGACTTTAAAAGCTTTGCCTATGCAAGTCCCAACCACCTCTCTGTATTGGTAACACACTCAAGTCTACTATTCCGCCCAGATTCTCCTACTGAGATCATATTGATAGTTAGTGGAAGATCTTATTAAAATACCTAAAACAATTTTTATTGGAAGGTTAATGGTTTACCATTATCCAGTTGTTGGGTACAATTTCCCATCTTACCAGGAAAGGTGTCTACAAAGCACTCATTCCCAAAATAGGTCCATCATCATGTACCAGATATGAAACACACACACACACACACACACACACACACACACACACACACACACACCAAGGCCCTTTCTGTCCTCCTTCCCCAGAGTTCTTTCCTTTGGTGTAGCACACTCTCTTTTCCAGATTCCCCTCAAATCCTCAATTTCTAGCAGTGCAAATGAGCCACCTTTGTTCCATGGATTGAAATTTTTTGTTTGTTTATTTATTTTATTTTTATTTATAAAAAGGAAACACTGAAAAAAAACCATAGGATAAGGGGGGGTACAACTCCACACAATTCCCATCACCAGAACTTCATATCCCTTCCCCTCCCCTGATAGCTTTACTATTCTTTTCTTTTAATTTTTCATTTATAAAAAGGAAACACTGACTAAACCATAGGATAAGAGGGGTACAACTTCACACAGTTCCCACCATCAGAACTCTGTATCCCATGGATTGAAATCTTACAAGCAAAACATGTTGGCTCTGGAGGTCTTTCTTTCTTTCCCCTTTCCTTTCTTTCTTTCTTTCTTTCCTTCTTTTTCTTTCTCTTTTTCTTCCTTTCATATTTTCTTTTACTAGTAGTTTATAGTGTTTTAAATATATATAAGATTTTGGGGGGGTTATGATTTTATACCCACACATAGTATATATCAATCATCACACTCTCCATCAAAGTTCTGTGCCCCCTCACCCCACCACCCACAACAACAACCACTGTAGTTCTCACAAAGTTCAAGAGACAGTTTGGTTATCATTTTTTGCAAGTTCATTTGGTTTAGTTATCTATATTTCACATATGAACAAAACTACCCAATGGCTGTCCTTCACCTCTTTACTAATTTCACTGGGCGTAATCATCTCACTACCACCCATTTGTTCCAAATGATACAATCTCCTCCATTTTATTTGTGGAATTTTAATAGTGTTCCACTGGATTGGTATCCCACAACTTCTTTAGCCAGTCATCTGTCATCGAGTATGGTTGGTTCCATACTTTGGCTATTATACATAGTATAGAAATGAAAATGCGGGTGCATATTGCCTTTCAAATTAGTTGCTTCCATATGATTTAGATATAGAGCTAGAGTTGTATTGCTGGGTTATAGGGGTTTTCAATTTTTGTTTCAGTCTATCACAACTTGATGAATTATAAATTAGCTGTGAAGCATGACAGAATGATTAGATAGCACTATAGAGAAGATGACCAAGTTGGCAAAATATTTATGTACCTGGTTATTGATAAGAAACTTTAAAATATATATTCTCTTCACATTTTAGAAAACATTTAGGTCAGCATATTTATGTTGTGAAACAAGATTTAAAAGGGATTTAGTCCATTATCATATATATTTAAAGTATTCTTTATGTACATTTTTAAAGTTATTAACTTCATGAAAGACCTCTATTAAAGAAATCTACAAAAGACTCAAGCTCGCAGCCCCTACCCACAGAGGAGGAAGCTTCATAAGAGGTAGAGAATTGCTGCACATGTCTTTTTTATTTTCTCTCCTCTTTTTCCATCTTTATTTCTTTTTGGAATAAGAGGGTGGGGGAGAGTGAAAGAAATGGAAGATTGGCTACCTGAAATGATGTATTCATTGTGAAAGAATCTAATTCCAGTGGTAACACTGGTAGCAAAAATAAAATAAAATCATAAAACAAATTATCATGAGTAATAACTAAAGAATGCTTTTTCTCTTTTCTATTTCCTACTCCTACTATGTATAATGTTGCCAAACCAGTGAGGATAGTCTTCTCATCAGCCTAAAGCATACAGAAGCCACTGAAAAGCTAGTCTTGGAATGCTTTCAAGATAAGGACCTGCCACTTATACACTCTATGCTAAAGTACTCAGTAAATGTCAAATTTAATTGACTATAAATCCTTCAGGAATTGTTCAACTATTACACTAAATATTCCCATTCTCATGTTACTATGTATCAAGTAGAATGTATATTTTAAAAATGACAGCAAGATGAACCAGTAATTCCTTGCTTCACTTTACTATTTAATCTTTTTTTTTTCTTTTTTGCCTTCAGGGTTATCATTGGGGTTTGGTGCCTGCACTATGAATCCACTGCTCCTGGAGACCAACTTTTTTCCATTATTGTTGTAGTTGTTGGTATTGTTATTGTTGAATAAGACCGAGAAAAATTGACAAAGGAGGGGAAGGCAGAAGGGGAGAGAACAATAGACACCTGCAGGCTTCACCACCACTTGCAGGCAACCCCCCACCCCCACAGGTGGGGAGCTCCAGACTCTGACTGGAATCCTTGAGCCTGTCCTTGTCCCCTGCACTGTGTGTGCTTACTCGGCCCCTCTATTCAACCTTCATTTTAACAAAATATAACAAAATTAACAAAATTTAACAGTCATAAGCCTCACATAAAATTTAAAATATCCCAAAATGCCAAAAATATTTGAGGGCAAAAGCATTCATCCTATCCTGTTTTCTTTCCTTTCGGTTTTTAAGATGGAGATAGAGAGGCAGAGAGAGAGTGAGAACAGCATCAAGAGAGCAGGAGAGGGAGAGGGAGACCACCGAAGCTTCATTCAATGTAATGTTGACTGGGCTCAAACCTGGGTTGAGCACATAGCAAAGCAGAACCCTGTCCAAGTGAGTTATTTTGTCAGCCCCTGTCCTCTCATTAAATTATCATTTTTACTTCACTGATACCAAATTATTTTATTTCATTTTATTTTTTAGCTTCTGTTTTCTCTCATTTCCATGTCTGGCAAATGCTTGCATTACAATGAAATGTTACTAGTAGCAATAATGAATAAATTTCTAATATATATTAATAGATACCAAATATATTTAATTTTACTGATTAAACTCCACGAATTAATTCATTATTCACATAGTATTTGTTATGGTAGTTTTATTAATTTTTATTTGTTTGTTTATCACCCAGTAAACCTTTACATGGAATGCAATGTAAAACAACAAACAATATCTTTATTGCAAAAGAAAACAAATTTAAGAAAAAATGTACAGCCCAAAAGGAAATTCTAATCTATGAACTGAAGATGATAAGTACCGACTTAAGCAATGGACAACGACCAGATTATTTTACTCCTATGTGAAATATGAAGAATTGAAGCACCCAAACCTGAAATATATATATATATTTGGAGTTGGTGTATTACACCAGAGTAAAAGACTCTCTGGGGTGGTGGGGGGAGAGTACAGGTCCTGGAAAAGGATGAAAGAGGACCTAGTGGTGGTTGTACTGTTATGTGGAAAACTGAGAAATGTTATGCATATAGAAACCATTATATTTACTATTGAAAGGATGGATAACATACTCTATGCTACACCTGAGGAAGATGGGTCAATACTGGGGCAGCTTGGAATGTTCCTACTCATGACCACAGAATGTGAGCTCAGATCTACAGGGATACAGAGGTCACATAGGCTCCTAAGCTGAATATGGGTCCCAGATCACATCAAATCGATGGGGTTCACAGTCAACAATATTTATATATCTTTCCCATATTAGGGAGCTACTCTCTTCTCTGATCCAGCTTTCTGGTCCTTTTTCCAGCCATGACAACATCATCTCCCCAGACAATAACTAAGACCCACCTGCATATCAGATATCAGGCTCAGGGAAAAAAGAAAAAGGAAAAAAAAAAAAAAAAAAAAACTAATATAGCCACAGGCCCTTTGGAATATAACTACAATATGCCTACTAGCTATCTACAAAATGGAGGCCCCCCCACAACTCTCCATCTGCACTATTCCAGACTTTAGGTTTATGACTGGTCAACAATTTGTTTGGCTTTGTATGTTAACTCTCTTTCCAGCCACCAAGTTCCAGATGCTACCATGATGCCGACCAGACTTCCCTAGACAGACAACCCCACCAATGTGTCCTAGAGCTCCAATTCCCCAGAGCACTTCCCCACTAGGGAAAGAGATGAACTCATGTTCATCGGCAAGCAATTACAGAAGCCAGACCTTTAACCTTCTGCATCCCACAATTACCTTGGGTCCATACTCCCAGAGGGATAAAGAATAGGAAAGCTATCAGGGAAGAGGATGGATACAGAGATCTGTTGGTGGGAATTGTGTGGAGTTGCACCCCCCTTATCCTATGGTTTGTCAATGTTTCCTTTTTATAAATAAAAAATTAATCCCCCAATAAAGAAATTTTTCTTTTAAAAAAGAAAAAAATCTATACATATAGTCAACCCCTATCTGTAATATTGTGAGAACTATGGTGGTTACCACTGGAGGGGAGGGAAAAGAACTTTGGTAATATGAGCAGTGTAGTATTATTTCCCTATTATCTCATAATCTTGTAAACTGCTATATTAAATCACTAATAAAAATTATTGACTTTAAACAGCTTGACTAGGGTATGCTTTTGTTATATTTTGCTATTGTTATTATTTTGCATTGCTGTTGAAAACTAAGCTTCTTAGGGTAAATGACAATTCCTTCTTAGTTTTGTAGTAAAATTCATAGCTTCTGAGGGCTGAGCAGGGCCACACTCAGATAAGCACACACGCTATAATGCTCAAGGGGTTAAACTCCCACATCCTTGTTTGCAGGAGAGAAGCTTCCTGAATGGTGAAGCAGTATTTCAGGTGTCTTTCTGCCTCTCCTCTCACTATATCCCCATTTCCTCTTAATTCTCCTGTCTCTATCCAATAAATAAATGAATGCAATCAAGTCTTAGATTCCAGGTGGAATTTATGCTGAGACATGCCTGTATCATACTATGATGGTCTGTGATATGATCATTTAGCTGATATCAATGTTTAATTCTTGTGTTAATTATTTTTTAAAATGTGATAGTGGAGAAATCATGTATTCTGTGAATTGGCTCAGCAACTTTATATATAAGAAATGTTAGATGAAATGTTAGGTTTTAGTAATCAAAGGGTAACAGTTGAATGAGTGAGCTCAGTACCAAAGAGACAAAGAAAGACTCTTGAAAAAATGTAGGCAATGGGACAGGCAGTGTACACGTGGTTAAGCGTTCACATTATAGTGCCCAAGGACTCAGGTTCAAGTCCCTGGTCCCCACCTTTAGGGCAAAAGCTTCATAAGTGGTGAAACAGGGCTACAGGTTTCTCTCTGTCTCTCTCCCTCCATATTACTCTCTCCCCTCTCAATTTCTGTCTCTACCCAATAATAAACAAATAAAATATTTTTTTAAAAAAAAAGAATTTTGGGGGGCCAGGCAGTGGTGCACCTGGTTAAGCACAAACAGTACAGTGTACAAAGACCAAGGTTCAAGTCCCCAACCCCCACCTGCAGGAGGAAAGCTTTGTGAGTGGTGATATGGTGCAGGTGTCTCTCTGCTTCTCTATCTCCCCTTTTCCCTCTCAATTTCTGACTCTCTCTACCCAGTAAATAAATAAAGATAATTTATTTTTTAAAAGAGGAAAATGCATGCCCAAGTGGTGGGTGTTCAAGACCTGTCCCCATGAACAATACTTCATCCCTAGAAGGCAGGCAGTGGTCTACCTGGTATTGCCATAGACAAAGACCTGAGTTTATGCTATTGATCTCTACCATCAGGGAACAATCTGCACAAATGGTGAAGCAGTACTGCAGGTGACTCTCTCTCTCTCTCTCTCTCTCTCTCTCTCTCTCTCTCTTCTCTCCCTTTCTCTCTTTCCCTCCTTCCCTTCGTTTTCCATTTCTGTATTTATCCACCAGATTCATCATACAGGCACCAGGCCCCAGCAATATAATCTTGATGGCAATGATTTTTTAAAATAAATAATTAAAAGGACTTTCATACCTGAGGTTTTGAATCTTCAGGTTCAATCCCTGATGCCAGGGCACTACCATTAGCCAGCACTGAGCTGTGCTCTAATTTAAACTATAGCTTGCTTAAACAGCAACCTGCCTTGAGTAAAAGGCAAGGCAAGACAAGGCAATTCAAATCCACAACCCTGAGTCACCAGAATATGATGGTTATTCTACATAGGACAAAAGAGGAACCAGGGAAGTTCTTGACACCTCTCACCTCTGGGTGTATGGCTAGAGTGTCAGGATCTACAGGGAAAGACTAAAGCAGGAACAACAGGAATCAAAGGGCTCCTGGACTCCAGCTTCCCTCTTAGCTACCTGTCCTGGTTTACAGTGCACAAGCATCAAGCTTTCTCAGTTTTCAAATCTTTCAGATTGATATAAAGATGTGTATTGCCCTTGATTTCTTGTATGGATTTTAGTACTTTACATCCTTTATCCAAAACCTTAATCCATCTTAATTTTTCCAACATTATTTTTTGTGCTAATTAGTTTAGGGCTGTGAACTAATTTCATTCTATGGCATGAGCATACCTTCTTTTCTTTTTCTTTCTTTTTTTAAAATTCTTTATTTATAAAAAAGGAAACATTGACAAAACCATAGGATAACAGGGGCATAACTCCACACAATTCCCACCACCAGAACTCTGTACCCATCCCCTCCCCTGATAGCTTTCCTATTCTTTAACCCTCTGGGAGTATGGACCTAAAGTCATTGTGGGATACAGAAGGTTAAAGGTGTGGCTTCTGCAGAGGGTCGCAAACAGAATTAACCCAGACCTAAAGATACCAAGACATATCATACTTAGAATGGAAAGGAATAAGGATAAAGAAAGGATCCTCAAGGCTGCAAGAGAAAAACAAAGAGTCACCTACAAAGGAAAACCCATAAGATTAGCAGCAGACTTCTCCACATAAACACTACAGGCCAGAAGAGAATGGCAAGATATCTATCGAGTGCTCAATGAGAAAGGCTTTCAGCCAAGAATACTATATCCTGCTAGACTGTCATTCAGACTAGATGGAAGCATCAAAACCTTCTCAGACAAGCAATAGTTTAAGGAATCAACCATCACCAAGCCTGCCCTGAAAGAAGTTCTGAAAGGTCTCCTATAAACAACCAGACCACCACAAATAGGACATATATCAAAACACTCTAAAACTCTACAAGAATGGCCTTAAAATATCTTCAATCTTTGATATCAATAAAAGTCAATGGCCTGAATTCACCTATTAAAAGACATAGAGTAGGAAGATGGATCAGAAAACACAACCCAACAATATGCTGTCTACAGGAAACCCACCTAACTCAACAAGACAAACACAGACTTAAAGTGAAAGGATGGAAAACTATCAGGATGGAAAACTATCATACAAGTTAAAGGCCCACAAAAAAGGTCAGGAGCAGCTATTCTCATATCTGACATGATAGACTTTAAAATAGATAAGATTAAAAAAGATAGGAATGTACACTACTTAATGCTCAGAGGATCAGTCAATCAAGAGGACTTAACAATTATTAACATCTATGCACCCAATGAGAAGCCATCTAAATACATCAAACTTCTACTGAAAGAGCTACAGCAATATATTAACATTAACACAATCATAGTAGGGTACTTCAAGACCCCACTCTTTCAATTTGACAGATCATCCAGGCAGAAAATCAATAAAGACATAAGGGAGCTAAATGAAGAGATGGATAAACTAGAACTATTGGACATTTTCAGAGTCATTCATCCCAAGAAACTGAAATATATATTTTACTCAAATCCACATGGATCATTCTCAAGGATAGACCATATATTAGGCCACAAAGACAGCAGCAGCCAATTCAAGAGCATTGAAATCATCCCAAGCATCTTCTCAGACCACAGTGGAATTAAATTAACACTTAACAATCAACAAAAGATTAGTAATAGTCCCAAAATGTGGAAGCTCAACAGTACACTTCTTAACAACTTCTGGGTCAAAGAGGAAATCAAGGAAGGAATCAAAATGTTTCAAGAGTTCAATGAAAATGAAGACACAAGCTATCAAAATATTTGGGACACAGCTAAGGCAGTACTGAGAAGGAAGACCATAGCCATAGAAGCACACATTAGGAAACAAGAAAAAGCACAAATAAACAGCCTGATTGCACATCTTAAAGACCTAGAAGAAGAAGAACAAAGGAACGCTAAAGCAACCAGAAGGACAGAAATGACTAAAGTTAGGGCAGAAATAAATAACATTGAGAATAGGAAAAGCATACAAAAGATCAACGAAAGTAAATGTTGGTTCTTCGAAAGGGTAAACAAAATCGACAAACCTTTAGCCAGACTCACAAAACAAAAAAGGGAGAAGACCCAAATAAATCGGATAGTAAATGAAAGAGGAGATATCACAACAGACACCGCAGAAATTCAACATATCATGAGAGGTTTCTATGAACAACTATATGCCACCAAGCTAGAGTACCTGGAAGAGATGGTTGATTTCCTAGATACCTACCAACTTCCAAAACTAAGTAAAGAGGAAGTGGATAACATGAACAGGCCCATCACAGCTAATGAAATTGAAACAGTTATCAAAAATCTCCCCAAAAATAAAAGTCCTGGACCAGATGGTTTTACAAATGAATTCTACAAAACCTTCAAAGAAGAACTAATACCTCTACTTTTAAAAGTCTTCCAGAAGATTGAAGACACTGGAATACTCCCTGCCAGCTTCTATGAAGCCAACATCACCCTGATACCAAAAGTAGTCAGGGACACAACCAAAAAAGAAAACTACAGACCAATATCTCTGATGAACATAGATGCTAAAATATTGAACAAAATTCTAGCCAACCGGATACAGCAGTATATCAAAAAGATTGTTCATCATGACCAAGTGGGGTTTATCCCAGGCATGCAAGGTTGGTTTAATATACATAAATCAATCAATGTGATCCACCACATCAACAAAAGCAAGACCAAAAACCACATGGTCATATCAATAGATGCAGAGAAAGCCTTTGACAAAATACAACATACCTTTTATGATCAAAACACTACAAAAAATGGGAATAGATGGAAAATTCCTGAAGATAGTGGAGTCTATATATAGCAAACCTACAGCCAACATCATACTCAATGGTGAAAAACTGGAAGCATTTCCCCTCAGATCAGGTACTAGACAGGTCTGCCCACTATCACCATTACTATTCAACATAGTGTTGGAAGTTCTTGCCATAGCAATCAGGCAGGAGCAAGGAATTAAAGGCATACAGATTGGAAGAGAAGAAGTCAAACTCTCCTTATTTGCAGATGACATGATAGTATACATGGAAAAACCTAAGGAATCCAGCAAGAAGCTTTTAGAAATCATCAGGCAATACAGTAAGGTGTCAGGCTATAAAATTAACATTCAAAAGTTAGTGGCATTCCTCTATGCAAACACTAAGTTAGAAGAAATTGAAATCCAGAAATCAGTTCCTTTTTCTATAGCAACAAAAACAATAAAATAGCTAGGAGTAAACCTAACAAAAGAAGTTAAAGACTTGTATACTGAAAATTATGAGTCACTACTCAAAGAAATTGAAAAAGACACAAAGAAGTGGAAAGATATTCCATGTTCATGGGCTGGAAGAATTAACATCATCAAAATGAATATATTACCCAGAGCCATCTACAAATTCAATGCTATCCCCATCAAGATCCCAAGCACATTTTTTAGGAGAATAGAACAAATGCTACAAATGTTTATCTGGAACCAGAAAAGACCTAGAATTGCCAAAACAATCTTGAGAAAAAAGAACAGAACCAGAGGCATCACACTCCCAGATCTCAAACTATATTATAGGGCTGCTGTCATCAAAACTGCTTGGTACTGGAACATGAATAGACACACTGACAAGTGGAATAGAATTGAGAGCCCAGAAATGAGGCCCCACACCTATGGACATCTAATCTTTGACAAAGGGGCCCAGACTATTACATGGGGAAAGCAGAGTCTCTTCAACAAATGGTGTTGGAAACAATGGGTTGAAACATGCAGAAGAATGAAACTGAATCACTGTAATTCACCAAATACAAAAGTCAATTCCAAGTGGATCAAGGACTTGGATGAAAGACCACAAACTATCAAATACTTAGAGGAAAATATTGGCAGAACTCTTTTCTGCATAAATTTTAAAGACATTTTCAATGAAACGAATCCAATTACAAAGAAGACTAAGGCAAGTATAAACCTATGGGACTACATCAAATTAAAAAGCTTCTTCACAGCAAAAGAAACCACTACCCAAACCAAGAGACCCCTCACAGAATGGGAGAAGATCTTTACATGTCATACATCAGATAAGAGTTTAATAACCAACATATATAAAGAGCTTGCCAGACTCAACAACAAGACAACAAATAACACCATCCAAAAATGGGGGAAGGACTTGGACAGAATATTCACCACAGAAGAGATCCAAAAGGCCAAGAAATACATGAAAAAATGATCCAAGTCTCTGATTGTCAGAGAAATGCTAATAAAGACAACAATGAGATACCACTGCACTCCTGTGAGAATGTCATACATCAGAAAAGGGAACAGCAGCAAATGCTGGAGAGGGTGTGGGGTCAAAGGAACCCTCCTACACTGCTGCTGGGAATGTAAATTGGTCCAACCTCTGTGGAGAACAGTCTGGAGAACTCTCAGAAAGCTAGAAATGGACCTACCCTATGATCCTGCAATTCCTCTCCTGGAGATATATCCTAAGGAACCCAACACATCCATCCAAAAACATCTGTGTACACATATGTTCTTGGCAGCACAATTTGTAATAGCAAAAATCTGGAAGCAATCCAGGTGTCCAACAACAGATGAGTGACTGAACAAGTTGTGGTCTATATACACAATGGAATACTACTCAGCTGTAAAAATGGTGACTTCACCATTTTCAGCCGATCTTGGATGGACCTTGAAAAAATCATGTTGAGTAAAATAAGTCAGAAACAGAAGGATGAATATGGGATGATCTCACTCTCAGGCAGAAGTTGAAAAACAAGATCAGAAAAGGAAACACAAGTAGAACCTGAAATGGAATTGGCGTATTGCCCCCAAGTAAAAGACTCTGGGGTGGGTGGGTGGGGAGAATACAGGTCCATGAAGGATGATAAATGACATAGTGGGGGTTGTATTGTTAAATGGGAAACTGGGGAATGTTATGCATGTACAAACTATTGTATTTACTATTGAATGTAAAACATTAATTCCCAATAAAGAAATAAATTAAAAAAAAAAAGGTGTAGCTTCTGTAATTGCTTCCCTTCTGAACATGGGTGGGTGTCCACAAGGTGATCCATACTCCCAGTCTATCTTTCTCTTTCTCTAGGGAGGAAGGGCTCTGGGGAAGTGAAGCTCTAGGACACATTGGTGGGGTTGTCTGTCCAGGGAAGTCTAGTTGGCATCATGCTAGCATCTGGAACCTGGTGGCTGGGAAGAGAGTTAACATGAAAAGCCAAACAAACTGTTGACCAATCATGAACCTAAAGTCTAGAACAGTGCAGATGAAGAGTTGGGGGTGGGGGGCTCCATTTTGTAGATAGCTAGTAGGCATATTGTAGTTATATTCCAAAGGGCCTGTGGCTATACTAGCTTTTTTTTTTTTTCCTCTTCTTTTTTCCCCTGAGCCTGAAGTCTGATATGCAGGTGGATCCAAGTTATTGTCTGGGGAGATGATGTTGTCATGGCTGGAAAAAGGACCAGAAAGCTGGATCAGAGAAGAGAGTAGCTCCCTAATATGGGAAAGGTGTATAAATATTGTTGATTGTAAACCCCATCGATTTCATGTGATCTGGGACCCATATTCAGCTTAGGAGCCTATGTGATCTCTGTATCCCTGTAGATCTGAGCTCACATTCTCTGGTCATGAGTAGGAACATTCCAACTGCTTTTCTTAATATCTGAAAATGGTAGTTTTGAGGTTAGCTAGAGAACTCAACTGAGAGGGTAACTAATTTACCAATTGTGCAATCCAGGTTTGAGGCAGGCCCCCACAGCTCTGGGGGAAGTTTTGGTGTAGTGGTGAAAAAAAATTAAAGAAACTCTGAGTCCTTGTATCGTAAGCTAAGTATGTGAGTGCACTGTAGCAGCAGTTTCTAAAAACGTGCGTCTTAAAATTACAAAATTGTGTCCCAGGGAGATTATTGCCTAGGAAAAAGAAGCTTTGATTTGGAAACTGAATGAATACCGAGTGCCTGATAGACAATTTCAAAGACATGATGGATGTGTGTAATTAAAGTATCATTCAGCAGGCTGAAGGACAGAGAAATCTAAGACCTTGAAATCAAATCTTGTCAATTTAAGACCTCACTGATTTAAACTCCAATAAGAGAGACTTACATCTAACCATGGACGAGGTTTTTTTGGAGACAATCTCTTAGACACAGCACATACCACTTGCTCTGCCCTCTAAGCCTATTTCCCTGCATTAAACACCCAGATCTCAGTTCTCCACACTGCCCAATCTAGGGTGGGTTCTTCTGAGAATCTCCTACTCACAATGCTAAGGGGATATTGCCCCAGGCATAAAGCCAGAGAAATCAGGAGTCTTCCCTAATATACTTGTTCTCCATCAGACTTCAGTCTTGTTTTGACATTACCCACAGCCTGAATGTTGGTGTCCAGTTTTACAGATATTTACAGTAGAAGGACTGGTTGGATACTCTCTTGATGGTCAGAAATAGAATAGTACCCACATATACAAAATTATGTAGATTTCTTATAAGTTTGCTGGTAAAAGTATTCATTACACCACTAATATCTAAAAAGCAGTTTAGCATTTGTTTTATTGTTGACATGATCAACAATACATGTATTGAACTAGGGAAATAGCATAGTGGTTTACACAACAAACTTTCATGCCTAAGTCCCTAGATAGATACCCAAGTACAGTTCCTACTTCCATCATAGATCAGAGTTAAATAGTGCTCTGGTAAAAAAAAAAACTAATAAGTGAAATCAACAAAAGAATAAACATGAGCTTTAGAATTCATTTGTAAAAAAAAAAAAAAAGAAGAAATAAACATAAATAAATAAAATATATATATTCGCATGTATGTATACATGTGTGTCTATATACTTAATTATGATAAAATCATCCTTATAGTTCTATCTAGGCAATTAATTTCACATTTGAAATGTTTTTGCAGAAAGGCAAATTAAATTAACATCTTTATTTTAAAAATTATTAGTAAAATTCATACTATTTACACAGAAATCTGTTTAAATTCTTACATTAAATTGCAGGAAATTCAATGCACCAAAAGTTATTTGAAAGGCAATGTTTAATAGTCTTTAGATGGTCTGGTCTGTGACCTGTTCTATAGCTTCTGACATTTATCTGAAAGTTACAAAGGGAGAAAATGTTTTAAAGTTAAGTTAATGAGTCTATATGCTGAGCCTCTAAAAGGAAATGGAGACTGTCAGTTTAATAACAATCTATCTGCCTTGAACAAGAACAGCTAAAGGTGATGCCTTCCTGTATCAGACAGCTTTCTGCCTGGCTTTCTACTGACCTTCTAAAAAGAGCTGACACAAATTTAAAAAAAAAAAAAAAAAAAAAAAGAGCTGACACACTCAGGGACTGAGTAGATCAAACTATTTTCATCTCCTACTCAGTAAGTGACTATATCTACGTATATAACTTGACATTTACTTTAAAGGTGCTACCTACAGGATTCTGTCATTAATTTGATCAAAACCTGTTTTAAAGGACTTATTTTAATGGGCACATCATAGCCTTAACATTTTGAATGAATCACAAATTTAAAAAAAAAGATAAAAAAGAAATGATTTCTTTATATCTCAAGTCTGTAGCCCTTTATCAAGCTCTCGCTGTCTTACAGCCTCCAGACAAGTAGACCTCTTCCTCTGGGTCCTGTTTTTGTCTTAAATGTAGAAATTGCATGTAGCATTATATTAGCTTGGGGAGTTGAACATAATTTTTGATATCAGCATATATTACAAAATAGTCCCCACAATCAGTCCAGTTAATGACTATCACCATATTTCTTTCTTTTTAGAAGACGTTTTAAAAAGATTCACTCATGGAAGACAGAGATAGACAGAGAGAGGGAGAGAGGGAGGGAGAGGAAGAGAGAGAGAGAGGGAAAAGGAGGAGAGGGAGAGGGAGGGAGAGGGAAAGGGAGAAGGGGAAGGAGGGAGAGGGGGAGAGAGAGAGAACACCAGAGTATCACTCTGGTACATATAATACCAGGATCAAACCTGGCACATCGTGTCTGAGAGTCCAATGTCTTTTCCACTGCACCATCTCCAAGTTGCTATCACCATACTTCTTTACAGATTTGTTTGTTTATTACATATCTTCCCCCCTTTTATTCTTTTTATTTATTTATTTTTATTTTTTAACCAGAGCACTGTTCAGCTCTGGCTTATGGTGGTGAGGGGATTGAACCTGGGACTTTGGAGCCTCAGGCATGAGAGTCTGTTTGCATAACCATTATGCTGTCTACCCTCTGACTCTATTTTCTTTTTAATTTATTGATTTTAAATTGTTTCAGGAGTTCACAATTTGACAATAACCAATTAATGCACATAAGAAGTAAATTACAGGGGCCCAGGCAGTGGCACACCCAGTTAAGTGCACATATTACCAAGCATAAGAACCAGGGTTCAAGCCCCCTACCCCACCTGCAGGGAGTCAGCTTCACAAGCCATGAAACAGGTCTGCAGATGTCTATCATTCTCTCCCTTTCTTTATTTCCCCATCTTCTCTCAATTTCTCTTTATACATCCCAAGCACATTTTTTAGGAAAATAGAACAAATGCTACAAATATTTATCTGGAACCAGAAAAGACCTAGAATTGCCAAAACAATCTTGAGAAAAAAGAACAGAAACAGAGGCATCACACTCCCAGATTTCAAACTGTATTATAGGGCCATTGTCATCAAAACTGCTTGGTACTGAAACATGAATAGACACACTGACAAGTGGAATAGAATTGAGAGCCCAGAAGTGAGCCCCCACACCTATGGACATCTAATCTTTGACAAAGGTGCCCAGACTATTAAATGGGGAAAGCAGGGTCTCTTCAACAAATGGTGTTGGAAACAATGGGTTGAAACATGCAGAAGAATGAAACTGAACCACTGTAATTCACCAAATACAAAAGTCAATTCCAAGTGGATCAAGGACTTGGATGAAAGACCACAAACTATCAAATACTTAGAGGAAAATATTGGCAGAACTCTTTTCTGCATAAATTTTAAAGACATTTTCAATGAAACGAATCCAATTACAAAGAAGACTAAGGCAAGTATAAACCTATGGGACTACATCAAATTAAAAAGCTTCTTCACAGCAAAAGAAACCACTACCCAAACCAAGAGACCCCTCACAGAATGGGAGAAGATCTTTACATGTCATACATCAGATAAGAGTTTAATAACCAACATATATAAAGAGCTTGCCAGACTCAACAACAAGACAACAAATAACCCCATCCAAAAATGGGGGAGGACATGGACAGAATATTCACCACAGAAGAGATCCAAAAGGCCAAGAAACACATGAAAAAATGCTCCAAGTCTCTGATTGTCAGAGAAATGCTAATAAAGACAACAATGAGATACCACTGCACTCCTGTGAGAATGTCATACATCAGAAAAGGGAACAGCAGCAAATGCTGGAGAGGGTGTGGGGTCAAAGGAACCCTCCTACACTGCTGCTGGGAATGTAAATTGGTCCAACCTCTGTGGAGAACAGTCTGGAGAACTCTCAGAAGGCTAGAAATGAATCTACCCTACGACCCTGCAATTCCTCTCCTGGGGATATATCCTAAGGAACTCAACACATCCATCCAAAAACATCTGTGTACACATATGTTCTTGGCAGCACAAGTTGTAATAGCCAAAACCTGGAAGCAACCCAGGTGTCCAACAACAGATGAGTGGCTGAGCAAGTTGTGGTCTATATACACAATGGAATACTACTCAGCTGTAAAAATGGTGACTTCACTGTTTTCAGCCGATCTTGGATGGATCTTGAAAAATTCATGTTGAGTGAAATAAGTCAGAAACAGAAGGATGAATATGGGATGATCTCACTCTCAGGCAGAAGTTGAAAAACAAGATCAGAAAAGAAAACACAAGTAGAACCTGAAATGGAATTGGGGTATCGCACAAAAGTAAAGACTCTGGGGTGGGTAGGTGGGGAGAATACAGGTCCAAGAAGGATTCAGAGGACTTAGTGGGGTTTGTATTGTTAAATGGGAAACTGGGGAATGTTATGCATGTACAAACTATTGTATTTACTGTTGAATGTAAAACATTAATTCCCAATAAAAATAAATAAAATTAATAAAAATAATAATAATAATAATTAAAAATAAACAAAAATTTCTCTTTATACTAATAAAATTAGGGGAAAAGGGGAGGAAAAGAAGAAGAAATAAAGTACATATATATTTCTATATATGTATGTAATATTTTTTCCAACAAAAGGCCTTTATACAAGCAAAAAAATTGCATTATTTCAAGTATATTTTACTTATGGTTTTTATGTTTCAAAAATAACAGCTAAAGTACAATGAATACTGAAGAATATTGTGGATAATATCATAATCTCTCTCTTTTTTTTTTACCACTCCTGTCACCAAAGGTCTGTGTCCCCACCCCCATTCACATAGATAATCACTATAGATTTTTCCCACAGATTTAGACATAGGTTGACTTTTTTTTTTCCAAATTTGTATGTTCAATTCAGGTAAGTGCACACATTCTGAAGTTTTCCTTTACCTCCTTGATTGCTTCATTAAGCATAATATTACCGAATTCCATTCACTTTATCCCAAAGGAAACAGTATCATCTTTTATTATTGCTGAGTAATTCATATTACTATTTATATCTTGTGGCCACTTTTTCATTGAGCTGCTCTTTTTCTTAAGGCCCTCCCTTTTCCTATCTTGTTGTTCTTTTTTATTTCTGTTGAGTTCTTAGTTCTTCTGCTGTTCACCTCACTTAGAACATGTAATCCTTTGTTTTTCCTTTTCCCATGGGATGCCTTTCAGCAGTTCCAGCAAGGTGGTGGTGGTGGCAAATTCCTTGAGCTTTTGAATTTTTTTTAAAATTTATTTATTTATGTATATTTTTTTCCTTTTGTTACTCTTGTTGTTTGTTGTTGTTGTTATTATTGCTGTCGTTGTAGGATAGGACAGAGAGAAATTGAGAGATGAGGGGAAGACAGAGAGGAGGAACAAAAGATAGACACCTGCAGACCTGCTTCACTGCCTGTAAAGCAACCCCCCTGCAGGTAGGGAGCCAGGGGCTGGAACCGGGATCCTTAAGCCAGTCCTTGTGCTTCATGCCACATGCACTTAACCTGAGCTTTTGAATTTTTGAAAAGACTTTCATTTCTCCTCATATTAGAAGAACAACTTTTCAGGATAGAGTTCACATAGCTGGCAGTTCTTTTAGTTTTTTTTTTTGTTGTTGTTGTTTGTTTTGTTTTGTTTTGTTTTTACTAGAGCACTGCTCAGCTCTGGCTTATGGTGATGAGGGGGATTGAACCTGGGACTTCAAAGCCTCAAGCATGAGGGTTTCTTTGCATTACCATTATGTTATCTATCCCCTCTTTTAGTATTATGAATGCCATTCCACTCTCTAAGTTATGTGAAGAGAAATATTATGAAAGCCTGATAACTTTACCTTTGTATGTCACTTCTTTCCTTTCTCTAGCAGTTTGCAATAGTCTCTCCTTGTCTTTGAGTTGTAATAGTTTTACTATGATATATTTTGGTGTTGGTCTTTTTACCTTTAGATACTTGGGCGTACACACTGCTTTCAGGAAGTTTATGTTCTGAGGGTTGCCTTGTTGAGGAAAATTCTCAGCTATTAATTTCCCTCAATATACCCTCTGTTGCTTTCACCCTGTCCTCTTCCTCAGTTATTCGTATCACTCTTGTATTTGACCTTTTGATAGAGTCTGTTATATCACAGAGAATTTCTTCATTCTTTCTAAACCTTCTCCATCACCTTTAAATTGAAACAGTGCATTTTCTAGTTTATATATTCTTTCCTCTGCTTGACTGAGTCTGCATATAAATCCTGTTACTTGAGCTTGTACTGTACTCAATGTGTCTTTCACACTTGTCAATTCTACTTGAAGTTTTTTCTTTCATGCTTCCTAACTGCAATGAATTCTGATTGAAGTTTTTCTTTCATATTTTCTAATTTCATGGATAACTCTGTTCGGACGTCTTCTTTTGTGTTTCCTTACTTCTTAATGAAATATTCTTCTTTGAAGGAATCATGTTAAGTGAGTTAAGTCAGAAATGGATGAGTACGCAATGATCTCATTTATAAGCAGAAGATGAAAAACAAGATCAGAAGGGAAAACACTAAGCAGAACTTGGATTGGAGTTGGTGTATTACAACAAAGTAAAAGACTCTGGTATGGTGGGTGAGGGTTCAGGTCCTGGAACATGATGGCAGAAGAGGACCTACTGGGGGTTGTATTGTTATGTGGAAATGTTATGTATGTACAAACTATTATATTCTTCTGTTGATTGTAAACCATTAATCCCCCAATAAAGAAAAATTAAAAATAAAAAAATTTCAAAAAAGAAATATTCTTTCAAATCTTGGTTATACTTTTCAATACTGTGCTTAGCCTCTTGGAGAAACTTCATAATGAATTTTCTGTAGTTTTTCTTTGATAGTTCCTCTATATCTAAGTTTCCTGGAATTTCTTTTCTTATTTTTCATTATCTTTATTTATTTGTGGGATAGAGACAACCAGAAATTGAGAAAAGGAAATTGGGAAGGGGATGATAGACAGAAAGAGAGACAGAGAGACACGTGAAGCCCTGATACACCATTTGTGAAACTTCCACCCTGCAGGTGGGGACCTGGGGCTTGAACCTGGGTCCTTGGACACTGTAGTGTGTGCACTTAACCAGGTGCACCACCACCTGGCCCCTCCTAGAGTTCTTGTTTCATTTCTGTCTTTCTGAGTTGTCATGCTCTGAAATCTGTTTTTGCTATTCCTCTGCTGTTTGTACACTTACTTTCTTATTATTGCTAAATTAACAGGTGGTGCTATAACTACTGGATTTCACTTTGTTTACGTATTGGGTGGTGAGGAGGGGCTGTGGTTATGTTTCTTGTTATCCATTTAAGATGTTTTATATTCTGTTTAGTGTGTACATAGGGTCTGTCTGTAGAATTTCAGTCTGAATTCAAACCACAGACATTTGCTACTAGGTGGCAATTGTGTTTGAAGGAAGAAGCAGGGCTCTGTTTACCATTTGACCATCAGCTGCCGCCTATTGCCTTTTAGCTGTCGGCTGCTGCAAATTACCTTTCTGTATATGTGCCTTAGTTTGGGGGACAGACCAGACTGGTCAGGAAAATCCTTCTGCTACTGTGGTGTGACCCTGCCACCAGTTCAGCAGACTCTCATCCCCAAGGCCGTGGACTAAGCTCAGAGGTTACCCCCTCTCATAGTCAGCACTGTGTGCAGGGACTGCTGTTGCTCAGAGGCAAAATGCTACCATTTGTTGCCAGAGCTCCCAACGTCTGTGTGCTTGGTTTCAATCCTGCAACCCCTCTAGTCCTGACCAGGCACATCAGCACCCATGTGAGGCCTTAGTGTCTATGGATGTTCCAGCTGCAGTTTAGTGAGGTTTATGGATTTGATAGTTGTCAAGATTTGTTGTTTTGGGGGCACAGTCTTTGCTAATTCACTGCTAGTACATAGCCATACCTCCCAGAAGTCTACAGATTTGTTTTATCTATGTCATGAAGACTTATAAGATACATTTTAGCAACTTTCAGATCTCTGCCTCTGTGTTCTCAGCAGGCCAACTCTATGTCTGCCCCCATAAAATATTTTCTATTTATGTTTTCAATTTAATGAAACGCCACTTGAAATATTCTTTTCAATTAAGTAAACCTTCATTTAAATAATTACTTTACTTTCCTGCTCCATCTATACCTAATAAGTTATCAAAACACACTGATTTTTCTCAAATCTTTTGCCTCCCCTACAACCACTGCTTATTTTCATATCTGAGCTACCACAACGGCTTCATGACCAGCACAGCAGCCTTCTTCCTGCCACAGTCCACATGAATAGTGATACATGTCTCAACTATATTGTGGGAATGAGAACATAAAGAAAGAAGTAGATATACGTCACATAATACAAAGAGATCTGAAATCAGAAGGAAAATAGGAGCAATAAAGACAATAGGAGCAATAAAGACCAATTTTCAATGTGTTCAGGCATATACTAGAGTACAATCTATGCTGCTAGTGTCTGTTTATACTTTGCAATCCAGTAGGAAATGGGAGCTGGGAAGTCTGAGGGGAAGGACCAAACCTCTGTCTTCAAAGCCTACCACAGTCCCTGGCTCCTAATATACAGTTAAGGACAGTTCTGGATTAAGAAATTAACTATAGATTAATTTATTAACTATTAGTTATTAGCTATAGATTAATTTCTATTCTCAGTGATGGGGAGGTACTTCATAATCATATAGTCTTTGGAACCCCAACATATTTCTCTTCTGTGTTTAATCAGAATAATATATTTAAAAGAGTCATGGCCTCTTTTTTTCTATAGCTATACCTAACATTTTGATATATGGGATTGTCAACTATTTTCTTGAATCCACAAATTAAGTTGCCAAAGAACAAGCACATTTTTTTCAAGTGTAGACTTGAACTCCAAATATTTTAATGGGGCCTGGGTGGCAGCAGACCCAGTTGCATACAAGTGTTACAAAGACCCAGGTCCAAGCACCCTGCCCCCATCTACAGGAGGGAAGCTTCTCAAACAGTGGAGGAGTGTTACAAGTCTCTTTCTCTTTCTCCCTCTACCTCTCCAATATCTCTTGAATTCTCTCTGTCTCTATCCAGTAAATAAATTAATTAAATATCTAAAAGTAAATATTTAAAGTAGTTTGTAAAGAAGTAAAAAAATTGACTAACTTTCTCTAAAATGTGACATTTTACATGTTTGTTTTTCAAACACAAAAGAAAAAATACCTTTAATATTTTTCTCATGTCATCTAGTAGATGTTGGTACTTTGGAAAAGTTTATATATGAGTCTGCTTTGCTCGCTGTCTGTTTATATGATTTTTCCAGTCATCTTTACTGGAATGTTTTATTTTCTCCTTATATATTTTTGCCTTGCCTTGCCTTGCCTTGCCTTGCACCTAAAAGGTGAATTAATGTGATACAGTCACAAAAATGAATGTCACTTTAAATCAAATACTACATATCTTTTCTTTAAGTCTTAATGGAAGTTATTCCATCAAATGAAAGTACATGTTTTGAAGTATTAGATTAAACATTCCAACAGTCATTGTAAAAAAAACAAATATGCATTTAAAATTGGTGAGCTTTCTTCAACAGTAATTACCATATGCATTGCTTCCCTCCTTCTCTCACTCAGGTCTTTTTTTAAATTTATTTACTGAAAAGTTAATGTTTTACAGTTGACAGTAAATACAATAGTTTGTACATGCGTAACATTTCTCAGTTTTCCAATAACAATACAACCCCAACTAGGTCCTCTGTCATCCTGTTCTAGGACCTGAACTCTACCCCCACCCACCCCATAGTCTTTGGTGTTACCTAGGTCTTTAACTCAACTCCAAAATCAGCCGGGAGACAGAAACGACCCTCCTCTTAAGTTTGATACAGTTCATTTCTTCCCATTTATCATCTAATCTCTGAAATTATGTTTGCAGTATAACCAAGCAAGGAAGAATGAAAAGGATTCCACACATAGAAAACAATGCAAACTAACTTACAGGGGGGTAAGGGGCAGGTGGTGGCACACCTAGTTGAGCACATGTGTGTGAGCACAATGTGCAAGGACATAGGCTTGAACCCCCAGTCACCACCACCTGCACAGGGTAAGCTTTGCAAGTCGTGAAGCATGGCTGCAGGTGTCTCTGTCATTTTCCCTCTCTCTCTCCCCCTTCTCTCAATTTCTGAATGTCTCTATCTAATAAATAAATGTAATAAAAATTTTTTTAAACAACTAATTTACAAAGTGACAACGACCTCTCCTGCTCCTAGGGGAATCCTGAAATTCTTTAAAATGAAAGAGACTGGGAGAGGGTTTTCTCCCCACTTCACTCCCCCCTTCAGGTTACCTTACTACCAATACCTCTGCATTTGCCAGTACTTATTTAAATAATAATAAAAATCTGCAATGTATAGACAACACCCAGATGGTTTTATTCTTTACTTTATCCCAGTGAATTAAAAATGATGGGTATTGGGAGCTGGCGGTAGTGCAGCGGGTTAAGCACACATGGCGCAAAGTGCAAGGACCAGCATAACAATCCTGGTTCAAGCCCCTGGCTCCCCACCTGCAGGGCTGTTGCTTCACAAGCAGTGAAGCAGGTATACAGGTATCTATCTTTCTCTCCTCCTCTCTGTCTTCCCCTCCTCTCTCGATTTCTCTCTGTCCTATCCAACAACAACAACAGCTATGACAGCAATAACAATAACTACAACAAGTGCAAAAACAAGGGCAACAAAATGGGAAAATGGACACTGGAGCAGTGGATTCATAGTGCAGGCACCGAGCCCCAACTATAACCCTGGAGGCAAAAAAAAAAAGGTGGGTCTTGATGTTATTCCCTGACAAGGCAAGAAAAAAATTTTAAGCCCCCATGTCCCGGTGGTGCAGAGGTATTCAGCATATGAGTATTTGTTTCTTTTGTCTTGCCCATGATCAAGGAGAATCTGAGTGCTGGTGGAACTGCCATTTTATTCATGACATAAGTGGACCAGACCAGATGAGGATGAAGTTTCTTTCAACACTACATAACTAAGACTCCATATAATATATAAGTAAATATATATAAACATATAAATAGCAAAATTAAAACTCCGCTAAATTAGCATCTACACCTTTTACAGCTTGACAGAGCTTACAGTATCTACTGGTGCTGGTTTTATTGGGGGGGGTTGATTTTGTTGTTGTTGTTGTTGTTAAAATTATCATAGCCAAGGAAAATAAGTAACTCGTCAAGCTGTAAAGGACCACACCCTTCTCCCACCACTTCTTGGTAAGGGTTCAAATACATTCAATCAAGCAAAGAGACATTGCTTGGATTCTACTTTAGCTATCAGATGATCAGATGAGTGTCTCTGAATATATGAATATATGTATGCCTATATGTATATAGTCACAGTTTATATTATGTATATGATGTCAGGAGAATGAACTCAGGGACCCACCCATGCAGTATACGTCTGAGTGGCCTCTAGCCAAATGTTTCATCATTTTTATTAAAAGAGAGAGGAAGGTAATAGAGACAAAGACAGAGAAGCAAGATGACAGCAGTGCTCCACCATCCGTGGGGTTCCCATGGCATTATCTATGGTGTTCCCAAGTGGTGCAATGACTCAAACTCAAGGTATTCGCCTGTGCTAATTCATGCACTCTATCAGTTACACTTTATCCTGACTCTTGTGTTCTTATAGCTACATATTCTAAACTATTGAACATAAACTGAATTCTTCTTCTTCTAGCGTTTGCCCTTCTTCCGTAGCCAGTCAACAGCGTCAGGTTGAAAGCTGTCAGGAGCTGCTTGTTGCTGGCTTTGAAAGTGACTGGGATCCATGTGGATTCAGTCGGCTAGGAAGGATCGTCAGTTTCCCCAATGAATGGGTACTAGCATGGGATGCACCACGAGAAGGTCGATCTAATGCATCCCGATAAACTGAATAATATTATGTAATAAGTAAACCATGCAAATATACAACGAAATATACATGAGTCAGAGTTTGTCAGATAATAGGCTTAGAAATGGAATGGGAAACTAGATCAGCATCTTCAGTTTCATACACTGCTTTGTCATCTACCATACTTTGTGAGAGACTTTATTTTTTATTAAAATAAAAATTCATTAGTAAAGTTTTCTGTGGTATTATTGACCACTGTCCTTAACATACATGAGTGAGTATTGTATATAGACAGGGTCTTACCCTCCAGAATTCTTTTGTTGTTGTTGAGTGAGGTGTAGGTAGTGATAACAATGGCTGATAATTATTGAGATGCAACTGTGCTAAGCATCTACTACACATCGAATTATAGCTGAAATCCTGATATATTAATATCCCTTTCTCTATAGCTAGATATAACTAGAGACTTTCCACTATTGTTAGTCTCTAGATCATAGTTCTGTTTCCACAATTTGTTGATGCATTGCTTTCATGAAGTACCAGGGACACTGGAGTCTTTACAAGCTTTCTTGCAGAAGAAATCATTACCTACAAAGAATGTATAACCACAGCTCAGGAGGTAGTACAGTGGATAAGGTACTGGACCCACAAGCTAGTGCTCCTAAGCTCAATACGCAGCATTCCATGTGCCCTCTCTCTCTCTCTCTCTCTCTCTCTCTGTGTGTGTGTGTGTGTGTGTTTCTCCCCCTTTCCTTCTCTTTCTCATTAACTAATGAATAATTTTTTTAAAGGGTGGGGGTTGAGAGGTGGCATACTCTCTGGGCTCATGTTACCATGCAAAGAACCCAGGTTTGTGGGTCAGTGCTGCAGATCCCTCAATGCAGAGATCCCTCTGTCCACCATCAATCTTTATCTTTCTCTAACTTCCACTCCTCTCTCAATTTATCTCTGTCCTAGCAAATAAGCAGAAAAAAATGGAGGGTACACAAAATAGCTCACTTGAATACTGTGCAGCTTTGTCATGTGTGCTACCCAGGTTCAAGCCTGGCCCCTACCACATTGGAGGGAGCTTTAGTACTGTGGCCTCTCTCTCATTCTTCCCTTCTTTATCTCTGTCTCTATCTAGAAAAGTCATTGTCCAGTATAGAAGCCCCAGTGATTACAAAATATATATAGTGTATAATACATACACATGTATATATGTAAATATATATTATAGCCACCATCTATCTAAAATCACAGCTGCTGCCAATGCCAAGAAGCCTGGTTGATTGTATCCTGTAAATGATAAGAAATAAAAGTTCTCCCTTATTTGTCCCTAAATTACCCCTTGTTTTTCCCTAATCCTAAACCTTGCTTTTTGTTTCCAAGGCAGAAAAGATTTGAGAGACCTTGCTCTTCTGTCCTCACTCTGACCAATTCTAAATAAAGTCTATCTTTCCCCTAAGCACAAGTGCTAGTGTTTGACTTCAATTGTGCATCAGATTCCTGAGTCTAAGTTGAAACCTCCAGTAACAGCATCACTTAATCTTTCCAGCACTTTGGGGAGTGGGGTGGGGAGGGCATCCTAAATGAGCCCACTTGACAGAAACAAAACTCAGTTTAAGTAAATTTTCTCCACTCTAATTGTTACCAACTCCAGATACCAGATGACAGGTAACAATGGCCCATTTGGTCACTACCAGGCCATCTGGGGTCCTAGTCAGGAAATTCTAGGGATTCCCACATAGATATGATGGACCTGTACCTCTAATAGATCCCTCTGTCCACCATCACTCGTCATCTCCATCAGGGACATCATTGTGGACCTTCTTATGGGCCTCTACAAGACCTTCCCCTCAATGTGGAACAACAATGGTAGAAACTGCCCCACTCTCCATAGGGAAGCTGGGTCAAACACTGTTACTGGTTGCCGGTCCCAGTTTGAGGCGCCAGATGCTGGGCTAGCTTCGTGGGTGGGAGAGAGATGACCAGGGACTCATGGCTGAGCTGAGAAGCAGTTCAATCCTTATTGACGAGCAGCGATGCAGTTCAACAATCTAATCTCTATTCATTAGAAAATACTGTCCTTTATCTCTCCTGAGGCGGAAGTGTCAGGAAGAGGAAGTACATAGGATAGGGGGTGGGGAGAAGGAAAAAGTGAACCAGTGGGGATTAAACCAATGAAAACAATGATTATGTAAATAGACCACAAGGTCTATAAACAGAATTTAGAAGCATACCAACAACTGGTCCTGAAATGAGTGCAACCTAGAATATTCCTAGCTATTACCATGGAGTGTGAGTTCAGATATACAGGGATGCAGGGATTATATAGGCTCTGTGTTAAATATGAATACATATGGGCCATAGATCAGATTGATGAATTAATAGTTGATGGTATTCACATACTTTCCCCATATTTTGGAGCTACTCTCTGCCTTAATCTAGTGCTCTAGTCCTATTCCCAACTCTAACACCATCTTCACCATCTAACACCAGACAATATTTCAGTCCACCTACATATTTGCTATTAGGCTCAGGCAAAAATTAGTAAAGTCATGGGCCCTTTGGAATATACCTAAAATAGACATGATGAATAACAGTGGAGATCATAGACATCCTTGTCTGGTTCCCAATTTTAGGAGGGAAAGATTTCAGGGTTTCCCCTTTGCGAATGATGTTAGCTGTGGGTTTGCCATAAATGGTCATTATCACGTTGAGGACTGGTCCTTCTATTCACAGTTTCTGGAGGGTTTTTATCATAAATAGGTGTTGAATCTTCTCAGCCACCTTGTTGACATCAATATATAAGACCATATGATTTTTTTCTTTCTTTTGGTTGATATAATGAGTTACATTCATTGACTAGTGGATGTTGAACAATCCCTGGTTCCCAGGGATGAATCTCCCATGGTCTTGGTGAATCATTCTCTTGATGTGTTATTGGATATAATTTGCCAAGATCTTGTTCAGGATTTTTTTACATCAATGTTAACCAGAGATATAGGTCTATAGTTTTCTTTCCTGGTAGATTATATATATATATTTCCCTTTTGTTGTCCTTTTTGTTTTTTTATTGTTGTTGTAGTTATTATTTTTGTTGTTATTGATGTCATCGTTATTAGGACAGAGAGAAATGGAGAGAAGAAGGAAAGAGAAAGACACCTGCAGACCTGCTTCACCACCTGTGAAGTGGCTCCAGGTAGAGAGCCGGGGCTTGACCCTGGATCCTTGCGGCCAGTCCTTACACTTTGTGCCACGTGCACTTAACCCGCTATGCTACCCCTCTTAATAGATTCTTTTCCTGCTTTAATGAACAGAGTGATATTAGCCTCATAGAAGCTGCCTGAGAGTGTTCCCTCTTCTTCCATTTTCCAGAAGAGTTTGAGAAGAATTGATATTAGTTCTTTGAAAGTCTTAGAGAATTTATTACTAAAACCATCTGAGCCTGGGCTTTTATTCATAGGAAGATTTTGATAACTGATTCAATTTCGAAATTGTGATTGGCTTGTTGAAGCTGTCCTAATGGGTTAGGCTTGGCAGGTAATATGATTCTAGAAATGCATCCATCACTTCTAGGTATACAATTTATTTGCATAGAGATATTCATAATCTCCCCTCTCAATTTCTCTCTCTGTCACTAATAAATAAATTTAAAAAGAAAACTCTTTTTTAAAAAACAACCTTCATGTGCTTTACATAACAGGTATGGGAGATACAAAAGGTAGCAGAAACTATCCCAACTTGTACATATATGTACATAGTATATTTAATGACACTGTTGACAAAAGAATAAAACAAGTTAAGGAGAAAGATACTGATGGAAGACTTAAAGAGAAAACCTTGAGTAAAGCATAAACAGAGATAAACTCTTCAGAAGTACCTTTCAAGCAAAATGATAAATAGGGTGGAGGAACATGCCCTTTGGGTTGAGTTAATCAGTAATCAAAAATCTCCCAACAAAGGAAAGCCTAGGACATGATGGGGGTAGATAACATAATGGTTATACAAAGAGACTTTCATACCTGAAACTCAGAAGGCCCAGGTTCAATCCCCCCATACTACCATAAACCAGAACTGAGCAGTGCTCTGGTAAAAAGAAAAAAAGAAAGAGGGGAGGGGAGGAGAGGAGAAGAGAAGAGGAGAGGAGAGGAGAGGAGAGGAGAGGAGAGGAGAGGAGAGGAGAGGAGAGGAGAGGGGAGGGGAGGGGAGGGGAGGGGAGGGGAGGGGAGGAGAGGAGGAGAGGAAAGGAGAGGAGAGGAGAGGAGAGGAGAGGAGAGGAGAGGAGAGGAGAGGAGAGGAGAGGAGAGGAGAGGAGAGGAGAGGAGAGGGGAGGGGAGGGGAGGGGAGGGGAGGGGAGGGGAGGGGAGGGGAGGGGAGGGGAAGGGAAGGGAAGGGAAGGGAGCAGAACTAGATGACTTCCGTGGTGAATTCTACCAAACATAGAAAAAAAATGAATGCTTGCATATCCAATTCAAGATTTCCTGATCAGGTCTCTCTGTAGGTAGATCCACCACATTTTCAGACTGAGATTGTGCATGATCCTTACTGCAGGCAAGAGATCCAAATTCACATAGTCCATGCTATAATGTAGATACCCCTCTCCTGAGCATGTTGCCAGGAAAGACTAATTAATAGGAGTCTGCACATAAGAATGTTGCAGTATTGTCAGGGGCCAGTTGGGGGTTTGGGGCAGGTGGGGGGGGGAGTATGGAAGCCACCTAATTAATTTGATGTGGATAAATTCATTTGGCAACATGGCTAGATCTTAACAATAGTATCATGTGAAACATATGTAACAGATCTTCAGTATTTTTTTATATGTAAATCAAAAACCCATAATCACAACAGCAATATTTAACTTTGGAGGATACAAACATAAAATATATTTTATGAGAACATAAAATATATTGGAATCTATACTTACAGAAAAGGTGAAGAAAAATGGGAGTAGATGGTAAGGTATGAAAGGAAGCAAATTTATGAGATAATATCAAAAAGGCTTTGCACAAATGGGTGATGATACTCATTCATAAACTGAGAACTATAATTAACTCAATTATCTGCTCCTGAAGTCTATAAAGCAAAACACATAGGACAAATGATAAAGTGTACATTTTCAAATGGTGATCATTGAAAACTTAAATTAACATTTTCATAGTGACTCCAAATATTTTATCAAAATTTCCAGAGAAATCAAGGATTACATATTTCTTTTTAAAAAGTTTTCTTTTTAATTTACTGAGAGAGGTAAAGGAAGAAAGGATGAGAGAGGAGGGAGACAGAGAGAAAAAAAGAAAAAAAGACCCAAGCACTGTTCAGCTCCAGCATGAGGTGATACCTAGGATTGAACCTGTAATCTTCTGGAACCTCAGACATAGAAGCTGGTACTGTAACAAGCAAACCTATCTCCATATCCCTATATGTTTATTTACTCTTTGGCTAACTCATATTTTTTATCAATCTCTGACATATGGGTTATAACTCTATGGTGGCACATGTTTTAGTTGACAATTAAAAAAGAAATTCAAAGGGTTTCAAACTTGAAGTTTTTTAGTTTGTATTATATTTTTAAATTTCTTTATCCATAATCAATATCCACCACTTTACTGAATTTTCTTGTTCTCTCTCACTTGTTCTTGTCTGGATATCATTTTCTGCTTCACAAGTTATTGTATAATAGAAAACAGCTGGGGAGTAGGGCGGTGGCGCAGCAGGCTAAGCGCACGCGGCGCAAAGCACAGGGCCCCGGTTCAAGCCCCCGACTCCCCATCTGCAGGGGAGTTGCTTCACAGGCGGTGAAGCAGGTCTACAGATGTCTATCTTTCTCTCCACTTCGCTGTCTTCCCCTCCTCTCTCCATTTCTCTCTGTCCTATCCAACAGCAACGACGTCTATAACCACAACAAGGGCAGCAAAAGGGAAAATAAATAAATATTTTTAAAAAATTAAAAAACAGCTGGACTTACTTAGTTTCACTGAGCATTTATATTCTACCTACAAAGGAAAAGACATAGTGTTGTGTGGCTATGTGAGGTGTGCAATCTCTGAATAAGGGAGTTAAATTTCAGGTTCACTTCTTACCAGCTGTGTGAGGTAAGTTATAGATCATTTGCCTCCTTGATTTTTTTTTCTTTGTAAAATAAGATAGTATGTTAACATAATTGAGGAGGTCAAATAGGTTAGAATCTGTGAACATTTTAGAATAGTATTTGTGGTATACAGAGTGTGCAATAAATATTGACTGCCGGGAGCCGGCCCCAGCGAAAGTAATTCAGGATCCCTGAAGGAAAGGGGGAGTAGGCAAGATGAATGAAGTGAGAGACACATCACCTGCTTCAGGTGCAGGAGAGAGATGTCTCTGTCCTCTGTCTGCAAAGGTTTATTATTTAAACACTTTTTGCCCAGCTATAGTTGACATTATGTAAGATTATTTTCAGTAACATCAAGGATACAGATGGCATCATGCATAATTGTTTTCATTAGCATCAGGAATAACCTTAAACAACATTATTATTATTAGTATTAGTATGTTTTCCTTAGAAAGTTCCCTAGGTATAGGGTATCCTGATCTCCCCTTGAAAGTTTCTTGGATATGGGGTAGTCTAAATCTATCCTTGAAAGTTTCCTGAGTCTGGGGTCATCTAAATCTACCCTTGAAAGTTTTGGCCATCTCCCTGCTCTGAAATTCTGTATGAATAAACGTTTTTCTCTGGAGCTAAATCTAATAGATTTTCTTCTTAAACCATTCTTGGATGGGTCTAACTAGATCAGAGTAGACTGTCCACCTAAAGAAATCTTCTGCTATAAAGTAAGCACACACCATGGGGGCTCTCTTCTGGCTAACCTTTGCATATTATGAAAGTTCACTGACTTTTAGCTAATGAAAGTTTGCTTACTTCTACCCATATATCCTATCATTAACTATTTAACTACACAATCCAGTACTCATCACAAATGTCTGTAAGTAGAAGCAGGGTGTTTCTGGGTGAGGGTAAGCAATAGAGCCTTTTATAACTAAATGAAGACCACATATTGTCACTCACACTATAAGCCACCCATAATTCTGGCTTTTGGTCTGAGTCCAGCTGATTGAAAAGCTGTGGTGGTGATAAGTAGCTCCTTTTCTGAAAGCCTTTAAATGGGTACAAAAGCTGCTCCTAGGCCATTTACACTCACTGCCATTAATTGTTGTCACAATGTACTTTCCCCAGGGATCTCCTTTTATTGTCCCCAGGTATATTTGTGCATATCCAATATAGCCAATAGGTCTTTAAATTATCAATGTAAGGAAAAATGGCTTCAGTTTAGTCCAGGACTTCCAGCTTTGCAGTTAGCCCTAGCCCTAGTTTGGGATTGAGGAGGTGAGATTATCAGCTGGCACACAGGTACAGAGAGAGAGAGAGAAGGTCTTTGTATGACTGACAGGGGGACAGAATCCTGGAGATGGAGACCCTCTGCTCGACGCCTGGTGGGGGAGGCTGATGGGGTGCCTGCACCCGGCAGGCACCCATTTTTTCAAAGGTGGTCAGCACCATGCTCAACCTCGGCCTCACAGTTTCCCCACAGCCTGACTTTGCTCCTGCCAATTGACTACCAACCGAGTCCAACTAAATCTTTAGCAAGTCTTGACCTATAGCTAAAACTTCATCTCACTTGTAAATGTATGCATGGGGCAAGCTCTAAGAAAAGTACCTGAGCATTATTGATATGAATATGAAAATTGTAAGCTTATAAATAGAAGTTCTTAGATGATATATATCATCCTGTCATCCGCTATGTTCCATCGCTGGGGAGCCAGAGACGACCCGAACTGCCCCTGCGGCTACAGACAGACTATGACCCACATAGTCAACGACTGCCACCTCTCCAGATTCAAAGGAGGTCTCGAAACTTTACATCAGGCTCAACCTGACGCTGTTGACTGGCTACGGAAGAAGGGCAAATGCTAGAAGAAGAAGAAGAAGAATCCTGTCAGACAGTTTTATTCCCCTAACTTTTATTTTACCTTGTCACCTTTATCTGGGTGTGGATGTTTAGTTCTTGTTAGTTCAAGGGGAAGTTAGCTTCCTAGGTGGGAAAGGAAGGACACAGAATTGATGTCTGAAATAAGCAAGTAACCAATCATTTAGGAGAAAGCATCATCTCAAATTGGCTAAACTTGTTTGATTCTGTTTTTATTTGCTTTCTGATTCACCAAGGGATGATCACCATCAATTTAGAGGACTGGTATCTAGGCAACAAATAGGGATATAAACTTATTGTGAATTATTCACAAGTTTAGGTGTTCGATCAGTTTCAGGACATATTTTTTTCTCCTTTCTGTGTGCCAAGCAAGTAGATAACAGACAATTATTGACAGATTTATTTTAGTGCTGGTATATAAACAGATCATATTTTATTGTTATTGTTTAATCTTTTCTTATTTTGTTATTACCTTTATTTATTAATTGGATGGAGATAGCCAGAAATCAAGATGGGAGGGGGTAATAGAGAGGGAGAGAGACAGAGAGACAGAGAGACATCTACAACAATGCTTCACCATTTGCAAAGTTTTCCCTTTGCAGGTAGGGACTGGGGGCTCAAGCCTGGGTCCTTGTGCATTGTAGCTTGTGTACTCAATCAGGTGTGCCACCACCTGGCCCCAACAGATTATATATTTTAATGATGTCTTTTTGTGTCATTTCATGTCATTCCTCTATAATACTGATGTTCAGCCAGCATGGGAGATGTTGCAGTTGATAATCCTTGCATTCTCAGGCACAAAATCCCAGGCATTACATGTACCAAATTAATGCTCTGATTCTCTCTCTCCACCTTCTCTTTCACTCATAAATAAATCTTTAAAAATAATAATATTCAGGAAAGGTAAAACCTATTCTCCCAATTAATTTGCCTATCTTTTTACAATAGTTAAAAATGGAGACCTAGTGTATTGCACCAAAACAAAGGCCCCCAACTCTCTCTTCAGGTCAAGAGAAGGAAGGGCTGGTTCCCTGGTCTCTGGAATTTATGACGGCTGGACCCCCAGACATGCATGCTTTTCTACACATGCCACACTCTCCTCTTTGCTTCTTTGATTAAAAACCATAGATTATTGTGTTAACTCAGATCTCATGGAAACAATGGCCCGGATTTTCTGGGACAGTGGGCCCATTCTCCAACACATTTCTCAGAAGGCTTTACATGAACTAATGAGTGATCAAGTTTATTGGGTTTTTGTTTTCATTTGTTTGGTTTTTTTATTTATTCCCTTTTGTTGCCTTTGTTGTTTTATTGTTGTAGTTATTGATGTTGTTGTTGTTGGATAGGACAGAGAGAAATGGAGAGAGGAGGGGAAGACACAGAAGAGGAGAGAAAGATAAACACCTGCAGACCTGCCTCACCACTTGTGAAGCGACTCCCCCACAGGTGGGGAGCCAGGGCTCAAACTAGGATCCTTACAGTCCTTATGCTTTGTGTCATCTGTGCTTAACCCGCTGTGCTGTGACCCAACTCCCTTTGTTTTTGTTTTTAACCTTTTTTTTAATTAGTGATTTAATAATGATTGTAGGATAAGAAGGTACAAATCCATGCAATTCCCACTACAAGAGTTCTATCTCATACCCTCCATTGGAAGGATCCCTTTATTTTATTTTATTTTTTTGTCCCTCTGGGAGCAGAAGGTGGAATGTTTGGCTTCTGTAATTGCTTATCCGCTGAGCATGGGCATTGACAGGTTGACCCATAGCCCCCAGCCTGTTTCTATCTTTCCCTACTGGGATAAAAGCTCTGGGGAGGTGAGGTTCCAGGACATATTGGTGAGGTCGTCTGCCCAGGGAAGTCAGGATGGTGTCATGGTAGCTTCTGCAACTTGGCAACTGAACAAAGCAGTAAGATATAAAGCAGGGCAAATTCTTTAAAAAATCGGAACCTAAAAGTAAGAATAGAGCAGATGGGACTAAGGGTCATCCTATGGGAAGAAGCTAGGAAGTCTATTTTAGGTATGTTCCAAAGGGCCCGTGACCTCTCACCAATGTTAAGACACATTATTCTGTTAAAGCTGCCAGGATGGTGTGGTATTGGCAAAGAAAAGACATAGAAGACCACTGAATGGAGAACTCAGAAGTAGACCTTTTAGGTGAGCACAGCCTTGGAGTAAAGGTTCAGAAGCAATTCAATAGAATATATATTCAGCATGTGGTGCTGAGCAACTGGAAACTTCTAAGCAAAACAAAATAATCCTTCCCCTAAACGTCATACCTTCTTTTATTTTTTCCCTTTATTAGGAGATTAATGTTTTACATTTGACAGTGAACCTCATACCTTCTATATTATTATTTTTACCAAAAGGATTGTCATTCAAGCTCAGTGACTGCACAATGAATCGATTGCTCTCAGTGGCCATTTTCCCTTCTTTTTTTTTTCCACTAAAAATATATTTTTAAATATTTTATTTTATTTATTTATTCCCTTTTGTTGCCCTTGTTGTTTTATTGTTGTAGTTATTATTGTTGTTGTCGTCGTCGTTGGATAGGACAGAGAGAAACGGAGAGAGGAGGGGAAGACAGAGAGGAGGAGAGAAAGATAGACACCTGCAGACCTGCTTCACCGCCTGTGAAGTGACTCCCCTGCAGGTGGGGAGCCGGGTTCGAACCGGGATCCTTATGCCGGTCCTTGTGCTTTGTGCCACCTGCGCTTAACCCGCTGCGCTACAGCCTGACTCCCACTAAAAATATTTTATTTGCTAGAATAGATATAAATTGATAATAGAGGGAATATAGAAAGGGGTACCTACATCACTGCTTCACTGCTTTTGAGGCTTCCCTCCTACAGGTATGAACTAGAGGCTTGAACCCAGGTCCTTGAGCATTACAATGTGTGTGCTCAGCTGGGTGTGCCATCAACCAGACCTACCCTATATAAAAATTAACTCCTTTGGAGTAGGGCACCATAGTAGAAACACTGGGTGGAGGGTGAGGGTGAATATTCAGCTTCACGGGGGGGGGGGGGGGGGAAGGGGGGGAATGGGATGACACATAGTCTTTTAGTGTTGGGAATGGTGTTTATGTACACTCCTATTAATTTGTAGTCATTCTTCTTCTAGCGTTTGCCCTTCTTCTGTAGCCAGTCAACAGCGTCAGGTTGAGCCTGATGTAAAGTTTCGAGACCTCCTTTGAATCTGGAGAGGTGGCAGTCATTGACTATGTGGGTCATAGTCTGTCTGAAGCCGCAGGGGCAGTTCGGGTCATCTCTGGCTCCCCAGCGATGGAACATAGCGGCGCACCGGCCATGGCCTGTTCGATAGCGATTGAGGAGGGCCCAATCATAACGTGCTAGGTCAAAGCCAGGTTGACGCTTGCAGGGGTCTGCGATGAGGTGTTTGTTCTTTACCTCAGCTGACTGCCAACTCTGTTTCCAAGAGTCTGGAACAGAGAAGTTCAGTGTAGGCATAGGGGACCAGGTTGGGTGACAGGACGTCAAGCGTTGGACAGGGTGGGCGAAGATATCCGCGTAGATTGGCAGGTCCAGTCGAGCGTAGACGTGGGAAATGAACTTAGATGATACCTCATCCCGACGAATATCTGGTGGGGCGATGTTGCGAAGAACTGGCAGCCATGGAACTGGGGTGGAACGGATGGTTCCAGAAATTATCCTCATGGAGGAATATAATTTGGAATCGACCAAGTGGGCATGGGGGCTACGGAACCATACTGGGGCACAGTATTCTGCAGTGGAATAGTATAATGCCAGAGATGATGATCGTAGTGTGGAAGCGCTCGCGCCCCATGAGGAGCTGGCCAATCTTGCAATGATGTTATTCCTCGCGCCCACCTTTGCTGCAGTTTTTATGAGATGTTTGTGAAATGACAGAGTGCGATCGAGAGTAATGCCATATAGTCATATAAATCACTAACTAATATGAGAGGGGAAAAATTGATTGCATATCTCAAACTTTTAAAATCACAGACTGAGTCTTTTTAATACACACGCTGAGTCTTTAATATGTTGACTCTCTTAAAAGCTTAGACCAGGGAGAACAGAAGCAACCAGCGGCACACCGATACACAAATAATGTCAAAGGACATAAATTATGGTGAGGTTGTGTATGATTCAGCAAATCCTAACAAAGGGATATTTCAAAGTTAACCCAATTGCCAAATAATGTGATCACAGCAATAACTATCTATTGTCTTTTTAAACCCTAAGACAGCAGGAACCTCCTGCTTCCTCTATAGAGCCTATATTTCCCCCAGTCCTTTAACCTTTAGGGTGGGGCTCACTTTCCTGCATGCTTTTCTCAGTTCATACCAAATGATACTGCATCTGCCGATCCCAACCTAATCAACGCAACGAGTGCCACTTCAGCATGCTTCACTTCAGACTGTGTCCAGAGACATTAGGCATGGAGTGTCAATCCTTCATTCTCATTATTTGGGTAACACCTTTCCTTTCATAGAATTCTCTAATTCCATTCCAGGAGGTTCACTTCCTAACAAAGTCACAGAACCTAGATATAAAAGGAAAAAAAAAACAAAAAAAAACCTAGATATATACCAGGTCCCATAAAATAGAGCACATATTCATATGTATCCATAAATTAGGGCAAAATATATACCTGAAAGCAAAAGTACACAATAGTCTGTAATTAGTCAGTATCAAGTTCATAATGAAATAGTGTCTACTTAGACTTAGATACCCTCCTCACCTACTTCCTATTACAGTTCTCTCACTCACTCCAAAGTTAACCTTAGCAAAGCAAGGACTGCAAAAGCTGAGTAAGGAAAAGAGACTGGCATACTTTAACAGATGACTCTTTAGTTGCTATGAGGCCACCCCATCAGCTGGGGCCCTATTTGGGGAGTCCTGAGATTCACAAACAGACATGATGGGCCTAGACCTCGAATAAATCCCTCTCTCCATTGTTACTGGTCATTCTTATCAGGAACAACACAATACACCCCTTTGTGGACCCCCATAGGACCTTGCCCTCAACTTGGATCAACAATGCTAGAGAACATCCCATCCTCTGAAGGGAGGATGGACAGCATACTCTATGCTACACCTGAGGAAGATGGGTCGATATTGGGGCAGCCTGGAATGTTCCTACTCATGACCATAGAATGTGAGCTTAGAGGTGAGGTTGTGGGGTTTATGGTCAACAATATTTATACCCCTTTCCCATATTAGGGAGCTAATCTCTTTCTTGATCCAGCTTTCTGTCCCTTTTCCAAACATGACATCATCTCCCCAGACAATAACTAGGATCCACCTGCATACCAGACTTCAGACTCAGGGGGAAAAAAAATCCTAGTCATTGTCTGGGGAGATAGATAATAACAACATTTCACTGACAAGGATATGCAGATGGCAAATAATCACATAAACTGTATTCAACATCATTAGCCAATAGGAAAATGAAAATTACAACCACAATGAGATATCACTGTCTACCATGTAAAGTAGCTAAAATAAATAATAATGACAGACCAATTGCTGATGATGATGTGGAAAAGCTATATCATTGCTGCATTATTGGTGGGACTCCACAGTCCCATCTGTGATAAATGATTTGACAGCTTCTTTTAAAAAAACATGCCACAACCATACAGCCTAGCATTTACACAGTCATTTATCCCAGAGAAATAGAAAGTTACATTGACACAAAAACCTATACAAGTGATGTTTTATTTTTCCCCCTTATTACATAAAGTAAATAAGTACTACAATGCACTTTTCCTTAAAAACAAGTATTAGTGTGGTGGGGGTGGTGTACAGACAGACATCCTATCATGGGGGATGTGAAACTATATCCACGTATCAACAACTGTCCTGTAAGCAGTTGTGTCCCCTCAGTAAAATGAGTGGAAAACAAGCCAACAGCAGCAACCATAACTAAATGGCAATACTTACATGCTTTAAGTTCCAAGTTAGATTCCCCTCACTGACTCACCAGTCACTCTGACCTCTCATTCTCTCTCTGCCTCCGGCCCCTCTCTCTTCCTCTCTCATGTGAAACCCCACCTTATATGAGATTAAAAAGATATTTTTCTCTCTTTCTTTATTATTATTTGGAGGCAGAGAGAGTACATGAATGAGACCACAGCACCAAAGCTTCCTTCAGTGTGTTGGAGGCCAGGCTTGAATTTGGGTCATGTACACATGGCAAAGCAGCACATTATCCAAATGAGCTATTTCTTGGGCACCTGTAAGTCTTTTTTTTTTTTTTTTTTTTTTTTTAGTGAAACAAAAACACATGCCTGAGGCATTAAAAGGTCCTAGGTTCAATCCCCAACACCACCATAAGCAAAAACTGAGCAGTAGCATGGTGGAAAAACAAAAGGTTTTTAATACAGAAAAACTACATACTTGGGGAAAACAGCGTAATGGTTATGCAAAGAGATTCTCATACCTGATGCTCTGGAGTACCAGGTAAAAACTCCTGCAACACTATCAGCCAGAGCTGAGGGGTGCTCTGCTAAAAAAAAGAAGAAAAAAAGTGGGGGTAAGGGTAGATAGCATAATGGTTATACAAAGAGACTCTCAGCCCTGAGGCTCCAAACTCCCAGATTCAATCTTCACACTACCATAAATCAAAGCTGAGCAATGTTCTGGTGGGAAGGAAGGAAGGAAGGAAGGAAGGAAGGAAGGAAGGAAGGAAGGAAGGAAGGAAGGAAGGGAGGAAGGGAGGAAGGGAGGAAGTAAGGAAGGGAGGGAGGAAAGGAGGGAGGGAGGGAGGAGGGAGGGAGGGAGGGAGGAGAGAGAAAAGAAAAAAGAAAAACGGGAGTCGGGGAGTCGGGCGTTAGCACAGTGGATTAAGCGCAGGTGGTGCAAAGCACAAGGACCCGCGTAAAGATCCCGGTTCCAGCCCCCAGCTCCCCACCTGCAGGGTAGTTGCTTCATAGGCGGTGAAGCAAGTCTGCAGGTGTATATCTTTCTCTCCCTGTCTTCCCCTTCTCTCTCCATTTCTCTCTGTCCTATCCAACAACAACAATAATTACAACAATAAAACAACAAGGGGAACAAAAGGGAATAAATAAATATTTAAAGAAAAACTAGATAATTGTTTGCACTCATTGTGCTCACATCACCTTCTAAGGGTTAGCTTTCACCAAATCCAGGAAAAGCAACTACTCTGTGTAGTCTTTCTGGGCCTTTTGAAACATGGACAATTTGACAGCTGCCAGATAATTTTCCATTTTCAAGCTTTTATAGATTCTGAAGTGGTCTCAAGAATTAAATTGGGCCTCACTTTTCCCTGAAGTTCAATGATTTTCCTCTCACTCTTTGTCCACATCTGTGTAGCAGCCACCAGCTGGGAGGGAGAGGGTGAGGTATAGAGAAGTGCTTGAAATGAGCTAGTGTAAGTAGAAATATTCAAGAGTCACCAGATTTGAGACTTACAGAAAAATGTAAATTACCTTATTCTTGTTTATATGGCTTTCATGTCCAAATGATATTCTGGCCATACTGAGTGAAGTGAGTTACAGTAATGAATTTATTTGATTCATGTTTTTTTTTTTAATTGGGCACAATAAACTGTAAACTCACAAGCACAGACAACATTATTGGCTCACATTGTGCTTCTCTTGGACAGCACTCATTTGTCCACACACACTGACAAAAATCAACACATAACACTGCAGTACTTCCTTGAGCAGGAATTTAATCATCACCTACTGTTTACTACTTGTACATACCACCTAGTGATGATGAAACTGAAAACCAACTTGCCTATTCAAACCACCCCCTCATCCTATCTTCCTGAATTTTACTGACTATACTGCTAAATTTTTACTTCCCCAGAGTCCTCTACAGCTGAGTTGTATATGAGATCAAGCTCCCACAATCAGGCTACAGCATACATAATGGAGAAGCAGATGAGAAAAATGAAGGAGGCAGTCAGGCAGAAGAGAGTCTTTGGCAGACCTGGTTATACAGACATTCAGTTTTCTGGACTAGATATAACTGAGGTCTCCAGTCTGATGGTGAGAACTCTATGTGCCAAGTCACTGACTAGGGCAACAATGTTGTTTCTGCTAGTTGTACTATGTATACTTGTGTGTTTTCCTCACTGCATATATTTGGGTGACAAAGTATCCTTGTCTGTATCTCATGACTATTAATAAGCCTCAATGTATTCCTTCATCCTCAAATATACTAGAATAGTACATTTGATGTTATATATGATACATGATGATATTCTATATGATAACTACATTTTCTACACAGGGATAAAGAACTCTGGTTAATGCTAACTAAGCACAGTGATGTGTCTTTTTTTATCCACTTAATAAATATTTATTGAGGATTCCAAAGGCCATAGTTTGGGGAGAGGGGATTAGTGGTTCACAATATGATGTTGGCACATGGGTACAATTTCTCATATCTCCGTGCTAGGTGTATGCACAACATTCTTTACACCAACATAGGTTCTTCTCTTTTTTAAAACTTTTTTTATTAGGAGGATTAATGGGTTAGAGTAAGTATAATTCTTGATACATGTCCCTAGTCCTTTTCCAGTATCTTGCACCAGGACCCAATGCATTCTCCACCCTCTCTCTCTCCCTCCTTCCCCACAGTCTCAGGCTTTGTTACAATACACCATCCCCAGTCCAAGTTTCTCCCTGTATAACCTGTTTCTTAAGTTCCACCTATAAGTGAGACCATCCAGTATCCTTCCTTTTCATTTTGACTTATCTCACTTAACATGATTTCTTTGAGATACATATAGATGAGTCAAATAGAAAATAGAACCATCACATATCACCATGCAAAAAGTCAACTCTAGATGGATCAAAGCCATGAACAGTTGACTAGAAAATATCTATAGAAGAAAACTTTGAAAGGACACTTCACAGTATCTACCTGTTTTTGAAGACTCAAGGCCAACATCATGGAAAACAGAAATAATAGGAAAGAATGGGGCTGAAAAAAAAAAAAGAATGGGACTGAAAAGGATAGATAGCATACATCTCAGGAACTAGTAGCCTGAGGGGAAAACATGGCAGATGTGAATGCATCTGCACAATTTCCTAGCACAAGGTCAGGGGTTCAAGCCCCTGGTACCCACCTGCAGGGGAAAAGCATCACAAGTGGTTAAACAGGACTGCAGATGTCTCTCTGTATCTCTCCCTTTCTATCCCCCCCACCTTCCCTCTTGTTTCTGGCTATCTTTTATCCAATAAACAAATAGAGGTTTTTTTCTTTTAAGTTGAAAAGAAAAAAAGGGAATCATCTTTAAATGAAAAGTATGAACAAACTGCTCCTAGCATAAGGTCTAGCAATGAACATACATCCTACCTTTCCCTGCTTAAAGAAAGTGATTGAGGTAGATGGAGCATTCCCTTCATTTATGATAAAAATTAGACATATTCTAATACTTATGGTCCCTGCTATTTCTAAACCTAAAATGCCACACTTCTGAGAATGACTCATCATGCTCAGGGCAATAGCTATCTGTTCTGAAATCCTCTGAGAAAAAAGCTAGCCTACAGAGCCTTCAAAAAAAAAAAAAAAACCAAAGCCCCAGCATGCACTAGACTCTCCCTCCACCCCAACCACCCAAAGCATAGGATGAAATTGTAGTAGCATCAGCAACTTGGTGTCTGTGGCTTACTGTGTTTCTGAAGAAATCCTGGTAGTATTTTATTGAGTCTTCTTACCTAGTTTCATGGAAGAAGGGTCCTACAGTCCTGCCTTCTGCCTTCCTGCCTTCCTCCCCATATATATTTTTTTAATGTTTAACTTGAAAATGACCTTAAGAAAACAGATGTAAGGGAGTCGGGCGGTAGTGCAGTGGGTTAAGCGCAAGTGGCACGAAACTCAAGGACCAGCATAAGGATCCTGGTTCGAGCCCCTGGCTCCCCACCTGCAGGGGAGTCACTTCACAAGCAGTGAAGTAGGTCTGCAGGTGTCTGTCTTTCTCTCCCCCTCTCTGTCTTCCCTCCAATTTCCATTTCTCTCTGTCCTATCCAAAAAGAAAGAAAGAAAAGAAAAGAAAGCAGAGGTACAGGGAAGGGTAGATAGTATAATAGTTATACAGACTCTCATGCCTGAGGCTCAGAACTCCCAGGCTCAATCCCCCCTACCATAAGCCAGAGCTGAGTAGTGTTCTGGTAAAAACAAAAAAAGAAAGAGAGAGAGAGAGACAGAGATGCAGGAAGCAGTGCAGTGATAAAGCATTAGACTTTCAAGCTTGGCATCCTGAGTTCAATCCCCAGTATCACATGTGCCAGAGCGATGCTCTTGTTCTGTCCTCCTCCTCTTCCACTGCTCCCTCCTCCTCCTCTTACCTCCTCATCTCTCTCATAAAGAAACAAGCACAAAGATCTTTAAAAAGAAGATAGAAGGACAAAAAACATTTTCAGTGGTTGCCTGGGGAACAGGGTAAAGAACTAGCTCCAGGGCAAGTAATTAGTAATGGAACTGTTTTGTCTAAAGCTCAGTTACCCAATCAACAGGGTGAATATTAAAGGATCATTGTATAAGATGCCAATTGTAATTCAGGTTTTGTTTTTATGAAAGTGAAAAACTGAAAAAATATCACAGAGAGAGAGAATGAACCATTTCTATGCAACCAGTACCACCTCAGCATGTTTCACTTCGCACTGTGTCCACAGACATCAGGCATAGAATGTCAACCCTCCAGCTTCATTCTTCTGGTGAGAACTTTCCTAACTCATAGGACTCCTTAATTCCATTTTGGATGGTGCTCTTCCTACTAAAGCCTCAAAACCTAGATGTAGACCAGGGTCCATGAGATAGGGCAGATGTACACATTTACCCATAAGTTAGGGGAAAGCACATACCTTAAGGTATAAGTGCAAAATAGTTTGCAGTGAATCAATAAATGCAGCAGGTAAGTAGAAAGACTTAAGAAAAAAACATAGACACCAAAAAGTATCTAATCAAATAGTTTCTACTTACACCTAGACACCTTCCTCACCTACCTCCTCTTTCACTTCCCTCAGTCACTCCAAGGCTAACCTTGTCAGACAAATAAGGACTACTAAAGCTGGATAAGGGCAAGAGACTGGGATAATTCAGTGATGGCTCTTTAGTCACTACCAGGCCACCCCATCACCCGGGACTCTAGTCAGAGAGTCCTGGGTTTCCCACACAGACACGATAGGCCTAAACCTCTAACAGATCCTTCTAGTCACTGTCATTGGTCATCTCCATCGGGAACAACATAATGGACCCCTTTATGGACCCTTACAGGATCTGGCCCTCGATGCGGATCAACAATGGTAGGTACTGTTCCATTCTCCAAAGAGAGGTTGGACAACATACTCTACCACCCAAGGAAGATGGGTCCTGAAATTAGTGCAGCCTGGAATGTTCCTAGCCTTGACCACAGAATGCAAGCTCAGACCTATAGGGATGCAGAGGTTACATAGGCTCCTGTGCTGAATATGGGCCCCAGATCAAATTGATGGGATTTACAGCTAACAATATTTATATAATTTTCCCATATTTGGGAGCTACTCTCTTCCCTGATCTAGCTTTCTAGTCCTTTTTCCAACTATGACACCATCTCCCCAGACAATAGCTTGGGTTCACCTGCATGTTAGCTGTCAGACGCAGGAAAAAACTAGTAAAGTCATGGGCCCCTTGCAATATAACTAAAATAGACCTACTAGCTTTTTCAAAAATAGAGACTCCAATCTCTCCTTCTACATTCTTACCTTTAGGTTTCTGTTTATTTAACAATTTGTTCTGCTTTATATCTTAATGCTTTTTCAGTCACCAGGTTCCAGATGCTACTATGACACCAACCTGACTTTCCTGGGCAGACGACCCCACCAATGTGTCCTGGAGCCCTACCTCTCCAGAGTCCTTCTCCACTAGGGGAAGAGAGAGACAGGCTGGGAGTATGGATCGACCTGCCAATACCCATGTCCAGCAGAAAAGCAGTTACAGAATCCAGACCATTCACCTTCTGCACCCCATAATGATCCTGGGTCCATATTCCCAGAGGGATAAAGAACAGGGAAGATTTCAAGAGAGAGGATAGGATATTGAGTTCTGGTGGTGGGAACTGTGTGAAATTGTACCCCTCTTATCCTATGGTCTTGTCAATATTTCCATTTTATAAATAAATAAGAAATTACTTCTAAGTTTTTTTAAAAAAAACCCTAAATCTATGGATGTAAAGAAAGGAAGAGTAGAATGAGAGCTAGAATCAGGAAGTAGCTCCTGGTCCTCTCCAGCTGCAGGGTGAGCCTGACAAAGAGGAACTGCAAACCAGTGACTTTACTTTAGCTACTATGTATGGTACAGGAGCACTAGATGCACTGTCTCAGACAGGAAAGGATGCAGGAATTTCTGAAGAGGGAGGCTAGGACACACAGTGTGATGTTTCCATCACAGCAGTTGTGCTTAGCCAGGAGGATCCTTATCAGTCTGACTTTAAAAGCACTGTTTCTTGGCTTGAGATTCCACTATACTGTCATCATTTTATTTTTTTTTATTTTTTAAAATTTCTTTCTTTATTGGGGAATTAATGTTTTACATTCAACAGTAAATACAATAGTTTGTACATGCATAACATTCCCCAGTTTCCCATTTAACAATACAACCCCCACTATGTCATTTATCATCCTTCATGGACCTGCATTCTCCCACCCACCCACAACTGTCATCATTTTAGTCTTTGTCACTCTCCTCCTTCTCTTGAGCCTGAGAGAAAATCCTCTTCTTTAAATATTGACATTTATTTCTATATTATTTATATTTATTTCTATATATTCTAATATATGTATATATATTCTAATATAAACAGCTAAAATCCTCTTCAATAATATATCTTTAAGAAACTGAAGCATTTCCAACTCCTCTGAAATATTTGATAATGTCATAGATTGCTGGGCATTAAGCCAGCCCCCTGCTCCATTGCTGATACTATGGCCTATTTACATAATCATTGTTTTGCCTGAAAAATCCCCACCCATCCCAATGATCTGTCTTCTTTCTATCTCGAGACCCGCCCTGCCGGCAGGGTAACATTAATCCCACCAGTTAAAACCATAGCAACGTTGCTAAGGAAGTTCTATCTTCCCAGCATGCCTTTTGCCTTTCTTCACCCCCTTTCTTAGCCATTTCTGTTTCCAACTTGCCACTTCCGGTTTTATCCTGCCACTTCAGTATTGCTGCAGTTCTCATAAAGTTTCCCCTCTTCAGAATGCTCCCTTGTGGTGACAAGAGGCTCAAACCTGAATCCTGTCATATGGCAAAGTGTGTGATATACTGAGAAAGCCAGCTACAGGAGCCTAGGTTCAAATCCTGTATAATTGCTGACATGTGCTAGTCTAGAATTTATTTCTTCCCCAATAAAATTTTGTTTTATTATTTTATAAATATTTTAAAGTTTTATTTATTATTTATTGACTAGAGACAAAGATAAATTGAAAGGGAAGGGGTGGGTAGAGAGGGAGAGAGAAAGAGAGAGAGACTTGCAGCACTGGGGATGGGGACTTATAGTCAGGTCCTTGCACATTGTAATGTAAGCACTCAACTGAGTGGGCCACCACCTGGCCTCCATATTTTCTTTTTTATTATTTATTTGTGACTGGGTGGGGGAGGAAGAGAGAGAGGACCAGAGCATCACTCAGTCAGATGCAAATGCAAAACTGGGAACCAAACTTAGGAGCTCATAATTGAGAGTCCTAGTGCTTTACTCACTGCACTACCTTCTGGGACTTGAAAAATATTTTTTCTGTGATGGAGTAAGTTGAATAACCTCATCAAAATTTTGACCAGAAAGTTGTTCCCCCCTTGATGGTATGAATCAGCCTGCCAATGTCCATGTCCAGTGGAAAAGCAATTATGAAAGCCAGACCTTCCACCTCCTGCATGCCATAAAAAAATTTTGGTCCCGTGGTCTGGGAGGTGGTGCAGTGGATAAAGCATTGGATTCTCAACAATAAGGTCCTGAGTTTGATTCCCAGCAGCACATGTGCCAGAGTGATGTCTGGTTCTTTCTCTCCTCCTCTCTCATGAATAAGTAAATCAATTCTTTAAAAAAAATTTTTGGTCCATACTCCAGAGAGGAAGAGTAAGTAAGTTTGCAATGGAAGGGATGGGACACGGAACTCTGATACTGGGAAATGTGAATCGTACCCTGTTAGCTTACAATATTGTTAATCATTATTAAATCACTAATAAAATTTTTTTTAATGTTCCAGCCTTTTTTTTTTCCAAGTCAACTCCTATCATTATAGATATTAGTATCTGGATTTTATTGGCCATTAACCTCACACTAGCAGACAATCTCCATTTTACAAGACTATAGTGACAGTGAGTTATTTTCTAACTCAATCTCTGCCCAGCATTTTGGGACCATCAAAGTCCTGACACAGAAACACTGAGAAAACATGAGAGCAATTCTTTGGCCTTTTGAATTGCCATAAAACTGGAAATTATTTCTCTATGACACTTAGATCAAGTCACTGGGGATATCTTACCTGCAGTGTTGGGAGCTTACTGGTATTGAACACCCTGTCTTTGGACACATTGTATTTAAAGCAAAGTAGCAGGTGTCTAGGATGAGCTGCAGAGAAAAAAAATCATTAAAAAAAAATCTCTGTTTGATGTGTTTTTGATGTCCACCATCCCTTTTCCATTCATTTACAAAGTCTTCTTGCCCATAAGACTTGATCTCACACCCTCTCTTGGCAGACTCTCATGTGTGTTCAGAGGGTTTAGCCAACCAGTTTTGCAGGTCATAAACTGGCATTTGGCCTGCACTTTGATTCATTCAGTAATGTCATTGTTTATGCAGGACAAAGTATGCACACTCTTAGTTTTCTAGCTCACTTGTAAATGGCTGTTGTGCTACCTGATTGTCATTTACAGCAAGGTACTGCAAGGAAGGAAACATTGACATTTTGCACCCAAATCCAGCATCTAGAAAATGAGTGGAAGAAATTCTGACAAAAGATAGGACCAGCTGCACTAATCTGGGCAGATTCACAATTTGAAACAGCAGATATTCACATTAACTAACTGACTAGCGGAAAAGGCTGATGCTTGACCTTAGCAGATCTTTTTGAAATGCAAATATTGTTAGCCTCAAGATACAGTTTCTCAAGGATTAACCTGGCTAGGCACCTCCACTCTTGTTATCCCTCAACAGATCAGGACTAAGAACTTCAGTATAGAAAATGTTCCTATTTCAGAGGGAATTTTTAGTTTACTTGTGAAATAGGGCTGGAATCTGAGCCAAGTGGTGGTGCACCCTATAGAACACATAGATTACCATGTGCAAAGACCTAGGTTCAGCTCCTAGTCCTCACCTGCAGGGTCATGGGGTGTGTAGGGGGGGAGGCTTCACAAGTAACAAAATAGTGCTGCAGGTGTCTCCCTTTCTCTCTCCTTATCTCTCCCTTCCCTCTCAATTTCTATTAAAAAAAAAAATTCCACCAAGAGCAGTGGATTTATCATACAGGCACCAAACCCCAGTGATAACCCAGGTAACAATAAATAGAGCTAAAATGGTCCAACCACACAATGTCAACAGAACTCTGCACTTCAACCTTTGTAATAAGAAGTTATAGTTTTATTTTGAAAGGCTGTGCAGTATTGGGGATGAGGGTCTACCCTCAAAATATCCCCCCTCTTCCCTCATCCTGCCTCATGGCTGATTTTTTTTTTTTATCCGAGAGTGGGAAGCAGGGCAGAAAATTTGGGAACCTGGATTTCTCACTTCTGGTATTTGCTCCAGTTCTCTTTCAGCCAGAGGTAGGTGGGAGGTACCTTACCTGCCCCTAACTCTAGCCTGAGCAATTTAATTTAGAATAGAAGCTTTGCAAATGCAATATGTAATTATTTTTTTTAAATATTTATTTATTTATTCCCTTTTGTTGCCCTTGTTGCTTTATTGTTGTAATTATTATTGATGTCGTCATTGTTGGATAGGACAGAGAGAAATGGAGAGAGGCGGGGGAAGACGGGGTGGGGGGAGAGAAAGATAGACACCTGCAGACCTGATTCACCTCTTGTGAAGTGACTCCCCTGCAGGTGGAGAGCCAGGGGCTTCAAACCAGGATCCTTTCGCCGGTCCTTGCTTTGCACCACCTGTGCTTAACCCGCTAGGCTACCTCCCACAATATGTTATTGTTGATTGGATCTCGGATTTATAAAGAGTGACAATTAAGGTACATTATTAGGTATAATTAAACTATGAGTAGAAATAATAGATTGGATAAGAACTTTGTGTCTGTGTTAGCTTCTCAATTTGGATAACTATACTGTAACTGTGTATTTGTAGGAAATAGCCACAGGGTGTTTAAAAGTAAAATGGTGTAATATCTACAATTCACTCTTCAACATTTTAGAATATATATATATATATATGTGTGTGTATGTATTTATCTATTAGAGAAATTGAAACAGTAAATATGAGTGAATAGTACAAAAGAGGTTTTTGTATTATTCTTACATCTTTTCCATAAATTAAAAATGCCCAAATAAAACTCATATTAATAACACTAATTTTTATTTGATTATCCTTCTAAAATCTGCAGGCAGATGCATTTTATTATACCTTGTTCAAAACAAATCTCTCAGGTTCTGTGCACTTTACAATATCATGTATGTTTTGCTGGCCTGCTTTTCTTGATTTTGCCTTTCTCTGTAGCTACTAATCTGATCTGTGCCCTGGAAAAACCTTGTCTTTGACATAAAACAAACACTACATGTTTGATTCCCTCTGTGGAAAATAGTTCTATCACAAGCTGGGACAATATCAAGATTCAATAGAGGTTATTGCTTTTTTTTTTCATTTGAAAAATAAAATGTACCCATATTAAACATTGCAACATCAGAGAAAGGAATTAAATAAAAAGTAAAATTATCCTTCCCCAAGCCCACTCCATACCCTGACAGGAACCATTAGCAATGGTTTCTTGTATGTCCAAAATCTAAGGACTTATGCAAGTATCCTAAAGATGTCACTCACAGAGGACAACCAATAAACATATACACACATGTGATATTAACATTATTACATAATTATGTATATGTTGTTTATTTATAATACTTATTTGCAGGTTCTATATCTATACATAGATATTTTTATTTTTATTTATTTTATTATTATTTCTTCTTTTTTTATTGACTTAATTATGAGCGACAAGTCCATTGGATAGAGGGGTAAAATTCCACACAATCCCAGCACAAGAGTTTTGCATCCCTCCACTGGAAGCTTTCCTATTCTCTATCCCTCTGGGAGCATGGACCCAGAATCATTATGGGGTGCAGAAGGTGGAAGGTCTGGCTTCTGTAATTGCTCCTTTGCTGGACATGGGTGTTGGCAGGTTGATCCATACTCTCAGCCTATTTCTGTCTTTCCCTACTAGAGCAGGGCTCTGGGGAGGTGGGGTTCTAGGACACATTGGTGAAATCCTTTGCCCATGGAATTCAGATTGGTGTCATGGTAGCATCTGCAACTTGGTGGCTGAAAAAGCATTAAGATGTAAAGTGTAACAAAATGTTTAATAATCAGGAACCTAAAAGAAAGAGTATAGCAGGTGAAATTTGGAGTCTTCATTATGGAAGAAGCTAGGAAGTCTATTTTAGGTATATTCAAAGGGTCCATAACTAGTTTTTGCATGAGCACGACAGCTAACATGAAGGACTAAAAGTATTGTTTAGGAAGATGGTGTCAGAGTTGAGAATATAACTAGAAACTAGATCAAGGTAGAGAAAAGCTCCCAAATATGGGAAAAGTATATAAATACCATTAACTGTAAACCTCATTGATCTGACCCATGTCTATTCATATTCAGTACAGGGGCTTGTGTAACCTAGGCATTCTTGTAGGTTTTAAGCTCAAATTCCATGGTCATAGCTAGGAACATTCTAGGCTGCACTCAATCCAGGACCAGTCTTCCTCGAGTGGCAAAGTATGGTGACCCAGCCTCCCTTTAGAGAATGGGGCAGTTTCTACTATTGCTGTTCCACATTGAGGGCAAGGTTCTATAGAGGCCCACACGAGGGTTCACGATGCTGTTCCTGATGAAGATGACCAGCAATGATCAAGAGAGGGATCTGTTAGAGGTGTAGGCCCATCATATCTATGTGGAAATCCCAGGATTCCCTGACTAGGACCCTGGGAGATAAGGTAGCCTGGTAGTAACCTAAAGAGACATCATTGAAGTGTGTTAGTCTCAGACTTCCCTGGGCAGACAACCCCATCAATGTGTCCTGGAGCTCCGCTTCCTCACAGCCCCACCTTACTAGGAAGAGAGAGACAAGCTGGGAGTATGGATCGACCTGTCAACACTTATGTTCAGCTGAGAAGCAATTAGAGAAGCCAGACCTTCCACCTTCTGCATCCCACGATGACCTTGGGTCCATACTCCCAGAGCGTTAAAGAATAGGAAAGCTATCAGGGAAGGGGATGGGATACGGAGATCTGGTGGTGAGAATTATATGGAGTTGTACCCCTCTTATCCTATGTTTTTTTCAATGTTTCCTTTATATAAATAAAATAAATAAATAAACAAATAAATAAATGGAAAATAAATAATAATAATAATAAAAGTATGTTGGTCTCTTGATCTTATCCAGCTTTTGTAGTCTTTACTTTATCTGACACAGTTGGACTTTGAGTGATTGAGGGAAGTGAAACAGAACGTAAGTGAAAAGGGTATCTAGATCTAAGTAGAAACTATTTGATTTAGTACTTTATGGTGTCTTTTCTAGGTCTTTATACTCGCTGCACTTATTGAGTCACTGCAAATTATTGAGCACTTTTACTTTAAGGTGTATGTTTCCCCTTAACTTATGGATACATGTGTCCTCCCACATATGCTCTTTTAATAATTTGAATGTAGCTCATTTTTCTCCCCATTTATATGATAAACTCTGAATTCCCCAGAATGTCCTACTGTCACCTTCTCCATGTGCCCCATCTCCCAGCCAACATAACACTATGAAGAACTAACCCAGCAGTTCCAAAGGACTAACTTTTCTCAATTTGGCCCTGCTGCTTGGAGTCTATGAAGCTACACTGCATCTTATAGAAGTGATGCCATTTCCTGGCCACCGAAGACAGTGATAGATGGTATCAAGATAATAAAAACGCGATTAATGAAGCATCTCAAGTTTGGATGTAAAATGTTTGGTGTGTTACAACAAAGCAAAGGACTCTGAGGAGGGAGGGGAAGGAAGGGGGCTGTGGAGCTTTGGACTCCTGATGCATGATGGTTGAAAAGGATTAAAGGTCGGGCAGTAGTGCAGCAGGTTAAGTGCACATGGCTTGAAGCACAAGGATCATCATAAGGATCCGGATTAGAGCTCCTGGCTCCCCACCTGCAGGGGAGTCACTTCACAGGTGGTGAAGCAGGTTTGCAGGTGTCTGTCTTTCTCTCCCCCTCTCTGTCTTCCCCTTCTCTCTCCATTTCTCTCTGTCCTATCCAACAATGACGACATCAACAACAACAATAACTACAACAGCAATAAAAACAACAAGGGCAACAAAAGGGAAAATAAATAAATAAAATATTAAAAAAATTTTAAATTTAAAAAGAAGAAAAGGATTTAAGCTGGTGGGGGTTAGAATGTTTTGCAGACACCTATCACAGGAAGATGAGAGATTGTATCCATGTGTCAACTGTACTGTAAACCATTAACCCAGACCACCCACAGTTCATATATATATATATATATATATATATATCCTGGTAATAAATAAATAAATATTAGTCATTCTGCAAAAGTAAGAAATTTTTTCCCTTTATGATAACATGGGTGGCCACATGCGGAGGATGAGCACATAACTAAAGAAATTACTGCTTCTGAGGCGAGACTGGAAAAGATGCCAGTTAGTCTTTCTCACTCTGAAAGTCTATGCTGCTTTCTTGTGCTGTTACAAAGTATCCAGAAGTGAAGGCAGACAGTAGAAACATTTAAATATATGTACTTCTGAAAGCTTTCAAAAAAAATTATGAGTGATTTAACACTGATTTACAAAATTGCAAGATAACGGGTACAATTCCACACCACCTCCACCATCAGAGTGCTGAGTTCCCTCACTCCCTTCACTGGAAGCTGGAGTAGTTCTCCCAAGGTCACAGATATGGCTTCTTAAGTATTATTTCTATAACAATCTGTTTATGTATGTATCTATCTATCCATATTTTTACCTTTATTCCCCCTTATGGTCCTACCTTCTCTTCCTTTGTTAAGTCACACCTACTTCCAAAATGTTTTTCCATTTTTTCCTCTTCTCTCTTTTTGGATCCTGATAAAATTGGGTTTCAGAGCCCTCTAGTCATCTTCCCTTAACATTTCTCCCCCTCAAGAAGTGTGGACCAAAATTCTTTCTGGGGGTGCAGAAGGTGGAAGCTCTGGAATCTGTAATTGCTTCCCTGCTGAACATAGACTTTGGCCGGTCAACCGATACTCCCAGCCATTATTTGTTTGTTTACCAAAGCACTGCTCAGCTCTAGCTTATTGTGGTGCAGGAAATAGAATTTTGGGACTTCGGAGCCTCAGGCATGAAAGCCTCATGTTTGCATAACCATTATGCTACTCACCCCACCCCCAGTAATATCTTTCTGAGGAGCTATCTATTCACTAAAAGAAAACCAGGCATATTTGTTTCTCTGTAAAACATTACTGTGGTTGTATCTTATTCTCTCTTGTTAATCAACGATCTTTTATGTTCCTTGGAGAGTTTAATAACACATTTTCACACCTTCCCATTTAGTTTAGAAAAAAAAATGTCAAGTGAAAATTCTTGAAACAAACATAATTTAGCAGATCTCCTTAATGTTCAGAAAGCTTAAGGGATTATATAGGTCTATAGCTGATTTTTCAATCTAAAATAGTACACACAAAAAAAATTATTCAGTTTAATTGAAGAGATATTTTCCAAAACAAAGACCCTTAAGGAAATAGGATTTTTTTATCTTTGAAATCCAAGCAATCCATCTAAATTGCATTTGGGAATATAGTTTCAGCAACTAAATGTTTTGATCTTTTGTTTATCTTTTTTACTGGAACTATCAAAAGAAGTCCAATTCTCTATTTTATAGCTATATCATGAAAATGCTGTCATTACTGTTCTAGAAATACCTTCAGAATTTAAAGTTCTGCTTGGGATTTAGAAAAATATTTGATTAGCACATCAAGGAAAGCAACCAAAACAAGTGTGCTAAAATGTCATTTAGAAATGGCTGGGATGACAGTTATAATCCTGGAATAAATAGGGAAGTAGAAAGAGCTAAAACAAACAAAAAAAGAGCTAAAACAATTAGGATGGAAAGTGAGTCAAAAGCAGGCAGTCCTGTACTTTTTACATAGTAATTTGTGAAAAGTAACAAGTGGAAAGCAGAGATTAAAAAAAAAAAAAAGTTTCAGAGCAGGGGAGACAGCATAATGTTATACAAAAAGACTATCATGCCTAAGATTCCAAAATCCCAGGTTCAGTCTCTTGCACCAAAATAAACCAGAACAGTGCTCTGATTAAAAGAAGAAAAAAATAAAATTTCAAAAGATTCTGAGAGCATAGTAATGCCTTTTATGTCTGGAGTTAATTACATCATAAACTGAGAAAATGTATGGTTTCCAATCAATATCACGTCCTGAGCTTATCCAAGGCTACCAGGTAATAATAACTGCATAACCTGAGGTCATGCTTGCACAGAAATATAAATGATCTGTTTCTGCAAGCTTAATCCTCAAGTACAGCCAGGTGACTTTGAAACTTAGTCGTTTAAATGGAATCAATTGAAAGAATCTTTAATATGTAATTAGCATATTGTATAATCATTCTCCAACATGTCAATAAGAAAATGGTATTTTGTCCCTTCTCATCAGGTATTTTAACTGTGAAAGTGCTTCTTGGTTATAAAGAGAACAAAAATCTCAAAATTCCAAACTTCTTATACCAAATAACACCTTGTGAAATTCAATGTATCTGACCATGCCAAGACTGTGCTAGCTTAGGATATCTTATAGACAGAGCTATATTCACCTCCAGTAGATGTAATGAGAAGCCACTTCTTCACAAAGAGAAAACAAACAAAAAAACAAGCAAAAAACAAAAGGATCACTATGCTAAATATTTATCCAGATAAATTGTTCTTGCTAACTCCTAGAAATCAGTAATTTAATAACCCTGAAATCATAAAATTCAAAACATCAGAGACAAAAATGGTATGTTTGGAGATCCTTAAGATGTTCAGAAAATATTTGTCAATGACTTGAGAAAGGTTTCCTTGGATTTAAATCTAATTTCCTGACTACTCTTTTTGATCTCTTTAACAAATTCTATTGCATCAAAATTTAAGGGTCTTGCTAAACTGTAGTCAGTGCAAGAGTCAACCAATCAAGGGAGCGGATAAATAGGTGAAAAATGAACTTCAGTGTACTTAGTAATTTGGTATGTAATAAAGGTAACTAGTGTATCAATTCCATTAATTGATTCATTAACTCTGTTAACTAATAAGAAGAGGCAGATTTCCGATATCTAGCAAAGAGAAACTTCCAGTAACCAAAGAATATATGAAAAGCTATTCCACTGCATTATTTCAAAAAATAAAAATGAAGATTAGAACCTCGAGACAGTGCCAAGTACCCACCAGACTGATAAAATATTTGAGATCTCATGAGTTGACAAGAAAGAGAAGTCAAAGAATTTATAACCAGCTTGTGGGACAATAAATTATAACAGCATTTCAGAACATGGCTTGTTACTGAACATTTGAAGGCATCAATATTCTGTAGCCCAATAAATTCCACTGCCAGGTATATAACCCAGAGAAATAAATTCACATGTGTACCAGTGTCACATTCATGAAGATAGACAGCACCAAAGTTCGTCATAAGTAAAAACAAAAACCAAATATCCATCAGCTTTAACGAATATATTAACATAAACTTGAAAATGAGATACCTTACTGGAACAAAAATTAATGAGATACAGCTACATTTCAAGGAGGGATAGATCCTACAACCATTATGCCTTAGAAGCAAGACATAAATAATACATTTGGCAGGATATTCCTAGCAATCAATTTTCAATTTTAGAGGAACCTAATTTTGTGGTAAATAAAAACAAAATAAATTATCACCATGAAAGAGATAGCTGCTAATTTTCATCCAGTTATCCACTATGATTATCCCAAAATTCAGTGACTTTAAATAAACACTGTTCCAAGGGACTAGTGGCAACATACCTAGTGGAGCACACATGTTACAGTGCACAAGGACCCAAGTGTCCTTCTTTCTCTATCTCCCCATTCCCCCTAGGTTTCTCTGATAGATAGCCCCAGAGATGCCATGGGTTAGGAATTAATTGTTTCTTAGCCAGGTATAGGATTATGGCCTCTCAGTGAATCAATCAAAATGCCAGAGTTACACTCATCCAATGACTTTTTATTCTATAGTAGAAGATTTCTTCAATAGAAATCTTAAAATGGCATAAACCAATAATGACTGCTCAACTCTTTATAGTCTCAAATTCATTCCCAAATGTTTGTGTGAATCTATACAGTCATCAAGGAAATCTAAAAACTAATTTTATAAAGATCCAATTTGTCACTAATTTGGAGACACACACACCTTAGAGCTTTCTTTTTATCCAAACTTCTGACAAAAAAAAAAAAGTTAATAGAGGTAAAACCGAGTTAGTCAAGCTGCTCAGTTAATATTTCAGAGCCAACTTCAAACTGACACAGAGAATTAGAAACAGAATATATTAATATTAGGTGAATACAAACCACTTTTTTATTGTTGTAGTTATCATTGTTGTTATTGTTGATGTCATCATTGTTGGATAGGACAGAGAGAAATGGAGAAAGGAAGGGAAAACTTAGTAGGGGAGAGAAAGACAGACACCTGCAGACCTGCTTCACCACTTGTGAAGTGACTACCCTGCAGGAGGGGAGCCCGGGGCTCAAACCAAGATCCTAACACCAGTTCCTGCGCTTTGCACCACCTGCGCTTAACCTGCTGTGCTACCGTCCAACTCTCGACAAACCACTTTTTTTCATATATATTTATTTGTTTTCCCTTTTGTTGCCCTTGTCATTATTGTTGTTGTAGTTATTATTGTTGTTGTTATTGATGTCGTTGTTGGATAGGACAGAGAGAAATGGAGAAAGGAGGGGAAGACAGAGAGGGGGAGCAAAAGATAGACACCTACAGACCTGTTTCACCACTTGTGAAGGACTACCCTACAGGTGGGGAGCTGGGGGCTCGACAAACCACTTTTTGAGAAAGTCGTATTACTAAAAAAAATTCCTGGGATTCACAAAATATGCTAATGTGCTGCCGTTGAAAGAAAAGAAGAAACTTCCATCTTAGGAGGCTATTCCACTTTTGTATGGAGAATGAAAGAAGGGGGTGGGGGGGACCAGGCGGTAGCACAGCAGGTTAAGAGCACGTAGCATGAAGCACAAGGACCAGGGACTGGCCTAAGGATCCAGGTTCGAGCTGGCTTCCCACCTGCAGGGTAGTCTCTTCACAGGCCGTGAAGCAGGTCTGTCTTTATCTCGCCCTCTCTGTGTTCCCCTCCTCTCTTCATTTCTCTCTGTCCTATCCAACAATGACAACATCAACAACAACAACAACAACAATAACTACAGCAACAAGGGCAACAAAAAGAAAAATAAATAATAAAAAAATAAAAACAAAGAATGGGAAGAGCTCTTAGAGGCCATCAAAATAACTCTCTTGTATAGTGTGCTCTGTTGCCATATGTGCAACCATTAAAGGAAGCTTTGGTCTCTCACTCTATCTCTGCCTCTCTGCTTTTACTGTTTCTAATATATATGTGCTTGGTTTATATTAGAGCAAGCCCCAAATGTGTTCAGTGAGAACAGAGCTGTATAGAAGGAGTGTTTAAACAGCTATAGAAAGAGTTTAAAAAATGCTTCATTTAAAAGAGTGTACAAAAAAGTGTGATTACATAGAAGATTAAGATATGTTTAAGTATTACCTATAATAAGATTTTATGTTGTGCTTAAATATGTACTAGTGAATTATAAGAAAATATAATTATTAAAGTGTGCTAAAATGCCATACTAAGAGGCCATTGAGTGGCATCCATAGATAAGAGATGCCCCTAGGACCTATGTTCTAGGAGAATTTCCAGAACCTGCTCCTCCCTTACCAGGAAGGATGCCAGGCTTGCTATCTGAACCAGAATACCTGAGCAGTGGTCCCCCCTCACGACCACTACCCTAGAAACCCCAGGACCCTCCTTAGAATTCCGATCTAAATTTATCTAATCACTCGGGACATTCACTTCTGGTTTTGTTTTGCTTTTTAAGATTTTATCTTTTTATTAATGAGAAAGATAGGAGGAGAGAGAAAGAGCCAGACATCACTCTGGCACATGTGCTGCTGGGGATCAAACTCAGGACCTCACGCTTGACAGTCCAAAGCCCTATCACTGCGCCACCTCCCGGACCACTTCACTTCTGTAATTGTTGCTTACCGCAACCTCCCACCCAGATTTATGGTATAAATAACAGTCTTCACAATTGGGGCCTTGGGTTCCCAGGGCTAATTGGATTCTTGGCCCAGTCAAAATAAACTCCTGTCATCTTCATCCACCTGTGGCTCCAGTCTCTTCAGCACTTCATAGAGTACTACCAGACCAGGCAGGATTCCTTACCAGCACAAGGACTATAAAAGAATATAAATATATGTTTGGTCCAAAACTCTGTAAGGATGTCAACCTGAATACGTACTCACTAAGATTCCCTACCAGGCTTCTCCTTCCCTTTCTTAACTAGCCATATCTTGTTCTTAAGTAATAGTTATTTCCAACAACTGATTTTCTTTTTCATCTTTCTTTATTTGCTAGGACAGGGAGAAACTGAGAGGGGATGGTGAAATAGAGGAGAGAGAAAGAGAAGCACCTGCATCCCTGCTTTACCATTTATGAAGCCTCCCCCTCTACAGGAGGGGACCAAGGACTTGAACCTGGGTCTTTGCACATCATATATGTGTGCTCTACTGGGTGTACTACTGCTCTGGGCCTGCAGAAACTGATTCTAGTGCATATTTGTATTGATGCCCTCTGGAGCTGTTGTTGAGATCCACATCCAAGTAGCAGAACTCTTCACAGGGCTGTGCTCAGCCTGGCATGGTAGACAATTCACTTTAGATGTCATCAACCTAGGCACAGCCCAGTGACAGGATGGCTTCTTATTCAGACTTTTCTCTGTTTGAACCACCCTCCAAAGAGCACAAGATGAAGCAATACAACAAGCTGATAACCACATCAAGAGTTCTTGTCACCTTGGCAGTTAGGAGATGAATTTCTCAAGAAAATACAAATTTAATTCAAAAGTGGTAGTTGAAAAAACCCACAAATATTACGGCCTTTAAGGTCAAACAGATGATGCAACGTCAGCTCTCCTATGTACTACTTTTGCCATTTTAGTGCAAGGTAGGGAGTATTCCATCTGTGGGCCATACCTTGCCGGGATAGCCTGAGGGTGCTTCTTCCAGAGCAAGTGCTCTCTGGGTTGGAGAGAACTCAACTGGAGCCAGTCTAGGCTGCTGCATGGGAGAGGGATCAGGAAATCGTGCCACACTAACGTCACAGGCACTAACGTCGCAGGAGATACACTCTGGAACTCTCGGAGCCGGAAGGCAATTCCAAATGTTTTTACTCAGAAAAGCAGCTTGTATATATACTAGCCAAGTAGGGTGGAAACAGGGTGCGATGTAGAGAGGGTGGATCGAAAAGACAGTGGTGGAGATCAGAGTGACTACGAGAGGGGGCAGAGCAAAAAGACATCATGAACCAGTGAGGATTAAACCAATGCTCTGGAGGGAGGGTGGTGCTAAATTAACAGTGGTTTATGTAAATAGACCTCAGCTTTAAGTGGGATCAAACCAATGCCCTGCAGGCATGCCGGTGCTTAGTTAAGTAGGATTAGAGACAGAAACTTTAAGCTGGGAGAGCTAGCATACTACCCAACAATACCTAAACCCACAAAATCATTTGGTCTGAATCTTCCAAGGCAATTGGAGCTTGTTTCATAGCCACATTAAGTGTTAATTTTTAAGTTGATGTTATAAATACCAAATGGCCTTTGCTGTTAAATTTTCCCCAGCCCGGCTTTAGAGAAACTACCTAAGCTATGTATAACATAAAAGACTGGAATGTAGATGAGAAAGAAGTGAGATTAGAGAAAAGATAGGAAAAGTGAAAAATATATATGTTCAATAAATCAAACTTGAGGCCAGTTGGTTGTGCACCTGGTTGAGCACACATAATACAATGCACAAGGACCCAGGTTTGAGTCCCTTGTCCCCACCTGAAGGGGGAAGCTTTGTGAGTGGTGAAGCAGGGCTGCAGGTGGCTCTCTGTTTCTTTCCCTCTCTAACTCACCCTCCCCTCTCAATTTCTGACTGCCTCTATCCAATAAAAAAAATAAAAAGATAATACAAAAAATCAAATTGTTGTGGTCTGAGAAGTTGCACATAAAGCATTTGACTCTCAAGCATGAAGTCCTAAGTTCAGTCTCTGGGAGTACATGTACTTCTCCTGTTTTTCTCATTTATAAGTAAATAAAACATTTTTAAAAATTAAATTTTGGTTTAGGTTTCTAGCATGTAACTATTTATTACATCTAATTAGAGATCCATTCAGGAATTTATTCATTTTACAATTGTTTGTTGGGTGTAAAGGAAATAGCATAATGGTTAAGCAAACTAATGCCTGAAGCTCCAAGGTCTCAGGTTCAAGTCATCATACCACCATAAGCCAGAGTTGAGCAGTGCTCTGTAAAAAATAAAGTAAAATAAAATAAAATTGTTTATTGGTTGCCATGAATCTCTTTTTCTTTCTTTCTTTCTTTTTTTTTTTTTTTTACCAGAGCACTGATAGCTCTGGCTTATGGTGGTACAAGGGATTGAAACTAGGACCCTGAGCCTCAGGCATGAGAGTCTTTTTGCATAACCATTATTCTATATACCCCTGCCTGTCATGAATCTTTTTAAACAATTTTAAAGGTTTGTTCATATATTTTATAAGAGATAAGAAAAGAGCCAGGTACACACATTACCATTACAAAGCCCTGATCCCCATCTTCAGGAGGGAAACTTCACAAGAGATGAAGCAGTGCTGTAGATGTCCTTCTTCATCTTTGCCTCTCTTTCTTTCTCTCTCTCTATTTCTGTTAGGAAAAAGGGAGAGAGAGAGAGAGAGAAAGAGAGAGAGAGAAACCACTGGTAACAGTGGAGTTATAATGTAGACATTAACCCCCAAGGCTAACCCTAGTGGCAAAGAAAAAGAAGAAGGAGGAAAAGGAGAAGGAGGAGAAGGAGAAGGAGGAGGAATACGTGGAAGGGAATGAAAAGGAAACCAGAGTATCCTTCTGACATACACAATCTGGGGGTGGGGGTCTATGCACTACCTTCTTTTTTTTTTTTTTACGAGGTAAGAAGCTCTTTATTCTGAAGTCAAGGGAGATGAAACTCATATATTGAGACTTAGTCTTTGTAAGAAATGAAAGAGGTAGATAAATTGGACATATATATGAAGGGGTCTGTTTTATTTCCCCATCTTTTTTTTTTATTTAAGAAAGGAGACATTAACAAAACCATAGAATAAGAGGGGTACAATTCCGCACAATTCCCATAACCCAATCTCCATATCCCATCCCCTCCCCTGATAGCCTTCCCATTCTCTATCTCTCTGGGAGTATGGATCCAGGGTCGTTGTGGGTTGCAGAGGGTGGAAGGTCTGGCTTCTGTAATTGCTTCCCCGATGAACATGGGCATTGACTAGTCAATCCATACTCCCAGTCTGCCTCTCTTTCCCTAGTAGGGTGGGGCTCTGAGGAAGCAGAGCTCCAGTACACATTGATTATACACTATCTTCTAAATTACCTCCCCAGCCCCAGTGATCAGGCATTTTTCTAGAAGCAGGAGTTAAGTAATAACCAAATAGAAAAGAAATCCAGCCCGTGTGGGATCATAAATTCTAACTGGGAAAGAAGACCATAGTTTAAAAAGTAATTAAGCAAATTATAGAGTATAATTACAAAAAAAAATCCAAATCCAAAGGAATACAAAATGGGAAGAGGGGATTGGGTGGTGGTACATCTTGTTGAGCACACATGTTACAACGTGCAAGGACCCAAGTTCAAGCCCCTAGTCCTTCTCTGCAGAGAGAAAACTTCAAAAGTAGTGAAGCAGTTCTGCAAGTTTCTCTGTCTCTCTCCCTCTTTATTTCCTCCTTCACAATTTCTGGATGTCTCTGTCTAATAAATAAATATAGGTTTTTTTCCTAAAAAGCTATTAAAAATAAGAAAAATGGGAAAAACCACACACAGATCTGAAGACAGATCAATGCCCAACAGGTAAGTAAAGATAAGGGCCCAGGATGACAACATAGTGGTCATGAAAAAGGACTTTCAAGACTGAAGTTCCGATATCACACATTCCATCTCTATCACCATTATAAAACAGAGCTGAACATTGCTCTGCTGAAGAAAAAAAAAATGTAAGCAATGCTAGAAGGAGATCATGGAGTAAGACATGTATATTTTGAGAAAGATTTGTGAAAACGAGGAGTGACAGAGCAGATGCTTTGTAAAGGGGTTTGCTTAACATCTAAAAAGGCAATCTTATCTGAAGAAACTTTTTAATTAGAGCTTTGGGTTCATCCTGGACAGGTGTGTGTTCCTGATACTTTGGATTCTGGGCAAACTTAATTAACCTCTTTATAAGTGAAAGGTTGTTGCTAGGTAACCACAGAAAGGGTTCTTCTTCTTTTTTAAATCTCTAAATCAAGATATTCTTGCCAATAAGCAAGCAGGCAAGCTAATTTGAAGGTTAGAGAATTGATAAGCTCTCATCAGACTTTAATCTTCTTTCATTGTTGGATCTATTGCTGCATGAACAAAGTTAAATATTTTATCACAGAAGCTGAATGCTCACTTGCCTGGTCTTAGTCAGTTTTAAAATACACAGGGAGCAGGTGGAGAGGTAACCCAGCAGGTACAGTGTATGGAATAGGGAGTGTGCACTACTTTTATGCATGAGGGCACTGATTCAGTCCCAGACTACATATGCCATTTTATTTTATTTTATTTTATTTTATTTTATTTTGGATAGAGACAGAGGTAAATTGAGAGGAAAGGGGAAGATAGAAAGGGAGAGAGATATAGGTATTCCATTCTGCAAATGGGAATAGAAAGCTTGAACCTGGGTCTTTGGGCAAGTAAGTTGTATCAGGCCTGCCACCACCTGGCCACTTCTCTCTCTCTTTCTCTTCCTTTTACTAATTTATTTAAAAAAATAAAATTTTAAGAAGAAATAGCACAAGTCCCTCCTATTGAATGATCTATAACTCTCTACCCTACGTTTCATGAAGCAAAATAAAGTAATAGGCAAATGACACGACATCCTGTGAGCCAAAAATTCAAAGATTTCTGCCTACACTTTTTATTGAAGAAATAGAAAGTCAAAGAGAGATGGGATATGTTGGAGGAACTGAGTACTGAGAGACTAAGTAGTCCCAAGAGGTGTGACATGGCACTGGGCTCAGGATCACCAGGTTTATCATTGATACTATGTGCACTTAACCTGGTGCACCACTGCCCAGTCCCCAAGTTCATAATGGAAACTCTTGGTTTGTAGAAGTGCCGTAATTGAAAGTAGAAACACAATTAGTCCATAGGAACTAATTCTTACTTAGAAAATTAGTTGTGGGGCATCCGGCAGTAGCGCAATGGGTTAAGTGCACATGGCTTAAGGATACTGCCAACCCCCACCTGCAGGGGGTTCGCTTCACAAGTGGTGAAGCAGGTCTGCAGGTGTCTTATCTTCTCTCCCCTTCCCTGTTTTCCCCTCCTCTCTTTATTTCTCTCTATTCTATTCAACAATTACAACAACAACAATAATAACAATGACGATCAACAATAAGGGCAACAAAAGTGAAAAAATAGCCTCCAGGAAGGCACCAAGTCCCAGCAATAGCCCTGGAGGCAAAAAAAAAAAAAAAAAGAAAAGAAAAAGAAAATTATCTGTGAACTCTCTTTGGAGTCTTGGTCAGTGCTAATTTATCTCCAACATCCAATGAATAAACTCATGGGATAGGCATGTATATTCCAAATGTATACTCCACATCTATTCAATATAGTGCTCAATGATTCTTATTATTTATTTGACAAAACACACACACACATAATAGGAAACTGGGAGGTGGCACACTCTATTAAGCACACACATAACCATGCACAAGGACCCAGGTTCTAACCAGTCCCCACTTGTGGCGAGGAACGCTTCATGAGCAGTGAAGCAGGTCTGCAATGTCTCTCTCCCTCTCCCTCTCTCTCTCTCCCTCCCCCTCTCCCTCTCTCTCCCTGCCCTTTCAATTTCTTTTTGTTCGATCACATAAAATAGAAATAAAGAAAAACAAAACGAAGCAAACAAAAAAGAAGTGGTAGGGAGTTGGGTGGTAGCACAGCGGGTTAAGCACACATAGCACAGCGGGTTAAGCACACATGGCACAAAGCGCAAGGACCACCCCCCAAACACCTGCAGGGAGTCGCTTCACAGGTGGTGAAGAAGGTCTGCAGGTGTCTTATCTTTCTCTCCTCCTCTCTGTCTTCCCCTCCTCTCTCTATTTCTCTCTGTCCTATCTAACAATGATGACATCAATAACAACAACAATAATAACTATGACAAGAATAAAAAAATAGGGGCAACAAAAGGGGGGGGAAAGAACAAGTGGTCACCTGAAGTAGTGGATTTTTAAGTGGATTTGGTACTGAGCCCCAGTGATAACTTAGTGGTAAATAAATAAATAAGCCACGTGGTCTGGGAATTGGCACAGTGGATAAAACATCAAACTCTCAAGCAAGAGGTCCTGAGTTCAATCCCTGGCAGCACATGTATCAGAATGGTATCTAGTTCTTTCTCTCGCTCTTCCTTTCTCATTAATAAATAAATAAATAAATAAAATATTTTTAAGTAAGTAAATAAATAAGCCATAGAATTTAGTACATCATAAAAATAGCAGAAAAGTGATACGTGCTAATGATTACATTGAACATATCAAATAAGAATTTTTTGTGAAGAAATCTCCAAGAGGAGTTCATGTATGAAAACACACAGCATAAATCTCATAGAAAGCTAGTCAGATAGTTCACTTGGATAGTGAACTTGGATAGTTGCCATGTGTTTGTCCCAGGTTCAAACCCAGTCCCCACCACATTGAAGCAGTGTTTGGTGCTGTAGTCTTGCTCACTCACTCTCTCTGCCCCTAATTAAAGTAAATAAATAAGTAAATCTCAGGAGTACAAAGTATGCTTGGTGCAGTCCACTAAATCAGATGAGAACAGGAACCACTTCCTATGAAATCCTAATAGATATCCTTTTCCTCCAATGCTATTTTTCTCATTAAAATCCAATCTATGACACATTTAAAGTTCTATTCCTTCTCACTAGTAACACATAGAAAGCAATAAGCAGCCCTTACCCTGAGGGAATGCCAAGTGAAGACTCTGATTTCCAAACTCCATCTAACATCAGTTAGGCAAAAGCTAAGACAGTCACTGATTGCACCAACCTGACTCACTGCCAGTTTGGAGTGGGTGAAATATGTGGATAATAAATACAGGAAAGTTGAGCTTGAGTCACACAATTGTTCCTGGTTTTATATGGAGGGGGAAAAAATGGAAAAACTTAAACTAATTCAAAAATTATGCTTGAGGATAAAATCATGTCTACCCTGAACATCTAAATGCATGGATGGCAGCTCAGTCCACGCAGCTATAATTGTTCCACCAAATCTCATTTGCTGATAGTGATGAATTGGGTTTTTTAATCCAGCAACATTCTGGCCTGAAAACAAACAATCAATTATTTTATGCTATTTTCAATAGCTTTCACAACTGTCAAGGTGCTCGCCTCTCCCAATGAGAAGGTACACACAAACAACCCTAAGAGAGACCTTCATTTTATCTTTATTTGAGCACCATGGGAAAATAAGATGCCAATTCTTAAAAATATATTTACAAAAAAAATCCTTCCTGTATGTTTAGTAAGTGCAGCTAATTTTCTTCCTCTGAAATGTCTTATTGAACGTTAATTACAGCAGCTGGGTAGTGGTGTATCTGGTAGAACACACACATTGTCTTGTCAAAAAAAAATTTAATCAAAAAATAAAAATTTAGATCCAACAGGACACACAGTAGTTGAGCTCTAGATTTGCAAGTATGAGATCTTGAGTTTGACTCCTGACATCATATATGCCAAAGTGTTATTCTGACCTCACTCCTCCATTGCTCATAAATAAATGTATGAAAGATACATTCTGAGTGATCCAAGCAGCAGAGACATATTATGATAATAAATAAAAAATAAACTTATTTTTGGTGTGTGTGTATGTGTCTCCAGAGAACTGTTCAGCTCTGGCTTGTGGAGGTACTGGAGATTGAACCTAGGACCTTTGGTGCTTCAGGCGTGAAATATTTTTTGCATAACCATCATTCTATGCAGCCCTATAAAAATAGATGTTAAATGAGAAGTTATAGTATGATGGAAAGTTATTTTGTGCAGAAACTAGTGTTATAGGAAAATTGATATATTTCTAGGCTAAGTTCCTTTTGTGTGTGGTTATGGACTGAGTCAATTTTCTTAATTATATTCCTGGGAAAGCTATTGGAATTCAATTAATGGTGATTTCCATGGGTGTTTAATTTAACATATTGTTTTTGAGCAAAGGGCTTGACACTTAGCCTAAAAGTATTGAGACTGTGCTTTGATACTGATAAACATAAAATGTGAGCACTTAACACATTAAGAATTTCAGCATACATCATGAAAACTCACAAGAACAGATCAAATGACAACGCAAATATAGAGATCATTTATAATATTAATATCCCACCTAAGAAAATGTGTTCTTCAAAAAGAAAAGAAAAACTAAACTGTGTCCTTAATTGTTAACATTATTGATTGATTGATTGATGGGGGTGATAGAACCACAGCATCACTCTTGGCACATGTGAAGCTAGTGTGAAACTTGGAGCCACATGCTTGAGAGTCTAATGCCTTATCCATTGTGTTACCTCCTGCCACTGTCCTTAGTTTTGGTTGTTTGTTATTTGTTCTCAGCTGTGATCATGGACTGTGAACTCAGACTGATAGACTCAGAGGTCACACAGGCTCCTGTGCTAAACAGGAGTAAATATGGGCTCTAGCTAGGAGTAAACAGTCAATAGTATTTATATACATTCTTCATGTTTGGGAGCTACTCTTTGTCCTAATCCAGCTTTCTAGTCTCAACTCTAACACCATCTTCCCAGACAATATTTTTAGTTCATCTGCATGTTCATTATCAGGCTTAGGCAAAAAGTACTTAAGTCATGGGCCCCTAAAATAGACTTCCTGCCTTTATCCCTCACAAAGATCCTTAATTTCATCTGCTCTATTCCTACCTTTTGGTTCCTGTTTATTAAATGATTTGTGCTTTATATTTGACTGTCTATCAGCCACTAAGTTACAGGTGTTACTATGGTGCCATCCTGATGTCTCTGCGCAGACAACCTCACTAATGTATCCTGAAGTTTCACCTCTACAGAGCCCTACCCCACTAGGGAAAGATAGAAACAGAGTAGAGGTATGGATATACCTGCCAATTTCCATGTCCAGTGGAGAAGCAATTACAGAAGCCAGATCTTCCACCTTCTGCACCCCATAAAGAATTTTGGTACATAATCCCAGAGGGATATGTAGTAGGCAAGCTTCCAATGGAGGGGATGGGATGCAGAACTCTGGTGGTAGGAACTGTATGGAATTGTACCCCTGTTATCTTACAATCTTGTTAATCATTATTAAATCACTAATAATTTTTTAATTTTTATTTATAAAAAAGAAATACTGACAAAAACCATAGGATAAGAGGGGTACAACTCCACACAGTTCCCACTACCAGAACTTCATATCCCATCCCCTCCCCTGATAGCTTTCCTATTCTTTAACTCTCTGGGAGTATGGACCCAGAGTCATTATGGGGTGCAGAATGTGGAAGGTCTGGCTTCTGTAATTGCTTCCCCAATGAACATGGGTGTTGACAGGTCGATCCATACTCCCAGCATGTCTCTCTCTTTCCCTAGTGGGTCAGAGCTCTGGGGAAGCAGAGCTCCAGGACACATTGGTGGAGTCATCTTCCCAGAAAAAAAATTTTAAGTATTAATTACCTGATAATTGAGAGCAAATCAGTATCATAAGATAGTCAGGAATCAACTGAGGTAGTCTATATGGATTGACATAGTTAAACTTCTAAGGTAATGTTAGTATAGTAATCAAAAATTAAAAGACTTCTGTGGCACTTTTGTTGAAGAAGTTTATGACATCTTAGGTTATTTAAATACATAAAAAACATAGCAGAAAAATAGGCAAAGGGGAAAAACTGGTTTGCCTTGTGGTGCAGAGCCATGAGTCCATAAGTTTAGTTACCAGCATTCAGATACATGTGTTCAGGTCCTAGGGGAAGCAGCAGTATGTTTTCTGGGGAGAAGGCGAGTAGGAAAAGAGCAACAGGAACAGAAAACCCAATTTCTGCCAGATAGTCACATAAATAACTTCCTATACACCCACAATCCTATGTGGGTCTGTCTTATGCTTTTGACTTGATGGCAGGCTGATGTCAGCCATATATGCTAATTATGTCCATGTCCCAACATGTTGTGTTAGTTATTCTGATAGATTTAACCTCAGTTTACAATTCTACAAATTTGGGGGACTATAGTTTTATACCTTTATATAAGACTCCCCACATCCATCATCAAATTCCTGGTGCTCTAACACCAAAAAGACCCCAGAATTTATTCTTGCCACTCCCCTTGCCCCCTTCCCTCTAACAACCACCGTAGCAGTTTTCCACTGGATCTAAAAGTTACTCATTGACTTTTGTCTGTTTGCATTAGTTACTTAAATTTGTGTATGCCATACAAGCCTCCACTCCCCACCTAGAGGTGAAACACTTCATGAGTGGTAAAGCAGGTCTAAATATGTCTCCTGTCTCTCTTCCTCTCTGTCTCCCTCTCCCCACTCAGTTTCTCTCTGTCCAGTCAAATAAAATAGAAAGAGAAAAAAATAGAATAAAGGGAAAATGGCTGTCAGGAGCAGTGGACTCATAATGTTGGCACCGAGCCCCAGGAATAACCCTAGTGGTAATACTAATAAATCAATAAACCAATCAATAAATAGATTCCATATATTTACTGATTTTAGATTTCATATAAAATAACTCCACCACTCCCAGGATTTATTTTTCCCTGTACTTTTTTTTCTTTTTAAGTTGCGATAGAAATAGAGATGGAAAGAGATTGGAAAACAGAGACACCTGCTGCACTGCTGTACTGCTCATGAAGCATCTCTCTTGCAGGGTGGGGACCTGGAGCTTGAACCAAGCCCTTGAGCATGGCAACTAGTGTTCCTTACCAGTTGTGTCACAGCCTGGCTCCAAGAAAACTGTTTTAATGAAAATAAAAAATTGTGGAGTCGGGCAGTAGCGCAGTGGGTTAAGCCCACGTGGGCAAAGGTCAAGGACCAGCATAAAGATCCCAGTTTGAGCCCCTGGCTCCCCACCTACAGGGGAGTCACTTCACAGGCGGTGAAGCAGGGCTGCAGGTGTCTGTCTTTCTGTCCGCCTCTCTGTCTTCCCTTCCTCTCTCCATTTCTCTCTGTCCTGTCCAAAAACAAAGACATCAGTAACAACAACTACAACAATAAAACAACAAGGGCAACAAAAGGGAATAAATAAATAAATATTAAAAAAGAAAATAAAAATTTAGATTAGGACATATCTAGAAAATATTGAAATTGTGTGTGTGTGTGTGTGTGTGTGTGTGTGTGTGTGTGTGTGTGTGTGTGTCAGGGGAATGGTAAAGGCTCTGAATAGGTACTTCTCCAAAGAAGACCTTCAGATCCACATTGCTAATTAAGAAAATGAAAATCAAAACCACCATGAGCCATGAGATACCAGCTGTTTGAATGGTCAACAAACAACAAAAAGACTAGGAAAAGACATGTGCTGGTAAGAAAGAAAAAAAGGAACTCTGTTATATTGTTGGTGGAAATGTAAATTGGTGCAGCCTCTGGAAAAAATGAAAGGGAGAGTCGTTAAAAAATAAAAATGTGGGAGTCAGGCGGTAGCGCAGCAGGTTAAGCGCAGTTGGCGCAAAGCATAAGAACTGGCATAAGGATCCTGGTTTGAGCCCCCAGCTCCCCATCATCAGGGGAGTCACTTCACAAGCAGTGAAGGAAATCTGTAGGTGTCTATCTTTGTCTCCTCCTCTCTCCATTTCTCTCTGTACTATCAAACAACATCAATAACAATAATAACTACAACAATAACAAAAACAAGGGCAACAAAAGGTAATAAATATTTTTTAAAATTAAAATGCAACTAACTTATCCTGCAGTACAACCCTGATGACATTATCTGAAGGACATGGGAACTTTAATTTGAAAGGCTATGTGCACCACTGGGATCATAGCAGCACTGCTCACAATAGTCAAAGCATGGAATCATCCTAAATGCTGTATCAAGAAGATGTGGGAGTAGTGGTATTAGCATAGTGATTTTGCAAAAGATTCTCATGCCTGAGACCCTGAAGTCCCAGGTTCAATCACCCATACCTCCATAAGCCAGAGCTGAGCAGTGCTGTGATAACACACACACACACACACACACACACACACACAGAGAAACACACACAGAGAGAAACATCGAATGAAGGAGCGTTGGGGGGAGGGGAGAGAGAGAGAGGGAGAGAGAGGAGCTGGCACAGTGGAGTGGATAAAGCATCAGACTTCCAAAAAAAAAAAAAAGAGGTCCCTCCTCCTCCTCCTCCTCCTCCTCCTCCTCCTCTTGCATAGTAGTTACACAAAAAGACTTTCATGCAAGAGGCATGAAAGTCCCGGCTTCTCTACTTCCACCAGTTCTGGAACCATTGGATAGGGCCCACTTTCCCGTATACCTCTCCCAATCCATATCAAATAATATTGCATCTGCCGATCACAACCTAACCAACAAAACGATTGCCACCTCAACATGCTTCAGCTCAGACTGTGTCCAGAGACTACACGTGTGGAATGACAACCCTTCAGCTTCGTTACTCCAGTGAGACCTTTCCTTTCATAGTACACTCTAATTCCATCTCAGGTGGTTCACTTTCTAACAAAGTCCCAAAACCTAGATATACACCAGTTTCTGTGAGAGAGAGCATATGTTCACACGTATCCATAAACTACTGCAAAATATATACTTGAAAGCAGAAGTGCACTAGAGTTTACAGTGAGTATCCCCCTAACACTTCCTCTCCACTATTCCAAGCTTTGGGTCCATGATTGCTCAATAACTTGTTTGGCTTCATATGTTAACTCTCTTTTCAGTCACCAGGTTCCAGATGTCATCAGGATTCTGGCCAGGCTTCCCTGGACTGAAGACCCCACCAATGTGTCCTGGAGCTCAGCTTCCCCAGAGACCCACCCTACTAGGGAAAGAGAGAGGTAGACTGGGAGTATGGACCGACCAGTCAACGCCCATGTTCAGTGGGGAAGCAATTACAAAAGCCAGACCTTCTACCTTCTGCAACCCACAATGACCCTGGGTCCATGCTCCCAGAGGGATAGAGAATGGGAAAGCTATCAGGGGAGGGGGTGGGATATGGAGAATGGGTGGTGGGAATTGTGTGGAATTGTACCCCTCCTACCCTATGGTTTTGTTAATTAATACTTTCTTAAATAAAAAAGAAAGAAAGAAAGTCCCGGCTTCAATCCTCCTGCACCACCAGCAACCAGAGTTTCCTTTGGAGGTAAAAGTAGTTCTGACTTCTTTATGTTGATATCTATTTTCAATCCAAGTAACTCAGGGTTTGCAAAACATGGTGATGTTGATTTTTTTAGCAGCAATAGGAGTAGAAGGGTGGAACCTGAGACATAGACTTCTGTCAGGATCCTCAGATTTCAAATTAGACTTGTTGGTCAGTTTTCTTTTCTTGAAAATGCATCTTATGAAAATAGGAGTGTTGGGGTCCAGGTGGTGGCTCACATGGTTGAGTGCACATGTTACAGTGTATAAGGACCTGAGTTCAAGCTCTGGCTCCTCACCTGCAGGGGGGAAGCTTCATGACTGGTTAAGCAGTGTTGCAGATCTCTCTCTCTCTCTCCCCCCCTTTACCTTCTTTGAGACTTACCTTTGAGTAGAGACATCTGACTCCAGGGAGTCTCCATAAAGCTATCAAGAACAAGGGAAGTCTAGGGCAAGGGAACAGCAGAATGATTATATGAAAAGACTTTGCTGCCTGGGGCTCAGAACTGTGCAGTTCTCTCTCTCTCTCTCTCTCTCTCTCTCTCTCTCTCTCTCTCTCTTTCCCTTTCTTCCTCCCTTCCTGTCTTCATCTCTGAATCTCTCACTAAAATAAAAACAAATGAATAGATAAATAAATGGGAGTCTAAGACCTGTCACAGCTAAGAGGAGACTAAAGAGGACACAAAAACTAAATGTAATTTAACAGTCAGGAGAGAAAACAGCCATGAGGGGAATTTTAGGAACTTGAATAAACAATGAATTGTAGTTAATAATATATCACATTGACTCATGGAAGGTGACAAATGTACTGTATTAAAGCACATACACCAATGGTACCATTATAAATTAATTAGTAACAAGTTTAGTTTGGGGGGTATAAAGGAAATCTTTGTATTATATTCTTGATCTTTCAGTAAATCTAACACTATTCTAAAATTAAGTTTGTTAAAAAAAAAAAAAAGGTAGTGTTGAGCCTCTGTCAAGAAGAGATTATTCTGTAAGCACACTGAGTAAAAGCTGTCTCCTACAGAGAGCAGCTCACAAAGAAAGTAGATATTTGAGTTCATTTGGGTTTGGTATTTATGAAGAGCTGAAAGGGGGCTGGGGAGATAGCATAATGGTCATGCAAAAAGACTCCCATGCCTGAGGCATCAAAGGTCCCAGATTCAATCCCTACTTAGCAGCACCATAAGCCAGAGTTAAGCGGTATTCTGATTAAAAATAATAATAGAGCTGAAAGAGTGGGAGTTACAGGCAGGACAATGCTTTCATCTTTGGGGAAATGAGGGAGAGAGCATGAGCTCCACCCCATAAATCCTTTTCCATCCTCACAAATTGACACATGTCTCTAAGGGAGAAATGTCAAAGGAAGGCTGGTATTACCAGACATCCCTCCTTCTTGCCTGTTGCTTCATTATACTACTTTTTCCTTTTCATCCTGCCCTAGCTCTGGTGATTCATATTACCTGAGTGGTCACAGGCCCTTCTAGTCACCACTTTCCCCATTAGCTTCAGCTTTGTAGATGACTATGCATGTACTGACAAGATGTCATACTCGAGCACACTGTTCTACTCTGGCCAAGGCCCTTTCTCTCATCTTCACATCTGAGAGGACTCCAGTCTCAAGTGGAATGGACAACAGGTAATATTTGCTATGAAAGGGTTGGGCTAGATATGCAGACAACTAAGGATCTGACCACTTAGAAACAGACATATCTCCCTAGAGCCCAGCTAGAAAAATGTCACAAGGTATCAGAGGCTCAAAATCTTCACATTTCTTTTTCTTTTTCCCTCCTCTCCCTCTTCCTTCTTCTTCAGATTTATTTATTTACCAACACCAGAGAGAAAGAGAGTAATAGAAGGAGAGAGACACAAGAGTATCACTCTGGCACATATAATGTCAGGGATAGAACCCAGGACCTCATGCTTGAGAGTACAATGTTTTATCCACTGAACCACCTCCATCTCCATGTTGTTCAAACTAGCTCTTATAGGAAATAGCAATTATTTTTAAAGTAGTTGCAAATAATGACCTCAATATTAATAAGCAAATTTTCATACTTAGTATCTATACAACAGCATGATTTCAAACTCTTTCTGCACTGGGTTAAAAATGAGTAGTAAATTTTCATGTAAATTAAATGTTTGTGTGTGTGTGTGTGAGAAAGAGAGAGAGATCTTTATAGATAACTGTATTTAGAAAACAGTAATGGCAAAATCACCATTCTTGGGTTTTTTAGTTTTTATGATTTTTTTAATATTTATTTTGCCACTCAGTTATCTGTGGGTCTCTGCTCCCACTGGGATCTATCTTTTTCTAGGTAGAGGGCAAAGGATACAGGAGAAAGAGATGCAGAAAGGAAAGACCATAGCACCATTCTACCACTTGTAAAGTTTCCCCATGCAGATGCTCCTGTGTGGTGCCCAGGCACTTGAATCTGGGTCCTCACACATGTTCAGTGGGAAGCAATTACAGAAACCAGACTTTCCATCTTCTGCTCCCCATACTGATCCTAGGTCCATACTCCCAGAGGGATAAAGAATAGGAAAGGTATCAAGGAAGGAGATTGGCTATCAAGTTCTGTTGGTGGGAATTATGTGGAGTTATACCCCTCTTATTCCTATGGTCTTGTCAGTATTCCTATTTTATTTTTCATTGTTTTTTAAATTTTTATATTTATTTATTTATTTATTTTCCCTTTTGTTGCCCTTATTTTTTTATTGTTGTTGCAGTTTTTTGTTGTTGTTGATGTTGTCATTGTTGGATAGGACAGAGAGAAATGGAGAGGAGGGGAAGACAGAGGGGGAGAGAAAGGTAGACACCTGCAGACCTGGTTCACTGTTTGTGAAGAGACTCCCCTGTAGGTGGGGACCCAGGGCCTCTAACCGGGATCCTTATGCTGTTCCTTGCGCTTGGCGCCACGTGCGCTTAACCCACTGCACTACCGCCGGACTCCCAGTATTTGTATTTTATAAATAAAAATTAAAAAAAGAAAAAACATCTTATACATTACTAGAAAAATATGATGAAGCATCTGTAGTAAAATTTAAACAATTTTATTAAACCAACAGAATCATTTTCACATTGTATTTTTAAATTGTTTTTACTTTGTTTTTTAGTTTCATTTATGTATTGGATAGTGAGTGACAGAGAAATCAAGAGGGTTCTGTCGACGTGGACCAGGGTTTGAACCCATGTCCTTGTGCATTGTAACACATATGCTTTACTGGGTGCATTACCACCTGTCCCCTCATATTGCATTTTTTTTAAAACTTCTCTCTAGATCTGGGAGATAGCTCACATGACAGAGTGTATGCCTTAGCGTGTATAAAGTCCCATGTTCAACCCCTGAGTTTAAGGCTCTGTACTACATGGGAACACTGTGACATCAGGGTAAATTCCATGGATTGAAAAACAGTGTTATAATCTATCTATCTATCTATCTATCTATCTATCTATCTATCTATCTATCTATCTATCTTTCTATCTATCTAAGGGTAAATTCCATGGATTGAAAAACAGTGTTATAATCTACCTATCTATCTATCTATCTATCTATCTCTTTTTTTACCTGAATGAAAATGTCAGTCCAAGAGAAGTGGAATCACACATATACTAAGTTCTAGCACCACACACGATGGGGAAAAAAAGAAAGAAAAAAGAAAATTTTAAAGAAAGAAAGAAAATAAAACTTTTTTTCTAAAAACACTTCTCTTGTATTTTTTAAATATCCTCATCAGTATAGTCACTGGCACAATATTTCTAAGCCATATGTAATCTCAACTTTTCCTTATTTTATAGCAAAAAAAAAAGTGGCAGATAAGAAGATAGGAAAGGATATTGATACATGTTGTTTATTGCAAACACATTGTAGATTACAAAACCAGATTGTAAAGAATTCTATCCCTTTTATCTGTGTCAGAGAATGGAGCACATAAACTTATAACACTATCAGGAATGAGATTTCTAGTAATATACTCACATAAAACTATACTGATGGTGTATTGCACCAAAATAAAAGACTCTGGAGTAAGTGGGGGAAGGGAGTTCAGGTCCTGGAACAGGATGGCAGAGGACCTAGTTGGGGTTGTATTGTTGTGTGGAAAAATGATAAATGTTATGCATGTACAAATTATTGATTGTATTTACTGTCCACTGTAAAACACTAGTCCCCCAATTAAGAAATAAAAAAAGGAAGAAAAGGAGAAAGAAGGGAAATTTAAAAACTATATTGATATAATAAAAGATGAGATAGCTACTTTGTAATATTTTTTCCCCTTTTGTTGCCCTTGTCTTATCACTATTGTGGTCATTATTATTATTGTTGTTGTTGTTGCTGTCATTAGACAGGACAGAAAGAAATGGAGAGAGGAGGGGAAGACAGAGAGGAGGAGAGAAAGATAGACACCTGCAGGCCTGCTTCACCACCTGTGAAGGGACTCCCCTACAGGTGGGGAGCCAGGGGCTGAGGATCCTTATGCCAGTCCTTGTGCTTCCTGACATATGCACTTAACCCGCTGCGCTACCGACCAATTCCCTACTTTGTAATATTTTTAGTTACCTTAGGAGGAAAACATCAAGTCATGGATTTTTTGAAGATAACAGGATCTTTTACAAAAAAAAAAAAAAAGTTTATTTTTATCTTAGCAAACTCCTTCCTATCAAATCTTTTAAAATATTCTATTTATTAATTTTTTATTGGATAGAAACTTAAGAGTGATAGGGGAGAAACACATGAAAAAATGCTCCAAGTCTCTGATCGTCAGAGAATTGCAAATAAAGACAATGAGATACCACTTCACTCCTGTGAGAATGTCATACATCAGAAAAGGTAACAGCAGCAAATGCTGGAGAGGGTGTGGGGTCAAACGAACCCTCCTACACTGCTGGTGGGAATGTAAATTGGTCCAACCTCTGTGGAGAACAGTCTGGAGAACTCTCAGAAGGCTAGAAATGGACCTACCCTATGATCCTGCAATTTCTCTCCTGGGGATATATCCTAAGGAACCCAACACTTTCACCCAAAAAGATCTGTGTACATATATGTTCTTGGCAGCACAATTTGTAATATCCAAAACCTGGAAGCAACCCAGGTGTCCAACAACAGATGTGTGGCTGAGCAAGTTGTGCTATATATATACACACAATGGACTACTCAGCTATAAAAAAAGTGACTTTGCCGTTTTCAGCCGATCTTGGATGGACCTTGAAAAATTCATGTTAAGTGAAATAAGTCAGAAACAGAAGGATGAGTATGGGATGACCTCACTCTCAGGCAGAAGTTGAAAAACAAGATCAGAAAAGAAAACACAAGTAGAACCTGAACTGGAATTGGCGTATTGCACCAAAGTAAAAGACTTGGGTGGGTGGGTGAGGAGAATACAGATCCAAGAAGGATGACAGAGGACCTAGTGGGGGTTGTATTGTTATATGGAAAACTGGGAAATGTTATGCATGTACAAACTATTGTATTTACTGTTGAATGTAAAACATTAATTCCCCTATAAAGAAATTTTAAAAAAGCAAAACAAATTGAATAATCAATATTTCCCAAGACCTACATGTCTGCATAGGTTTTTTTATTTGTTTGTTTGTTGTTGTGGTTTGTTTGTTTTGACCAGAGCACTGCTCAGCTCATCACCAGAAGGTGGAGCTGAGGATTGAACCTGGGAATTTGGAGCCTTACACATGAAAGTCTCTTTGCATAACCACTGTGCTATCTACTCCCGCCTTGTCTGCATAGTTTTTACACTAGCTAGCTGTCAGAACTTTGACAAGTAGTTGTCCCTCATGACTTTCATGAGAGTAAAATAAGGAAATAAAAATAGCACTCTCAGTTATAAAATTTCACCACTCTGTGACAGCATAACAATATTATTGCTATTCAGAGAGGTCTTTGAGATTATATATGACTGAACTGCGTCTGGGTGTGTATATGTATTTTTTAACTCAGAATATCATTCCTAATATTCAAACTTGATGCTTCTGACAGTTTTATTTTCTAAGCCCCCTGTCCTCTATGTAAATGGACTGACTTGAGATGTTATCAGGCTGATGTGACACTGTTGGATGGCTACATCCTAAAAATATTCAAATATTTACATGCATTTTTCTTCTGCCCCAGAAACAGTAAATTCAGAAGATTTAGTAATGATAAGGGACAATTTCACCCGACAGGCATGAGCATGTAAATAGTGGCACTGTCCCCAGGAGACCTACAGGAGCTATCGTTTAAATGAAATGTGTAGTTTTTGCTCTTCCAGCAAAAGGCTCCTTCACATAATATTTCAAGCTGCATCTATTGATGTAGTGAAATGTAGAGAAAATAAGATCAAAATGAAACATGAAACTCATTACAGATAAAAGGCAAAGGTTAGGTGAAAATATTCTTGCCTTCCAGAAATAAATTACAAAATATAGGTGCATGAGTTATAAACATTTACTTTTCTCATGAAATCAAATCACAAAAACAGAACAAAAATGCAAATCAACACCTTAGGACAATAAAGATACGAAGAAAGAACACCACTAGCTTTCAAATTCTCAGTAACTGTCAGAAAATATTAGTAAAAATGGCAAAGTACTACTTTGTGTGACATTTTTATTTTGTTATTTTTAATTTTAGAGATTGAGAGGGAGAAAAAACCCAGACACAGCACAGTACCACCATCCATGGAACCCCCTCATCATCCCTGCTACTCCAGTCTAGTGTCAGGGCTCAAACCCAGGGTCTCATCCTTGGTAAATCATATGCTTCACTGGGTGAGTTATCTCTCAATCCTTGCCTAGCAATTTTTAAATGCTAGTGGGAATGCAAACTGATGCAGCCCCTTTGAAAGACTATATGGAGAATCATTAATCAAATAAAAATGAAATTATCTTATGACCAGCAATTAGATATTTATCCAAAGGACACTCAAACACTAATTTGAAGGGACATATGCACGCTTATGTTCATAGCTGCATTATTCATAATAGCCAGAGTGGACGTAGCCTAAATGCCCATCAACAGATGACAAGTTAAAGAAGTTCTGGGATATATATTACATGGAATACTACTTTGCAATAAAAAAGATGATATTGGGCAGGGGAAGATAGTTATGCAAAGAGACTCTCGTGCCTGAGGCTCTGAAGTCCCATGTTCAATCCTCTGCACCACCATAAGCCAGAGCTGAGCAGTGCTCTGGTGTTTCTCTCTGTGTCTTTTTCTCTCTGCATCTCTCTCAAAAATAAAACAAATAAAATGCTTTTTTTTTTTCAAAAAAGATGATATTGTGGCCTTTGAGACAAAATGAGTGGAAGTAGAAGTGATTATAAGAAAGAGATGAAAGGCAATTAGCAGATGGTTTCACTCATATGTGGAATCTAGAGATCTGATGTATATGAACCCGAAAAAAAAAAAAAAGCAACCAAACTATTTCTAAGACTTGTGGGAACTGTAGTGGTTATCTTTGGGTAATAGGAGGGGTAGTCTTGCTATCTTGTAACCTACTATTAATCAAAAATAAAATAAAGTAAAACTAACTCTATTAAACAAATTTAAAAAATCAGACCATCATTTGTATACTATTACATAGTTTTCTTTCTTTCTTTCTTTCTTTCTTTCTTTCCTTCTTCCTTTCTTTCTTTCCTTCTTCCTTTCTTTCTTCCTTCCTTCCTTCCTTTCTTTCTTCCTTTCTTTCTTTCTTTCTTTCTTTCTTTCTTTCTTTCTTCCTTTCTTTTTTAACCAGAGAACTGCTCAGCTCTGGCTTATGGTGGGTGGTACAAGGGATCAATCTCTTGTACCTGAGACTTCAGAGCCTCAAGCATGAGAGTTTCTTTGCATAACCATTATGTTATCTACACCTGCCCCCACTTTTTTTTTCTATCAGAGCATTGCTCAACTCTGGGGATTGACCTGAGACCTATGATGACCTGAGCATGAATGAATTTTTGCATAATCATTATGCTATCTCCCCAGCTCTATAACTTTCTTTTTAAAATATTTATTTTACTTATCAAATGAGAAGGGGGAGAAGAAAGAGAAGACAGAGTACCAATCTGTTTCATAAGGTACTAAGGATCTCAAGCATACAGTCTTTTGCTTTATGAGTTGAGTTACTTCCCCAACTATTATTTTCTTTTATTAACTTAGCATATCTTGGACAGATTCCTACATCAATAAACATCGATTTATGTTGTTACCAGGGAATGCACTTTAGGCTCCTGTACCTGACACACAGTTGAAGCTAACAAAGCAGCATCAGTGTTGGAGAAAAAGAAGCTGGGTTTCTTTAGAATTGGACAAAGTAAGAAAACAAGAGTCAATAGATCTCAAACCTGCTCTACCTGGGAATCAAAGGCAAGGCAACTGACAAGGAACAGAAATGAGGATGAAAAACTTCCCAGAGGAAGAAAGATATTGACATAATCTCTGTCTGTTAAATAGATTTTTTTCACTGCAGCTGAGTCCAGGACTGAATTGTAAGCAGCTAAGTGAGGTCTCAAGTACAATATCATAATTCTACATAATATTTCACTATATATGTGAATCAAAAGTTATTTCATCAATCACCTATTAAGATTACCTATACAGTTGTTTTGATACTTCAGTCCAAATGTGATGATTAACCTTGCAGGTTTCCCTTACTTTCTATGGCAAAATTGCCAAAATTGAATTTGTCTTTGGTCAAAGGACACTTAGTTTTGATATTTTGCAACTCATTGCCCAATTTTTCTCCAGAAGCATACCATTTTTCTCTCTCATCAACAGTCTGTGAGATTGCATAAACCATTTCTGATGCTTAATAAAGTAAACTCCCACATTGAGGTAGTAATGTGAAAATATTTGCAGCTTTGTATCCACACTTTTTAGAGATGAATAGAACTGAGATGAACTCTCTGGGCCTAAGAAAAATAAAAAGCCAAACCTAGGACCAGCAAAATAGCTGCTTTGCCATGTGTGTAACCCAGGTTCAAGCCCCATCCCACAGCTTCAATGCTTCAATGCTATAGTCTCTTTTACACACACACACACACACACACACACACACACACACACACTACTTAAAAAAAAAAAAGGAAGGAGGAAAGGAGAGAAGCAAAAATTGACTTGAGGCTTAGAATTTGGAGGATGTGACAGCCCCTCCCTAGAAGCAGTCATGCTGTTTTATACACTATTGGCATCCACAGAACCAAGACACAACTGTGCTGATGATGAGCCCAGACTCCAGTTCAGGCAGGACTGCTCAGTGGAGTCTGCACAATGGAGAGACCTCCTGTACCTATGGCATAAGCCCCTGAGGGAGTTGACCCACCAATATCTGTACATACTGCAGCATAATCATTGCTCCTTTGCTAAGTATGCTTGTCGTTCCCCTTCAACAACATGTATGATCACCTCCAAATGCCTAGAAATTAGAAACTATGATGTCAGCCTAACTTTACTGTATAAAACCAGACAACACAAGTTTCCCAACTCAAGTTGTATTTCAAGTCAATAATCATCATCTTTTCTACACAGCTATTTCTGTGATTGATTTGACCACAGTAAGTAATCTGCCCTTCCTATAACACACATTTGCAAAAAAGACATCTATCATTTTTTTAAAATTTTCAAATCATTTGCTGGGGAGATAGCATAATGATTATGCAAAAAGACTTTCTGGCCTGAGATACCATAGGTCCCAAATTCAATCCCCAATACCACCATAAGCCAGAGTTGAGCAGTACTCTGGTGAAAAAAAAATTAACAAAGTAATCATTTACTTATTTTTAAATATAACCTAAGAATAGACATATGACATTTTTCTAAAACCAATTTTCACATAAGTTAATATAATATGCTTTGAAATTCATTAAAATATATTCATAGGAAAAAGTCTGTGAAAGTATCCTCCAGAATATTATAGCGGCTCTCTTTTAGATACTGGTGACATTAAGAGTGATTTATATTATACTTTCTTTTTTGCAGGGCTGGGCAGTTGGTGTTGCACCAGGTTGGGGGTGCATGTTAATTTTTTGCCTTTTTCACAATTTTTATACTTTCCAAGGTTTGAACAATTCATCATTAGGAAAGAAAGGCAGAGCTGGTGAAAGAGCTAATGTCTAGGCAAAAGACTTTCATGTCTGAGGCTCTGAGCTCTTAGCTTCAAAGTCCAGCACCAACATAAGGCAGAACTGGTCTCTCATTCTGTGTCTCTCTCACTAGCACAGATAGACAGATGATAGATAGATAGATAGATAGATAGATAGATAGACAGACACATTAGATAAATATATAAAGGCATATATAAGTATATAGACAGAGAAAGAGACAGAGATAGAAATAGAGCGGGGCAGGTGGTGGCACATCTGGTTGAGCAAACATGTTACAATGCACAAGGACCAGAGTTCAAGCCCCAGGTCCCCACCTGCAGGGTGAAATCTTCACAAGTGGTGAAGCAGTTCTATAGGTATCTCTCTGTTACTCTCCCTCTTTATCTCCCCCTTCCCTCTCAGTTTCTGGCTGTCTCTATCCAATAAATAAATAAAGATAATAAGAAAACATGGAAAACAAAGAGATATAAAAGAAATGCAAGTCGGGGAGATAGCTTAGTAGGAGAGTGAGAGCCCAGGATCAATCAACACTATATATGTCAGATCTGATGGCTTAATAGTCTCCCTCTTTTACACTCTTCTTTTTCTCATGAAATTTAAAAGGTAAATATATCTTTAATAAAGATTAAAGAAAAATGCTAATTTCCACTCTGTTTTTCAAAGGAAAACCTTCTTTGCTAGCTCCCTCTCTTCCCCTGCGGGGAATCTTTTACAGGCACATGAAGTCATGAGTCTACAGATAGTCTTTTCTTTGCCTGGTCATGTGGAAGAAGATCTGTTTTCAGTTATCGTCACAGGGGGCTCTGACTGAAGGAAGAGGGAGCAGCATAAGTCAGACTACATATGAACAGCTTACTGTCTGCATATGAAAGGAGTAACAGCAAGTGTGTCATGGTCTGTCACTAACAGAAAGATGTAATGTGATAGCTGGTGATGATACGTGCCTGGTATTTAAAAGCTGTGCTGTGTACATGGACAACCTCACAGTTCAATTTATACTTTAAGAAATGAAAAATCTCTATGCAGCTACTAAGAACAATGAACTCAACTTCTCTGACCCATCTTGGTCAGAGCTAGAAGGAATTATGTTAAGTGAGCTAAGTCAGAAAGATAAAATGAGTATGGGATGATCCCACTCATCAACAGAAGTTGAGAAAGATCAGAAAGGGAAACTAAAGGCAGGATCTGACTAAACTGAAAGTAAGGCATCAAAGTAAAAACCCTGTGGTGAGCAGAAGGGTAGACCCTGGGCCGGCGGGGGTGGGGTGGGGGTGGGGGCGGGTGTGTGGCATGGGACACAATCTTTTGGTGATAGGAATGGTGTTATGTACACACCTATTAAATTGTAGTAATATAAATCACTATTTAATTAATATGAGAGGGGGAAAATTGATTGTATGTCTAACAAAGGGACTTTTCAAAGCTAACCCAATTACCAAATAATGTGATGATAACAGTAACTATCCATTGTCTTCTTGAACCCTAAGACAGCAGGAATCTCACATCTTCACTATAGAGCCTAAACTTCCCCCAGTCCTCGGACCCTAGGGTAGGGCCCACTTTACATATGCTTCTCCCAATTCTTATCAAATAATATTGCATCCGCTGATTGCAACCTAATCAACACAACAAGTGCCACCCCAGCACACTTCACTTCAGACTGTGTCCAGAGACTTCAGGTGTGGAATGACAACCCTTCAGCTTCATCACTCGGGTGAGACCTTTCCTTTCATAGTATTCTCTAATTCCATCCCAGGTGGTTCACTTCCTAAGAAAGTCCCAAAACCTAGATAGACCAGGTTCCAGGAGATAGAGCATATGTTCACAGGTATCTATAAACTAGGGCAAATATATACCTGAATGCAGTAGTACACTAGAGTTTGCAGTGAGTACCCCCACACTTCATCTCCACTATTCCAACCTTTGGGTCCATGATTCTTCAACAATTTGTTTGGCTTTGTATGTTAACTCTCTTTTCAGTCACCAGGTTCCAGATGCCATCAGGATGCTGGCCAGGCTTCCCTGGACTGAAGACCCCACCAATGTGTCCTGGAGCTCAGCTTCCCCAGAGACTCACCCTACTAGGGAAAGAGAGAGGCAGACTGGAAGTATGGATCGACCAGTCAATGCCCATGTTCAGCGGGGAAGCAATTACAGAAGCCAGTCCTCCCACCTTCTGCAACCCACAATGACCCTGGGCCCATGCTCCCAGAGGGATAGAGAATGGAAAAGCTATTGGGGAGGGGATGGGATATGGAAATTGAGTGGTGGGAATTGTGTGGAGTTGTACCCCCCCCCATCCTATGATTTTGTTAATGTCTCCTTTCTTAAATAAATAAACAAATTAAAAAAAAAAGAAATGAAAAAATCTATTCTTTACCTGTATGTTGTAGTATTTGAAATTCCACTGCCAATTGGCCACCACCTGGTTCTCTTACACTATACTTTTATATAATCAATATTTACTGAACATTCACATTCTATGTGCAAGGAAATCAATATGAAGCAATTAGAGCAGGTACCTGATAAATGGTGCCTACATGTCAATGGAAAAAGTCAGAAAACAATTCTTTAATTATCTTTATTTATTTATTGGACAGAGACAGCCAGAAATAAAGAGGAAAAGGGGAGAGAGAGAGAGAGAGAGAGAGAGAGAGAGAGAGAGAGAGAACGCAGAGCTAGATAGCATAATGGTTATGCTAAGAGACTCTCACACCTAAGGTTCTGAAGTTGCAGGTTCAGTCCTCTGCACTACCATAAACCAGAGCTGATCAGTACACTAGTTAAATTCTGGTGGCCAGCCCCAGCAGGTAATTAGGGTAACCTGAAAGAGGAGGGGAGTCAGCACGGAATGAGGAAGAATGAGACAGAGTGAGTTGATGCTGAATCAAGCTCAAGCAAACATCTCTGTCATACTTAAGAAGAACTTTATTTTTATAGTCTCATAAGGCTTAGCTCATTAAAACAAAAATCACCAAGACTTTGATTATTAAAACAAAAATCACCAAGTAAGAACAGCACAGGTAGGAAACACCTCCTGCTTTGTGGAACATTCACATTCCAGGGGCACTTTTCTCCCTAGAGATCACATCACAGTTTCTGTGTCTTTTGTTATTCCTGTACCTGTGTGCTAGGCAGATGTCTTATTGATTAAGATTAATAGCCTACCTGCACGTTTATGCCATACTCTTGCTCCTATGCATCAGAAGCCATGGTTCATAGAAAGTTCAAGCTTGTTATGTTTCTAGGGGCCTTAAACAAATTGAGCAGCTCATTTTTCATAAAATCTGTTCCATTGTTTGATCAGGGAGTTTTGTTTTGTTCCTTACTGAGAAGACACCAAGTTGGTGCTGACCTGGCCAGCCTCTCCATAGAGTTAAGCTCTCTAGCTGGAATCCATCTTCTGTGTATGCTCACTGTGTGACCTATGTTGTTGTGTACTATTCCTGCATAATGAAGTAGGAGCATAGTGGTGGGTGGTAGATTAAAAGGCCCATTGTATCTAGGCGGGTACCATGACTTTCCATTAATTAATTAAGCTATGTAAGGTGGCCCCTCCACTGTGGGAAGCACTAATCATTCCCTATATTTTAGTGGGAATACTAAAGGAAGTGGTGTAGGTAAAGGGGAAAACATTTATTCCTCTTGGAGTCTCCTAAAAAAATTCTGCATTATTGATATAGTTTGTTCCATTATTATCAGTCTTACAGAGTGCAGTGCAGGTTTTGTCATTACTTTTGTTATTGGTCAGGCTCTGAGCCTGGCCATAGGTATATTATTAAGGCCACAAAGAGCTTAATCCCAAGCCCTATACATGGCAAAAGGCAAGATGGTTTTAGTTTGGCCTGGAGAGTCCGGCTGTGCTGAACTTCCTGCGAAGCTGGTACCTTGTCAAACAGCTCGCATGGAGGTGCCTGCAGAAGTTAAAAAAAAAAAAGTGAGGGGGCCCAAAACATTAAATGGAAGAAGGAGGCTCTTTTCAATAAATGGTGCTGGGAAAAACTGGGTTGTAACATGCAGAAGAATGAAATTGAACCACTTTATCTCGCCAGAAACAAAAATCAACTCCAAATGGATCAAAGACCTGGATGTTAGACCAGAAACAATCAAATACTTAGAGGAAAACATTGATAAAACACTTTGTCACCTACACCTCAAGGACATCTTTGATACAATAAACCCAATTGCAAGAAAGACTAAAGCAGAAACAAACCAATGAGACTACATCACATTGAAAAGCTTCTGCACATCCAAAGAAACTATTAAACAAACAAAGAGACCCCTCACAGAATGGGATAAGATCTTCACATGCCATACATCAGACAAGAAACTAATCACCAAAATATATAAAGAGCTCAGCAAACTTAGCACCAAAAAAGCAAATGACCCCATCCAAAAATGGGCAGAGGATGAACAAAACATTCACCTCGGAGGAGATCCAAAAGGCTAACAAACATATGAAAAACTGCTCTAGGTCACTGATTGTCAGAGGAATGCAAATTAAGACAACATTGAGATACCACCTCACTCCTGTAAGAATAGCATACATCAAAAAGGACAGCAGTAACAAATGCTAGAGAGGCTGTGGGGACAGAGGAACCCTTTCGCATTGCTGGTGGGAATGTAAATTGGACCAGCTTCTCTGGAGAGCAGTCTGGAGAACTCTCACAAGGCTAGACATGGACCTTCCATATGATCCAGTAATTCCTCTCCTGGGGTTATACCCCAAGGACTCCATAACACCCAACCAAAAGGAGGTGTGTACTCCTATGTTCATAGCAGCACAATTCATAATAGCTAAAACCTGGAAGCAACCCAGGTGCCCAACAATAGATGAGTGGCTGAGAAAGCTGTGGTATATATACACAATGGAATACTATGCAGCTATCAAGAACAATGAACCCACCTTCTCTGACCCATCTTGGACAGAGCTAGAAGGAATTATGTTAAGTGAGCTAAGTCAGAAAGATAAAGATGAGTATGGGATGATCCCACTCATCATCAGAAGTTGAGAAAGAAGATCTGAAAGGAAAACTAAAAGCAGGATCTGACTATATTGAAAGTAGGGCACCAATGTAAAAACCCTGTGGTGAGGGGTAGACAATCGGCTTCCTGGGCCGGTGGGGGGTGGGGGTGGGTGGGTGGGATGGGACACAGTCTTTTGGTGGTGGGAATGGTGTTTATGTACACTCCTAGTAAAGTGTAGTCATATAAATCACTAGTTAATTGGTATGAGAGGGGAAAAATTAATTGTATGTCTCGAAGTTTTTAAAACACAGACTGAGTCTTCTTAATATATATAGGCTGTGTATTTGACATGCGGACTCTCTCAAAATCCTAGACCAAGTAGATCAGAGGCAACCAGTGGCACAGCTATTTACAAGATACTGGGTACTATACAGAAAACCCTAACAAAAGGACTTTTCAAAGTTAACCCAATTACCAAATAATGTGATGATAAGAGTAACTATCCATTGTCTTTTTGAACCCTAAGACAGCAGGAACCTCACATCTCCACTATAGAGCCTATATTTCTCCCAGTCCTGGAACCCTAGGATAGGGCCCACTTTCCCGTATGCCTCTCCTAATCCATATCAAATAATATTGCATCTGCCGATCACAACCTAACCAACGCAACGATTGCCACCTCAACATGCTTCAGCTCAGACTGTGTCCAGAGACTTCAGGTGTGGAATGACAACCCTTCAGCTTCATTACTCAGGTGAGACCTTTCCTTTCATAGCATTCTCTAATTCCATCCCAGGTGGATCACTCTCTAACAAAGTCCCATAACCTAGATATACACCAGTTTCTGTGAGAGAGAGTATATGTTCACACGTATCCATAGACATGTGCAAAATATATACCTGAAATCAGAAGTACACTAGAGTTTGCAGTGAGTACCCCCCAACACTTCCTCTCCACTATTCCAACTTTTGGGTCCATGATTGCTCAACAATTTGTTTGGCTTTGTATGTTAACTCTCTTTTCAGTCACCAGGTTCCAGATGCCATCAGGATGCCGGCCAGGCTTCCCTGGACTGAAGACCCCACCAATATGTCCTGGAGCTCCGCTTCCCCAGAGACCCACCCAACTAGGGAAAGAGAGAGGCAGACTGGGAGTATGGGCCAACCAGTCAACGCCCATGTTCAGCGGGGAAGCAATTACAGAAGCCAGACCTTCCACCTTCTGCAACCCACAACCCTGGGTCCATGCTCCCAGAGGGATAGAGAATGGGAAAGCTGTTGAGGAGGGGATGGGATATGGAGATTGGGTGGTGGGAATTGTGTGGAGTTGTACCCCTTCTACCCTATGGTTAATTTATCCTTTCTTAAATAAAAAATAAATTAAAAAAAAGTGAGGGGAAGAGAGAGACAGAGAGACACATGCAACACGTCTTCACCACTTGCAAAGCTTTCCCTCTGCAGGTGGAGACTGGGGGCTTGAAGCTGGGTCCTTGCACACTGTAACATGTGTGCACAACCAGGTGTGCCACCACCCAGCCCCCAGGAAACAAAATTAACAAAAATAAAGTCTGATTCCTGACTGAAGTTTTCTTGGGAAATAACAGAATAAGTGATGTCATAATAAGGAAAGAGGGGAAAAGTAAGACTCATATTAAGATGAAGAGAAGCTGTATAATGAATGGGAAGCACATATCCCTCTGAGATTTCAAATGAATTGAGTCCCTTGAGATGAGGAAAGACCCCTTTCACAGGAAGTGAACATGAAAATGAGTTTAGATTGTTTGAGAAAAAGCAAGGGTCTCAGAGTAAGGAGAGCCGTGATAGAATATAAATGGGAAAAAGGGATCAGATCACTGAATGGCCAGGAATTTAGGTTTTATTCAAACTACAATGGAGAAACATTGAAAATTTTTATGCAAGGGACTAGCACTATAAGAGCTTTATTAAGATGGAAATGTATCTGGGAAAGGTGACAAGCTGTTGTCAGTTGGAAATAGAAATGATAACTCTGTCGCTGAGTAGAAGAATAATTTGGGATGCTGGGTGCCAGCCATACTGAGTGAACCTAATTGAGACACCACAGAGGAGGGAGGTGAGGTGTCCCAGGGTGCCATAGGCCAGCTTGAAGACAATGGGTGCCTTCGGGCAGGAAGTAGAAATGCACTGCCAATTGACTGTCCTAGCTGGGTGAACCCAGCCAACAGAATTCACTGCACTGGAGACAGACTCTCACTACTGAAAATGGCATTTTTATTACACTGAAGGTTGTCATTGCCTGGTGTCCTTTTTTCATTGTTTATCTAATGCTGCTAACCCATATCCTTTATACCAAACAGAGAATGGAGGCAGCTAAGAAAGACAAGAAGCAAGACTCAGGGTCAGAGGAAGTTATTATTCAACTCTGAAGGACATTGATTCTTCCCCTACCCCCATCCCCCAGTACTTGGGGCTTTGAAAGTAAAGTAATGATTCTATAAACTTGAAATCATAGGACTAGCAAGATAATTCACCTTGGAAGGTGTCTGCTCTACCATCTGGGCAACCCAGGGTCATACCCTCACCCCTACTCCACTGGGGAAAGTTTTAGTACTCTGGTATCTTTTACTATGTCTCTGTGTCTCTTCCCCCCCCATAGATTTATTCTTTTTAAAGTGATTTAATACTGATATACAAAATTATAGGATAACAGGAGCATTATTCCATACCATTCCCACCACCAGAGTTCTATGTTCCTATTCCCTCCATTGGAAACTACAGTAGTTCTTCCAAGGTCACAGATATGGGTTGAGTAATATATTTATATACACATTTGCCCTTTCTTTTCCCCCTAGGGTCCTACCATCTCTTCCTTTCTAAGTAACACCTACACCTCTTACTACTTCTGAGTGTCTTTTCTTTTTTCATTTTCTCTCTCAAAGTCATGATGAAATTGGGGTTAAGAGCCCTCTGGTCATCTTCCCCTAAGATCCCCCCCAAGAAGTATGGACTAAAATTATTTATGTAATGCAGAAGGTGGAAGGCTTCTGTAATAGCTTCTTTGCTGGACTTGGACATTTTTGCCTCTCTATCTGAAAAGGTTAACAAAGGGGCCAGGTGTTGGCTCACCCAGCTAAGTACATAGCATGAAAAGGTTAACAATAACAAAGTCAGACTAAGAAACTTTCACAAAAACATTGTGGAATATGATTTTAAAAAAATTTTATAATGGCTGGGTGGTGGCACACCTGGTGGAATACACATGTTTACAATGCACAAGAACCCAAGTTCAAGTGCCCTTGGTCCTGCAGGGGAAAAGTTTTACAAGCGGTGAAGCAGTGTTGCAAGTGTCCCTCTGTCTCTCTCTCTCTTTAACACCCTTTACCCTCTTGATTTTTGGCTGTCTATCCAATAAATAAAGATAATAAAAATTTTTTAAATCATAATTATTTGACATGACAGAGAAATTGAGAGGGGAAGAGGAGATAGAAAGGGAGAAAGAGATACATTTGCAGCATTATTTCACCACTTACAAAGCTTCCTCCATTCAGGTGAGGACTTTGGGTTTGAACCCAGGTCCTTGTGCATGATACTATGTGTACTCAACTGGGTGAGCCACCATCCAGCCCCAAAATAAGATTTTTATGTTGTGATCTGGAAAAATAGTAAAGTAAATAAAGTAAAGATAGTAAAATAGATAAAGCCTGGTACATGTATAACAGTGATGCTCTGGTTCTTGTTCTCTCTCTCCTATCTTTCTCATAAATAAATAATAAATAAATAAATATTGGGGTGTGAGAGGAAAATATTTTTATCTTTTTTTAAAATTTTTTATTTATAAAAAAGAAATGTTGACAAGAACCACAGGATAAGAGGGGTACAGCTTCACACAATTCCCATCACCAGAACTCTGTATCCCATCCCCTTCCCTGATAGCTTTCTTATCCCTCTGGGAGTATGGACCCAAGGTCATTGTGGGGTGCAGAAGCTTGAAGGTCTGCCTTCTGTAATTGTTTCCCCGCTGAACATGGGCGTTGATAGGTCGATTCATACTCCCAGCCTGTCTCTCTCTTTTCCTAGTGGGTCAGGGCTCTGGGGAAGTAGAGCTCCAGGACATATTGGTGGGGTTGTCTGTCCAGGGAATGGTCAGCATCACACTAGCATCTGGAACATGGTAGTTGACAAAATAGTTAACATACAAGCCAAAAAAATTATTGACCAATCATGGACCTAAGGGCTGGAATAGAGCAGATGAAGAGTTGGGGGGCCCTCCATTTTATAAATAGCTAGTAGGCATATTTTAGTTAAATTCCAAAGGGCCTGTGGCTATACTAGTTTTTTTTTTTTTTTCCTTTTTCTTTTTGCCCCTGAGCCTGAAATCTGATATGCCAGTGGGGAGACGATGTCATGGCTGGAAAAAGGACCAGAAAGCTGGTTCAGGGAAGAGAGTAGCTCCCTAATATGGGAAAGGGGTATAAATATTGTTGACCATAAATCCCATCGATTTGATGTGATCTGGGGCCCATAATTAGCTTAGGAGCCTATGTGACCTCTGCATCCCTGTAGATCTGAGCTCACATCCTGTGGTCATGAGTAGGAACATTCCATGCTGCCTCAATATCACCCCATCTTCCTCAGGTGTAGCATAGAGTATGTTGTCCATTCTCCCTTTGGAGGATGGAACATTCATTACCATTGTTGATCCAGGTTGAGGGCAAGGTCCTATGGGGGTCCACAAAGGGGTCTATTGTGTTGTTCCTGATAGAAATGACCAATTACAATGGAGAAAGGGATTTATTTGAGGTCTAGTCCTATCATGTCTGATGGGGTGGCCTGATAGTGACTAAAGAGGCATCGTTGAAGTATGCCAGTCTCTTGCCCTTATTCAGCTTTTACAGTCTTTGCTTTGATAAGGTTAGCTTTGGAATAAGTGAAAGAACTCTAATAGGAAGTAGGTGAGGAGGATATCTAAGTCTAAGTAGACACTATTTTTATCTTACTAAGAGCCCCTTTGAGTAGGATGATGAAATGGAGACTAATGAACTGCCAGACTAGCTTCGTGGGCGGGAGACAGACAACCAGGGACTCATGGCTGAGTGGTACACAGATCAGTCTTTATTCATGGGGAACGCAGCACAATCTAAGCCATCTAAACTATCTATAATCACAATCCTGTCCTTATATATATACTTGACAAGTAGGGTGGAAACAGGATGTGACGTAGAGAGGGTGGAGAGAAAAGTGACTGGTGCAAATCAGGGTGTACTACGAGAGGGGGAGGAGCAAAAAGACATCATGAACCAGTGGGGATTAAACCAATGCCCTGCAGGCAGGGTAGTGCTTAGTTAACAGTGGTTATGTAAATAGAATACAGTGTTAAGCAGGGGGGATTAAACCAATGAAACAGAAGGGGGTTTTAGAAGCAGAATTAGAAGCATACCAACAATGAGCAGTTGAAATCAAACATTCAAATTCCAGGGATGCCATTGTATTTTTTGGATCTTAGCTTTCTATTTATATGGAAATAGGTATTACAATCACTCTGATCCCACAGATTTTCTGAAAGCCAAGTGAGACAAACATATTATATGGAAATCCCTAGAACACACTGAGTGTTCAATGAATATTTAATATGTGCAATGTGGGCAGCAGAGGAAATAGCTCAGACAGACTTCCCAGTTCAATCCCTAGAGCCACATGTACCAGAATGATGCTCTGCCTTCTGGCCTTTCCCTCTTTCTCTCTACCTCTTATATGAAACTCTATACATGCCTTACATAAAACAAGTAAAATAAATAAATAAAAAACATTTAAAATATAGGAAATGTAAGGGTGGGAGAGACCACATAATGGCTATGCAAACAAACTTTTGTGCCTGAGACTCAGAGGTCCCAAGTTCAATCTCCCACACCACCATAAGCCATAGCTGAGCAATGCTCAGGTAACAAATTTAAATCAATTTAATTTTAAAATATGAAATATGGCATTATGAAAATCCCTGATGCCTAATGGTAAGTGCTCAGTCAGATTAAGCATTTTTTTTTCTCTCTTTAGCCATTTCTTCTCTATTTTCCTTTGAACGGGATGTATAAGAGGCTCAGACAGTTGTGAATTCATTTCAGCACTAAAATATTATAAGGTGCCAAGATTAAAAAAAAAAAGTCAACAAAGGTTAGCAAAATAACACATGTGAATAGTGTCCTACTTTGCCATGTGTGTGGCCTGCATTTGAACCTGGCTCCTACTACACTGAAAGAAGCTTTCTTGCTTTGGTCTTTTTCACTCTTGAAGAAGGAAGGAAAGAAGGAAAAAAGAAGGAGGAAGGAAGGAAAGAGCAGAAACATTCAACTTGGAGCAATTCTAGGGAAGACAGAGTGAAGAACCAACTGAGACTCCTCTTATCGAGTGAGCTGACATAGCAAAACATGCTGCAGTTTGTTAAAATGATGACTATCACATTCAACCCTGCCCCAGCCCTGGAGCTGTAGTAGTCTATTTCATATGCACAGAGCACTTTGGCACAGATGTTCTGTGAGCTGCACTGGGGACTAGGGCCCTCCAGGCAGGCTTATAAAAAAAAAAACCGAAACATTCTAAATTTTTGGAAGCCTCAAATGAATATGCAGTCATAGTGAATGCTTAGAGAGTGTCAAGTTAGACAAGACTCTGGAGTGGTCATGCTGCTAATTTCTTTTTTTTTTTTTTCTGGTCTAATTATTTTAATACTCTCCTAAAATAACAATTGATATTCTAATTTGAATTAAATGAATCACTACTCAGCTTTTATCTTTTGAAGTGTTTTCCAAACAGGACTTTTCTCAATGATGTAAGATTTAGTTATTCTCATTCTGTAGCAGATGCTATCTGTATATGGTTTGGAGTTGATCTTAGCTATAGTGCACATAAGATTAATAGCATTTACTGTATTATGTACTGGAAGTATTCGTAAGTTACTACCCAGGAATCTCTGCTGAATTTTGAACATCAGTTTCCATTCCTCTGGCCCATGAAGGGCAGCAGATAAAACCAAAAAGCTATTTTGGTGAGTGTTAATAAACTTTTCAATTTTGACTAGAAATACTTCTTCAGCTGATGTAATACATGCTTTAGAATCCATCAATAAAAATGCAACTCCAGAAAGAGAAAATATAATGGATCCATTTTCCACTGAATCTGAATATCGAATTTTGTGATTTTGATTTTCTAGGGCAGTTGCGACTTCATAATTCTTTAAAAAAAAGTCTGCTAATTTCTTTATCTTTGGCCAACAAAGGAAAGACCTCAAAGACTGATCACATTCAATTTACCAAAGATTTAATAATGCACACACTATATTCTAGGCATCCTACTCAGAGTTAAGACTACAAAGATGAGGCACTGATGAGATAGCTCACCAGATAGGCTGTCTAATTTTCCATGCATTCAACCCAGGCTCAAGCCTCCAGCACACCACTTGGTACTAGTATAGGGCTTGGGGAGGAGGGTGTTTAACCAGAGCACTGCTCAGCTCTGGCTTGTGGTGATAGTTTTGTACCTGTGACCTTGGTGCCTCAGGCATGAGAGTTTTTTTGCATAACCTTTAATGCTATTTCCCCCACTCTAATGGGGAGGGGTGGGGAATCCTTGATGTTGTGGTTATCTCTCCCTCTGTTTGATGTTTGTCTCTTTCTCTCCCCCCACCCCACATTCTATTTGAAAATTCATCTGCGAGTAGTGAAATCATGCCATGTGCAAGGTCAGTGAGGTACAAATTGATACAAATTAACTAAGTAGTACTTCAAAACAGTGAATGTAGGGCAGGGGTAGATAGCATAATGGTTATGCAAAAAGACTCTTGCCTGAGGTTCCAAAGTCCCAGGTTCAATCCCCTGCACCACCATAAACCAGAGCTGAGTAATCTTCATTGGGGATTGGGTTGATGGTTTACAGTACAGTTGTTGACACAGTGATACAGTTTCTCATCTCTCAGTGAGAAAATTCTAAGCATCTGATAAATATCCCTATAATAATCCTTTCCCAAATAGTCTTTGACTATTTATTTGGTTCTCAAAGTAGAGAAAGCCCACTAGGACTCTCTTTAGGGGGAAATGGGGACATTTAAAGACAGAATCATAGCTGGTTTTCAGTTTCTGGCCCTAACAAACCAGACAATAAGTAGGAGAGAGGATATCAAACTACAAGCTATCTGTTTCTCACAGATCTTTAGTACACATCCGGTATGTATAACTGGATGCATTAAGGAACAGTTTTAGGAAAAATGAAAATAAATGTCCTGAGAATTATAATTATTGCAGCCAGAAGGTGGTATAGTAGATAAAGCCATAGAACCTGAGGCATGTGGTTCTGAGTTTGATCCTTAGAACCACTTATCAGAGTGGTGTTTTGGTTCTATTTTTCCTTCTCATTAATAAATCAATCAATCCTGGGAGCAGGCAGTGGCATGCCCAGTTGAGTGCACACATTACCATGCACAATGACCTGGGCTTAAGCCCCCCCCCCCCCCCCCCCCCCCGTCCCTACCTGCAGGGAGGAAGGGAACTTAACCCTCATTAGGGTTATTCATCAATAAAATATTTTCTTTCTCTTTCTCTTTATCTCCCCCATCTCCTCTCAATTTCTCTCTGTCCTAGCAAATAAAAGAAAAAAAAATAGCCATTGGGAGCAGTGGATTTTCATGAAAGCACTAAGTCCCACCAATAACTTTAACAGGAATAAAAAAAAAAAAAAAAAAAGAGGGGGGAGGAGAAAAAGATCAATCAGGGACTGGATGGTGGTGCACTCAGTTGAGTGCATGTGTTACATTGTGCAAAGACATGGGTTCAAGCCCCCAATTCCCATCTGCAGCGAAGAATCTTCACAAGTGTTGAAGCAGTCCTAAAGGTGTCTATCATCTCATTCCATCTCAATTTATCTGTGTCTCTATACAAAAAATAAATATTTTTTTTAAATCAGTCAGTAAGTACATACTTATTTTTTTAATTGCAGTTAGCTAGTCTACACTAAGATAAATTCCAGTCTTACAAGTAACAGCATAGTTCCCATAATTTGAATACAAAGTCTGCTTGATTTAAGTTTAATCTTGTTTTATCTTTTCAATTTTTTATTTCTTGGATAGAGACAAAGAGAAATTGAGAGTGGAGATAGAAAGGGAAAAAATACCTGCACTGCTTCAACACGTGTGAAGCTTCTTCCCTGCAGATTAAGACCAAAAGCTTGAACCTGGGTTCTTTCACACAGTAACATGTGCACTCTACCTGGTGTACCACCAATCAACCCCAATTTTGTTACTTTTAAAGCTGGATTGAAATGGAACTGAAGAACTAAATTAAATTTCTTTCCTTAATTTTAATTCACTTCCATTTTCACAGTAAACTGGAGTTATAAAGATAATGCATCCCTGAAACCAGTGATAATAACCAAAAGAGGAAAGACAATGAGTGGTAGAAAGATTGTCTCAGACTGAGTGAGGAACATCAACAAGTAGGGATGGCATAGGGATCTAGAAGGTAACCTCTATCCGAGGGCAGATTTTGTCATCTGTTTGAATCAGGCAGGTACGATTTTATCATTATCATGACAAGCGTGAGAACCATAGACAGGGAGTGGGGCAGTAGCGCAGCAGGTTAAGTTCAGGTGGCAAAGCTCAAGGACTGGCGTTAAGGATCCCGGTTCAAACCTCCGGCTCCCCACCTGTGGTGACGCAATTTCTCTCTGTCCTATTAAACAAAATAGATCAAAAGAAAGGGAAAAAATGGCCATCAGGAGAGGAAGAGGGAGGTGTTGATGTGATCATATGCCAATAACCACACTTTTAAATAATTAGCTTTCCAATAAAATGGGGAAAATGCTAATAGTAAGGTATACAGGCAAAATTTCTCATATACTTGGATATTTCTTAATTAGATGCTTTTTTGTTGTTGTTAGATAGGACAGAGAGAAACTGAGAGAGGATGGGGAGACAGAGAGAAGAGAGAAGGATAGAAAGACAATTGCAGGCCTGCCTCACTTCTCATGTAGCGGAACCCCTGCAGATGGAGGGGTGGGGCTCAAAGCTGGGTCCTTGTGCTTGGCGATATGTGTGCTTAACAGTGTGCACCACAGCTGGGCCTGTGGTTATTTTCAGAGCTTTACCATGCCTAATCTCTGTGCAGCGAGTAGGGAAATTAAGTCTCCTGGATTAATCAATAGCCAGCTTGACTGTCCAGATGCCTAATTTAAACAAAATTATCATACTGAGATTATTTTTAGCCTTGTCTCTTTTTCAACCAGCAGGTACTTTACATACCAGATGGCTTTTGTTCTCACTTTGCTCGATAGGGTCTTCTAATGAGACTATTATATGGCCTGCTTAGGATATCACAATTAGTCAGAGGTAAAGTGAAGAAAGAAATCCAGGCCTTCTGACTCCCCAAAGGCCCCTCCAGTGAATCTTTCTTGGTCTCAGTTATCTTAACCTCATTTTCAAAAGGAAAAGAATATGGATAAGGAAAAAGTTTGCTTTGATGTGACTAATTTTGGCAATACAATAACAACTCAATGATTATTTGTGGTAATAATACCTTATAAGAATATACTTGTTTTGTTGTCTTATACAGCATAACAAAAAGTCTGTGTGACTAGGAATTTGGGTATCTGCCAGCCAATTAAGACTATTATTAGAATGGATTAAAGAGCATGGATGCCAACAGTCAGGTGCCATCAGGATTATGAGATGAGTAGACATGGATGGGGAGAGTTAAAAAGGGAAAGAGGACACAACAAAGATGACAATTAAGCCACTTAATTTTCACTTAAGCAAACTTTACAAGTTTCTAAAAAACATTTTTTTAAAATTCTGTAATGTTAAAATGTTATCTTATTAAGGCCCATGAGTCTGTCTCAAAAGGTCCCCAACCTCTCCTCACTCTGGCCTTTCAAGGATAGTGTTGAATGTGAATCCA